>NW_010973244.1:4591690-4772365 GCF_000737465.1 Haliaeetus leucocephalus
GTGGGGTGGGTTTGGGGGGGGGGGGGGGGGGGGAGGGGGTGTTACAGGGGTGGCTTCTGTGAGAAGCTGCTGGAAGCTTCCCCTATGTCTGACAGAGCCGATACCAGCCGGCTCTAAGACGGACCTGCTACCGGCCAAGGCCGAGCCAATCAGTGATAGTGGTAGTGCCTCTGGGATAACAGATGTAAGAAGGAAAAAAGTTGGGACAGAGAGGAACAGCCGCCGGAGAGAGGAGTGAGAACATGTAAGAGAAACAACCATGCGGTCACCCAGGACAGTGAAGAAGGAGGGGGAGGAGATGCTCCAGGCACCAGAGTGGAGATTCCTCTGCAGCCCCTGGTGAAGACCACAGTGAGGCAGGCTGTCCCCCTGCAGCCCATGGAGGTCCACAGTGGAGCAGATATCCACCTGCAGCCCGTGGAGGACCCCACACCACAGCAGGTGGGTTCCCAAAGGAGGCTGTGACCCCGTGGGAAGCCCATGCTGGAGCCGGCTCCTGGCAGGACCTGTGGATATGTGGAGAGAGGAGCCCACGGAGCAGGTTTCTGGCAGGACTTGTGACCCCGTGGGGGATCCATGCTGGAGCAGTGTGCTCCTGAAGGACAGCACACCGTGGAAGGGACCCATGCTGGAGCAGTTTGTGAAGAACTGCAGCCCGTGGGAAGGACCCACGTTGGAGAAGTTTGTGGAGGACTGTCTCCCGTGGGTGGGACCCCACGCTGGAGCAGGGGAAGAGTGTGATGAGTCCTGCCCCTGAGGAGGATGAAGTGGCAGAAAATAATGTGTGATGAAATGACCGTAAACCCCATCCCCATCCCCCTGTGCTGCTGGGGGGGTTTGGTGGAGAAATCCGGGAGTGAAGTTGTGCCTGGGAAGAAGGGAGGGGTGGAGGGAAGGTGTTCTGAGATTTGGTTTTATTTCTTATTACCTTACTCTGGTTGATTTGTAATAAATTGAGTTGATTTTCCCCAAGCTGAGTCTGTTTTCCCTGTGATGGTAATTGGTGAATGATCTCTCCTGTCCTTACCTCGACACGCAAGCTCTTTGTTATATTTTTCTCTCCCCCATCCAGCTGAGGAGGGGGGCGTGATAGAACAGCTTTGGTGGGCACCTGGCATCCAGCCAGGGTCAGCCCATCACATTATCCAAAACTGATCTCAGCTGTCATCACATTGGCATGTTCTGGTGTTCTTAATGGTTTGGAAGGAATCAGTTTTCAATGTTGTCTAAATTATGTGGCTACTTGATTATTTGTATGAATAGAGCCCTACATGGAGGAAACTTCATCTCTGTTTCACTTCAAGCTTCTCTTTTACTGTATATCCTCATCTGTAATATAAAGAAAGGAAGAGGGCTATAATAATGCCCTGGTAGATCAAAGATGAGAAAAGACAGTCTTTGTACTCACTACTGAGTCCATTTATAATAATGGATTAGCTAAGAACCTTGAGGTAGTTTACTTTCTTAGCTGAGAGCTGGCAAATAGTCATTTCCTCTTCATGTGACCATATGATTGTGCATTTGTGTCTTTGTGTCTAGATAAAAGTATGAATGTTAAAGTTCCATATTTCAGGGCCAAGTCTTTGGATCATGTAAATTATTTCATTCCATTAAGGCCAGTGAGGTATTGTTGAGGCACAAAGATTTGTACAAAATATGTAAGAGAAGCATCTAGTATTGCTATACTTAATTTATGGTGTTTCTGTAGGTTGTGGTGATTGCACTGTAGCGGGTAGAGAGATCAATGTACCAGTATGTGATTTAACAATAAGTGTGCAAGAGCTGTGGATTTATTTCTCTTCACATCTTTAAGAACTTTGAAATGAATGCTGATTTCAGCATTACTGTTCCATTCAAGGCCTCAGGCAATTACTTTTTAATCAGTATCTGAAAAACTCTTTTTTCACCTTAAGAAACATTTTTATGAATGTGGAAATGTGCATAGTTTCTCTAGGCAATAAAAAGCCATTAAAATGGGGAGTGAGGGGCAGTGGGGGGTAGGGTAACAATTTTGACAACTCTGAGGAAACTTAATTTATAGAAACTTAATTTATACAAGCTGATAGGAACTCCTACAGTGAGGCTCTACACAGGGAGAAATTTTGCTTGTGAGCCTAAATCCCAGGCTAGTAAAAGAAGTCTGCTAATCAGCCCAGCATTAAAGGTGATACGATCCCACGTAGTCCTGTGGGCACATATATTCCCACATGGAATCCCAAATCAGTTCAGATTTGTAAAATACATATACATGTAGTGCATAGATTATGGGCTTCTGTAAAATTCAACAATATAACTGTTGTGATAGAATGATATCTTACAAGATTGAGCTTTAAATAATCCCATGATTTGCTTTTCAATTAAAGTCAAATTATATGAGTTTACCTGTATTTTTCATACTAACACAGGGATTTTCTGTGGTGGATGGGAGATTAAAAATGTTCTAGCCAAAAATAAGATCTGTGGACTGCATAAATCCAAACATCTTCACTTCCTCAGTAAGATACAGAATTTCCCCATTTAATATAAGAGAACATTACATAAACATAAAAATCAATAAACAGCTTGTTAACCTCAGACACTCGGGGGGGGGAGAAACAGGAGAATAGATAAGCCATGCACTCTGATTTGAAACCAAGCAAATCCAAAGTACATTGACCAAGATGTGAAAAGAACTGTAAGAAAAATTATCCTATGTGGCCAAGGTCCTTTAATCTAACATTTTCCTGTTATATTAGTTTACACTTTAATAGAAAGTAATTGTAAATAATATTTTTCAAAAATTAAATATTTTAACTCCAATTTCATATGTTAAGTTCTCAAAGTTATTAGACATTAAACATGAGGGTATGTACTTCATAGTGTTTGTCATTACACCACATCAAACTTCGTATTTAATTTGTCACACATTTGTATAATTATTATAATTTTAATTGTTAACAGAGTGATATTTTCCCCTGGGGAATAGAAAGCCATCTTTTCAAATTCTAACAGCTTAGGCTAACCAATTCTAAGATAAGATACAAAGCCAACAAAGCTGTCTAGTTTCTTCAACACCAGATAGATTAATTTCTAATTACAACTCTTGAATATGATTATATAATTTCTTAGGATAAATATTTGAGCTTATTTTCTGTGCAATAGGGAAAAGAGCATTTGCAGTCACTTCTGTCTAAAGTGATACAATCTGCAGGCATTGTACAGAGCTGTATCAACTGTCAGGAAGAATGATTTAAAAAAAAAAAAAACAACGGCAAAACAAAGCCCTAAACATCCTGATTTGACATTATGCAACATTAGAACAGTGTTGACAGTTTAAAATTTGACTTCAAAGATACTAAGACTTTGAGCCAGGACACTTGTTTTCAAAGCTGTGTCGTTTCCCAGCTGGTCTTCACCTGACGTGTAACCTCTGGTTCCTTCACTGTGAAATAGAGAACAACTGTCCAGATCTCCTTTATAAAGTGTTCTGAAAGAAAATCTATAATGAAAAGAGCCTTATCAAGGAGTAATATTGTATAGTAACTCTTAGTTTAAATTCCATTTTCTATTAGTGCTACCAGAAGTTGAAAGAACCATAATAAAACAAGAAGAGGCAAATAAAAGGTCTTGGGGTAGAGAAGACAACTAGTCAGGAAAAGACACTTGACTTGAGAATTCTCTTTCCCTGACTTGAAGCTGTCTATCTTCAAATCCAGCTTTGAGACATTTTGTTCTACTGTTTTGAATGATGATTGAAAGAGGTGACATTCATGAAGGATTATTGGTAGTGTAGGACTTTCTTACATCTAACTGGTCAGCAGGTTAGTTTTTCTTTTTTAATTTTTAATTCTTTTATGAATGCTTTTGAATTTAACAATGTGTTTTGTTTTAAAAAAAGCTGTGTTCAACTGAAGATCAGTGATTAAGCTTGTTGGGAGTATGTGAAAAGGATTTATAAAGAAAAACAAAACTTTTCCAAACAGAAATTTCCAACAGGAAAAGATTTGTAGTTTTTGCCTGCTAATTCTTATATTCTATATTGAATATTAAGGGAGGAGCCGTGGAGTGGCAATCAGGACTCAGTTAAAATGCTTTGCGCTTTATCCAGTGACAAAAATATCAAATTAAGTCTCCTCTTAAGTCATGGTCTGCATCTGCAGAGCAGTCAGCCTTCTCTTTTCTCCTGGTAGCTTGACTCCATGCAGATTTCATCATTCTATAGTCAGTGGTCTGAGGGAGTTATAGGGTGTATTATGTAGGACATAGTCTGTTTTGTAGCCTGGGAACAGGACTGGGAATATGGATCTGAAAGCACATTTTTTTGCAAGGCAATATTCTTCTATAGAAAAAAAAAATAATTTCAACTGAAATAGTTCAATCACTTCAGTGAAATAAAATAAAGCAGTTCAGCTTGAGAAATGTCATTTCAGTTGAGTTGTTTTGCTTGGAACTATTTGAAATACTCTGTTTTGTCATATTCAAAATTATATTCTTATGAATTTGCATTCTGGTATTTCTATTTTTTTAAGTACTTTGCTTTTTCGCTTCACTTTTGGGTAGAAATAAACAAGTTCTGAAGTACCATTCCACCAAATTATTTCAGTCAGTTATCAAAGGCTTTTTATTTGATCAACACAAAAGCTTTCTTTGGCAGTTCTACATAAGATAGCATCTGCTAAGCTACAACAGAAGAGTTGCTCTCAGCATCAATTATTGCCATTAGCACATCTCTCAGAGATCCTACATTCTTCGAGATCTGAGATTCTTTGTCTGTTGCTTTTCAGCAAAGACAGGTAGCAGATAGCTGTGTATTCTTTAAACTTGCTTTTTCAAGCTCATCTTTGCAGCTATTTTTATTGAAGTAATAGAAAAAACTATTTAGAATGACTCAGGCGGGGATAATAGAAAAAAAAAACATTATTAATAGTAAACAATATCAAAGTGATGCTATTGGGTGACCTGTTTGCTGGCTGTATTGCTTCAGCCAAGGGATGTTGGTTTTTTCCTCATGCAACTTATCCCTTCACTGAAGTAATGGAAAATCATAATTAGCAAGGAAATTGTGTCAAAATTACTAAAGAAAGCCAACATAGAAATTTGCTTTATTCTCATTTCTTGAGAGCAGCAATATGTAAACCAGAACAGTCTCAGTGTTTTTGGAAAGTGTCTCTGGGGTCCTGATCTTGAAAAGTCTCACAGTTTCACATATTGAAGCTAATTCATAGAATTCACTGGAAGTAGTCTTGTCTATAAAAGCTACTGATTGATTTGCATGAATTCAATTTTGCAGCTAAAATATGGACCAGTGTACAATATAGGTATGGAAGGTGTGAATTCTAAACATCACTGTTAAGTGCAGCCATCTCACCTGGAGTCCTGACCCATCTCTGTAAGGATGTTGTTCTAAAAAGAAGAGTGGCAGCAGATGCAAAGGTAGATATATAATATGGGTGTCACAATGTTTCATCTTAGTTATTCAAATCAGAAATATAGATTTGTTTCCTAAACAAAGAAAGGATCTCTGTACCTTCCCAATGAAAGCAGTCTGTCCTTTGTTTTTGATTGCAGGTGTATGAAAAGAGTAGCCAAAATAATTAATGTAGAGGAAGAAACATGTTTAATTCTAAATGGGTCTAAACAAAAGAAAGTTTCAAAAAAGAGGCAATTGAGTTGAATGCTGTGTGCTGTCAGATCCTAGTAGTGAATTCCACCTGCAAAAGTGTCTTTTTTCTCAATATTCAACACACTGAGTTACTACCAGAGGCTAAAAGCATGAAAACAATCCTTTCGTATTTGTGGCAGCGCTGCACTTGCATCTCACCAGTTATGTACTGAATGATGAGAGGCTTTTTATCAGTCATACAGCAGGTAGAAAATAGCAAAATTATTTTTCATTTTCTTCAAAAGATGTTTTTTCATGCACACAGTTCTAGAACTTCAAGTACTTACCCTCATGCTTTAATCCACAAACAGTATCAGCAACAAACAAAGAATGCCTTATGAAAGCAGCTATTCATAATAACAAATCCATTACAAATTTCAAACTACCTATGAAAAAGACCAGACAATAACCGTTCAGGATGTGACTTGGGCTGGGGAAGAGTTATGAATAGGGGATGAAAGTAAAACCTTATGCCTTTGGCAGAAGATGGAAGAAGTCACTCAAAGGAGGAATTTTCATGAATGAGGTTAAGGAAAACCTGTGAGCAAAAGGTGTGAGTAGTATCCTCAAGTGCAAATGGTGTCACTTTAAGATGGCATACTCTGTTTATACACTTTGGGTTATCTGAGGTGTTACTAATAAATACAAAATGCTTTTATCTAAAAAAATACAGAATCCGGGTAGACTATGAAAATCCCATGCAATTCTTTAGAAACTTAAGAGTAGTAAGCTTTGTTCCCAGTGTTTTCATGGTCAAACCTGTATTTCCCTGCTACTTCATTAACGGTGTGGTAAACAGGAAAATAGAGGAAAGCTATCTGGTTAGTCATTCTCTGCTTTGGCCTAAACAAAGCTCCTCTGCTTTCAGAGTTTTGCAGAGAATGGGAATAGAATATCTGTAGAAGCCTTCTATCTTAAAACAAAGATACATCTTCTCAAATTGATATAATGTCAGAATGCATTACAGGTTCGATTTTTGGTGAATGAGACCTTTAAAAAGAGGTTTACCTAATCAAGGTTTTCTTGCCAAAGGATGACAAAGAATTTGTAGCTATGTATTTTACTTGTGGCATGCTATTGAGCTCTACATAGCAGAGGGAAAATGTTAATTTGTATTAAACAACAACAAAACAAAACAAAAATGCAGCAAACCACAAGTCTTTGCAAGAACCAGGTAGATTTGATTAATTTTTTGTTCCTGAAAAATAGTAATTTTTTTCTGACACCATTGAAGAGTCACTTCATCAAAGCCAATAATCTATTTTTGTTCTAAAATCTCTCAACATCTAATTTATACTGCATTAATATAGACAGAAATTTAAAACTGAAGATGATTCAAAACATTCTGAATTTGTTTCTTCACGTAAATCTAGGGATCTGAAATTTTCTTTCTAATATGAGACTGGAAAAATTTTTTAAACACTCAGTTTTCCTCAAGGCAGTATTGTTTCTTACCGATTCTTACTGGTAGCTTTGATAAACTGCATTAGCTGTAATGAACCACATTGTAAGATTTAGTTTGTCTTGTCTCTGTGATAGATGTGTTACCACCAAGGTTATATCTAACATACCAGACCTTTGGATGTTGATGGTTAATTTTGCCTGCACATTATTGGATGTTGAGGAGAGCTTGAGTAGAGTCTCTTTTTATGAAAATAATTAAAAATGGGTGTTTTGCAAATGAAACATTCTTACAAAGTTTGAGAAGTATCTGTACTTGGGGGATGTATTTGCACTACCTCTTGCTGATCTTCTAGGGATAGCTCTAGTGTTCTGATCTAAAGCGCTCAGCACTGTTTTTTCCAGAGATGCTTTCTCTTATAAATGCATGGAAATAGAGTTTATTCATTTTCAGTTCAGTCAGCATTTACCCACTTTCACTATTCAATATCTGGAAATGAGGAGCTGGAATAACATTTTTCTTTAATTTTAACTTTACAAAATATGTAATTTGGCCACTTTTTTATTTATCATATCAGTGGTCTGTCCACTGGCCATAGATAGAACTAACTTTTTACAGGAAATTGGGAATCTTGAGTGTTTAATTATGTCAGAATCCTACAGCAGTAAAGAAACACAGTAGTGACATTCATTTCAAAGAATTATTAATTTTATTCCTTTTTCCTTCCCGTCTCTGTTCTCTCTTTCTTGTTGCTGGAACTCTGATGTTAGTTCTTAGAAAACTCTGAGGGGTGTGCTCTGCTTCTTAGGTGATAATTAAATTTGTGTTTAAAATGTAACGCTTCTCCAGAAAGTCTTGAGCAACTTTATTTAATTTTTATCCACATGGCTATGGGTATTATTGCAGTTCCATGGCAGACTTCTTTTTTCTCATTCTTTTCCCTCAATGTTTGAATATTTATAGAAAACTGTTGGATATTATTGACATACATTTTGAAATCAAGGATCATCATCTCTGTCTTCCATGCAAATTCTTGAAAAGAAAAATGAATTCCTTATAGAGTGTGATCCTGCCCTCTCTTGTACAGTTTGGCATGAAATTTCATCACATAGATTTACCTGTTAAGCTTGCGACCTGAATATAGATCGTCAAATACATAGATTTGTTCATGAACAAACATTTCTTTTTTACTAAACTGTAATAAGTGAAAGGTCAGATAGAAGTTACAACAAGATTAAAGAATAATATGTGTGGCAGTGTATGCCGACTGCTGGGAAAGAAGAAAGGAGCTTTCATGGTATCCTAGCAACTACATCCAGTGGATCAAGTGGGTTGTCAGTCAAATATTGGAAGGTTTATAGTTTGATTTTAAAAATATGTATATTCTAAAGGCTATCAAAAGATTTTCATGAGGGGATCAGGAAGCTATATTTTTTAAAATTCATAGTTGTATTCGGTATATCCTTTTTTCCCGTGTCTCTCTTGTCTGTTCTAACAGGAATTTAATTACCATCCTAAAAGAAGAAAACAGAAAATGTTTGGTTTTTTCTTTTTTTGACACTAATTTGCATTTTGGGTTTGCATCTGTTTAGGCTGTTGGTTGAATTACTACTTGCAGCCAGCTTTATTTAAACAATAATTTCATAAGATTAGTGCAAAACCAACAGTTTAAAAGCACACCCTTAAATATTTACAGGCAGAGTTTTAAGAACATTTGAACAATTTGTAACACTATTTGCTTGACTACACTCAGACTTCTTACAGATATTAGCTGAAAATTATTTTGAAGCATGTATTTTGGTATTTGAGTGTGTATATAAAATAAATGACTACTAATATGTGTATAAATTCTTAAACATATAATGTACAAAGAGTGTAATTTTCAGGCCTTCTGGGTAGCTACCTCTCATTACTTTAGCTGGGTTTTTGTGCTTCCTAATTCTCAACATCAAGCAGCAGGTTAGAGGAAGAGACAGGTTTTACCTGACGCCTCCTGAGGACAATCCCATTTCAAACTCAAGCCAGCAGTATTATGTACTCTTCACAGTCACTGTTTTTCTATGGAAAAAGTATGATGAACAACTTAATATACATAGTGCTTTAAAAAGTATCAAATATGCTTGAATATGGAAAGTATGCAATTAGGTTGGAAGAACATACATGTATTTGAACATGGACAAAGTAAGCTACCTTCCTGTCATGCATTGGTTTTTATATATAGCTATACTTCTACATGCTGTGCTGCTCTATGTGGAATGATGAATGTATTAGGCTCCAAGACACCAATAAAAGAAAGTAATTTCAAGCTATAAAGTTTTCTAGTAATTGAAAAAAAAGCAAAACAAAACAAGCCCCCTACCTAAACTATTATTTTAAACTTCCCCGCTACTTCCTATGGAAATCTTGCTATTATGAAGAATCCAACGTGCTTTTCCACCTTGTGATGCTTTCAATAGAGGTGCTGTGCTGAATGAGGAAGTCTGTCCTCTTGAGGAAAATAATGACTTAGAGAAGCATGTTCTGCTCTTCATTAGAAGGAATGGCTTTCAGTGTCTTAGAGCCTTATTTTCAGCTTATAGCTTTGTTTTCATTACTGCTCAAAATTGGCAGATTGGAAGAAGATAAATAGAAATTTATTAGTTTTACAATGAATATTGATTTAAACTTCAGCTGGAAGAAAACCGGTAGTGACTAGATCCTTCATTTCAAGAAATGGATGTGCATATTAAACACACAGCACATCTATAGGTGGTTTTCTGAGGCATACTTATTCAACTAGCTATCCATGGATTTAAAACTATGCTTTCTTTTGGGTGAGTGCATAGAAAAATTTACATTCTAGAGTAACTGCAATGCAAAATTCCCCAGAGGTATGAAGAGGGTGAGCGTCTTCACAGATTTCCGTGGCTTTTTCCCTCCGTTTGTTCCAGCAGACAAATTGTACTAGGATTTGTTGTACGTGCTGTTTGGATAGCAGTGATAAGAGTTTGCTGCCCTGACCATAGGTATTCAGTTGTGCCAGAGCATTTTTTTCAGAAGGCTGCATTATGTTTCCATTTCATTTCATGGACTTGATTAAAATGTTGCATTTTGCTTAGGGCAAGGAGTGTTGCTACTGAAGGTGGTGTGGAAGCTGTTCCAGGGTTGCCGATACCAAGCATATGCTGATCAACAGTACTGAAGATAAGTTGTGGAGAGACAAAACACAGGAATCTTGTTTCAGTTGAGTTGTACCCACATCTGATTCAGTACTGCAAAGGGGAGACACTCTATTTTTTGTTTCTAATTATTTCTTTTTCTGAAGTGTGCCCTTTCAGCACATTTCCTTTACGCACTTCTGTATGCAGTTTTGCTGTCTTCAGAGTGAATAGATTCTTTGCCTACATATTAGTTGTAGATTATTGTCCTTATACCATGTTCATATAAGCTAATATTTTGACTATTTATCAGTCCAAGTGATTTCTGAAATGAAACAGAAATATCCATAGTGCCAAACACAGAAAAGATTAATGCATGATCATTGATCTTGATCCAAATTATTCTTAGAAATGTACTGCAAACACAAATTTCTGAATCTTTCAATACAACGACTCAGACCTTACTTAATCATTGTTACTAACCAGAAGAGAATTCAGCTCAATTTAAAAAAGATACGTTGACTTTACTATACTAGCAATGGCAAAAAATGCCAACCATAGTGTGTCTTAAGAAAAGTAGACCTTTTGCTAATGAACTGGCAGTTCTGCAACCCCACTGCAAGCATAAATCCAGGTTAGTAGATTTTAATCTTCCTTTTCCCCTCCCCTGACCCATCCTGCCAGCTTTCTGTAAAAGGAATCCATAGAAACTCATACAAAATGATATCTGCTGCCCAGCTGAGTTCTTGGCAATGTAACACAGTTATATTCATTCCCTGCTTTCAGAAGAAGCTTTGCCTTTCCTGACACTCGAGGTCAGAAATCATATTCCAGGAGCCACTTCTCTATGATCTGTTTATGGAGACATGTCCATATGTGGCATCCAGTTGTCACCAAGGATTATTTTGGAATGGTCTTTTTAAAAAGTGGTTTTTTTACATCACAAGCCATTTTCTTCCTGCTTTTATTCAGAACCAGAGGTGAGATAAAAGTCAGTGACTCAACTTTGCTTTAAAAATTAATTTCCAAAGACATACAAAATGAGCAACAAAAGGCAAGACAAGGAATGAATGCCATATCATAGTGTCAAAACACTGACATGGGTTCCCACATTTCTATTATCTTTCCTTTTTATAAATATTTAATAAATACGAGTCTTCCATGTAAGCTTTTATTGTTATACTACTTTTACTTACTTGGGATTACATTATGTGTGTCCAACTTTTTA
Source organism: Haliaeetus leucocephalus (assembly GCF_000737465.1). NCBI lineage: Eukaryota > Metazoa > Chordata > Aves > Accipitriformes > Accipitridae > Haliaeetus > Haliaeetus leucocephalus. Next base: position 4,603,099 of record NW_010973244.1, read on the forward strand.
GGTGGAATAGAAGTTGATGAAAAAGAGAAATTAAAGCAAATCTGAGTGAGGAAGGAAAATAGTTAAAAAATGGTATGCCTGAGTCCAAAGAGCAACTTTCCCAAAGTTGCTGGTAAGAATGTGACAGGTTCCCTCTGTTTTGGTTCCACTTCCTGCTCTTACCATCAGCTTTACCTGCTTTTTTTTTTTCTTTTGTGGATGGAAGGATTTTAAATGCATCCCTTGGATGGAAGAATATACATGCAGAGAGAGACATCTCATTCGCACAGATCAGAAACCAGCTATTTCTGTAGAATTTTGTTAGCACTATTTTGCCTTAGGTAAGCATGCATAATTAATTGTAGCTGTTTTAGACAGACATAGTTTCATTGGTCCCAGTAGAGGTTTCCAAGCTGATACACAGACGAAAGACAGGATCTGCCCCACTGTGCTGATGGCAGTAACTGTTTTTCCTCTGACAATTGTGTGACAGTGAAACATAGGCTGAAAGTCACAGATCGGAAATGTGCACAGGCACAATTTTTTTCCAGGTTCTTTATATGAAGGGCTTTCCAATCTTGACTAGCCACTGTGACTTGTGGCTTTCAATCTGGGTCTTAAGAAACTATTCTAAGTCCATCTAGTAAAAAAGTATGCCAAAGCCTGGAGATGAGATCCTTAATTTAATTTTGTGTGAACAAATTTTAGTGGATGCTTCTAAACATCCTGTTTTCTTGTCTTCTTAGGGAACATCTGGAAAGCTTAAGGTGCTGTCATAGTCACAGAAACAATTTTTACTGATAAATTCAAAATAAATCAAAATTTTGTTTTCAGACTAATTCCTGAAATTTGACAGGCTAGAAAACAGAATTATGCCACTCTGACTGCTTTGACATAAAGAGATCTGTAAGTATTTAGTGTTGCTGTAGTAGCTATTCAAATATCTGTATACTGGCTTATCAGTGTCTCTACAAGTAAGAAAATAGTTCGGTTTCTGTGGCCCATTCATTCTTACCTGTTTGGAAATTGCCAGCCAAAGTAACAGTTGTGATTATATAGACAGCTATCCACTAGGACTTCGCCTGAAATCATTAGTTTTTCGTATATAGCCATGCACAGCTGTTGGAATTTCTAGTTACTATTAACTTGGTATAAATTTGAGTCGATGACTTGGGGGGGGTGTCAAAATGTACATGCAGAATTGTTGGTGCTCTGAGCCATTCAATTGCCTGGAACTGGATTTTGGGAGCTTTTGTACTTATTTGGAGAGGGAGGAAGAATAAAAATCTGAACAGTCAGAGGTTTCATCTACTGCTGTTGTACGTATAGATGTCAAAGAGAGAAAAATCATATCCTGTCAGTTTAAATGTAGGGCTTTTTATTTCCTATTATTCTGGGAAAACATATACAGTACTGTACCACACAATCACATAAGTACCAGACGGGAAAACCTGCAGAAAACTGTTGCCATAGTCTAGATTTTGAGCAAATAGCCTAGCCAGACATTTTCATTTTCAAAAGTCAAACCTGCCATTATATTTATGGCTTTGTTTAGATTCTTTTTTTCTTTTTGTGCATCTCCATCTAGAGTTTACAAAGAAAATAGACCTGCTGTGATGTGAACCCCAAAGGAAAGATATGCTGCCTCTGTAATATACTGAAATGTCAGGAAATCATTTATTGAGCCACTGGTGCCTTTAGTGGCTGGTTATAATTTGCTTTGCTGTCTGATAATGTGTGTGTTTGTAGATCAATTATCTCAAGAGCTCTTTGGAGCCATAAGGTCATGTTTTGCGTATTTGTCAGATACTTCTCTGCCTAGATGCCAAGTAGCACATTTTTCTTCCAGAACTTAATAGATCATCCCTCAAAGTAAGTGAAAAAAGGGATTAGCTGATGATGGCAAGACTGTCAATGATGTAGCTTTGCCATACTTTTAATATGTTTATATAGATATATATATAACCAGCAAATTGTAGGAAGGAGTTTTACCTAAAAAAGTAGCCTGTAGCCTCTATCAGATTTGTCATTGGTAATTCACTTGGGAGGGCCTTTATTCAAATACCAGTATTTTAATCCTGATTGCATCCAGGTGGACAGAAGAGTCTTGTGACACCAGCATCGTTTCTCTCAGTGATCTAAGAATGAATAACCGTTCTGGGAGGAGTCCAGTTTTTAATGTTGGGAACAGGACTTGTGAACACCAGCACTGCTTGCTTTCCTCTTGGGACTGTAGCGCTGTAATGCATTTCTACTATGAGTTGATGAGCCAGAAGGGAGAAAAGGAGGTGAACCCACAGTATGTCAAACAGAAGAAGTTATTAAATTCAAAATCAAATAGTACTAATAATTTAATAGCACCTTTACTGGAAAAGTTTAAGGCACCTTACAAACATTAATTGTGAGACAGAAGTGCATAAGGGATAGTTAAATTATATGTGATTAACTTAAGTATGGAAAGCTAAGGTGATATAATAATATTTCATCTTGATAGTAGCTTTTCTAGTGAGAACAGTCCTAAAAATCAGCTCTAGTTTACACCAGTTTTACACTAATGTATAAATTTGCATAAGTAAGCAGTGGATTGCTTGTGATATGTATAGTATTGTGTGACTGATACTCTGACACAATTGATCCTTGATCCACTGTTCGTCTGAAGGGTGACGTCAGGCATGCCACTGCCATGCTGGCATGCTAATTGTCACCCTGAAAATCGAGTTCACAAAGCTGATGGGTTCCATGCAAGAAGAGATGGAGAAGGTTAAGCACAGGAGAAGGGGCACATGAATAACAAGTGAGGATGGAAATGGCAAGGGGATATCTCAGCCAATGCCTGCATTGGCAGGTAGGGCTGGCCAAGGCAGATGGGACTAGAAAGCAAAACAGCTGGTGCTGAGACCTTGGACTCAGCACTCTGTGTTTTCAGGACTTTTATTTTAGATTGGCTCTAGACTTGACTTCATGGAGCAACCAATCATTATTGGTGGGGCATCTTTCACTGTAGCTCAGTCTGAGAGTGAGTAAGTTTGTGTGCTGCAAGACCATGCCACAATATAAGTGGGGCAATCCTGGTATTCACTTGAAAAGCAATATCAGATCTGAACTGAAATGCAAATGTAGACCTGTCCTAAAAGCAGGAGAATTAGAAATGCTGAAGGAAGAGGTATGCCTGAAGTTGTACCTCTCCTTTACTTTCATGACTTTTGCCTCCCTGTGTCAGGAACCTGCATGCCGATTAAAATCCTCTCTTTAAGGTGAACACAGATTCAATTTTTATTTTAGCACTGGAAGGGGAGGGGTAGATAACTTGTTAATGTACTGGCTAATAGACTTCCCTAAGAAATGGAAAACCTTTTTCTATTTTCTCTTCCTTTTTTTTTTTTTTTTCCTCCTGCCTTTCTGAATCTGGGGCTGTTTAAAAATGTGACTCACAGCTCTAAGGAAAAGGCTTTCAGTGCTTACCATATTTTGCACGTGAGCCTGAGGCTTGTGTGGTCATGACTTGAACTGAACTGTGACATTAGGCAGCTAACAATGTGAGACTGATGGTGCCAGAGAAAGAGCAAGCAAACAAAATCCTAAGTAACTTTGTCATTAGGACTCTCCCTTGTGAAGGAAAAGCCATGTAGTTTTCCTTGCTGTAAATAATATTTACATATTTTAACCAGGGACTTGAGGACAAGGGAAGGAAAAGTATGGTAAAATTGATCTATAGTCAAATTATGTGTTTGCTGCCTCTGATATTTTCTTTTTGTGGGAACTTCACTTGTGAAGTTCTTTTTTATTCCCTGCTTAAATTTAAACCTTGAAATCTTTCTGGAGTGTATATGTAATTTAAAAAGATAAGGAAGTGTAATAGTTATTCATGTAATCTGAAAACATACAGAACATACTAATAGAATTTACATGGTACATAATTGCAGATTGGATTAAAAATTTCTTATTCCTGAAAGATTTTAGAGCCAAGTCTTCTAAATATCTTCAGCAGAGGGGAGGGGCGGAACCAGAAAACAAAACAAAACAGGTATTTGTGGTACAAGATTTCTGGTTATAGAAAGCTAACTTTGGAGCTGTCAGCTCCAGCCCTTTCACAGTATGTCTAATGTATATTTATGAAGGCCACCAAGGGAAAAACAATATCTTGGTTTGGATCTTTAAAGCCTGATGCAGCTAAGAGCTAATTTGTTTTGAGGTCCCTTGGTGTGTTGAATTTAATTTATTGAAAGCAAATTAATATGAAATAATAAAATAATTATTAAAGTGGATGTAAAAATAAATGATTGAAACATACAAACAGAGGAAAATAAAGCAGATGACTTCTGAAGTTTCTGGAATAATTCTGATTTTAATTACATTAATCATAATTGTTATTAGACTGGTGATGGGATGGTATTTTCTATTTTGTAGCAGCAGGTAAGCTTAGAGAAGGGAAATATATGGAAGTGAGGTCATGCAATCCAAATGAAGGTCATACGAAGTGACTTTATTTGTGGAACTAATAGTTCAGTGTACCTAGGAAAAGATCTTCAATGTTCATTTGTAAGCTTTATAAATAGAATGTAAACAACCTCCAATTTTTTTTTTTTTTTTTTTTACTTTGTGTTTGTTTCGTCCGTTTTTTCTTTAAAACTTTTGGTTATGATTACATGGCATTTATATATGTTTTCCATGAATTTTTGAGTCCTGAGAGTTCACATGCTCAGAAAAAATAGGTTCAGTCAATCTCTGAACAGTATTATTCCTAGAATACTTGCATTCATCTTATCATGGAGCAGAGATGACGCTTAGAAGTTTTGATCAGGGCACTTAGCTAGATTTTTGGGAACAGAAATCCTAATCCCAAAGGTGTCTTCCTTTTGGAGATGAACCTGATCACAAATTCAAAACATGGCTTGAAGACTAAATCCTTGAAGATAAATATTTGTGTTCAGTGGATCTATTAGTAATTTGTTAAGTTCATCAAATATTTCTGTATATAAACTCATGATCTGGGACAAAACCCCCTCAGTTTGCACAAGGATTAATGACTAGATCAAAACCTAGTCAGTGTTAATAATTTTAACATTGAGAACTAGGAAGTCCCCAACTGGCAAAGCCATACACAGGTGCTGACCTCTATGCAATGTGAGTAATGCCCGATTGTAATCAATCGGATTTGCTGAATGTGTATGAAGTCTGTCAATATGTCTTAGACTTATGTCTGATTCTTTAAAGTCCCCTCCAAAATTTCTTTCATGGCTAAAACTGCCTTTGCCACTAAAGCAAAGAAGCATCATCAGAGATTTTGATTTATGACAAATTAAGTTCATAGTTCAACTACTTCATGCTTATCTACTTTAATGCTACCCAGAGTCTGTGTCACAGAAAATTTGTAGCTAAAAAAAGATGTAAACAAATTCTGCTTGAGACTGCAAACAAGTGCAGGAAAATGGTGGTTTTCTACAGGCAGATGAGGGAATTTTAAATTGCGATGTTAAGTCAAAATTACAGTTTAAGGTCTCTTTGGGATCCTATTCACAGTGATGAGAAACATTGGGAACCAAGGTGTTAGGAGGAATGGCCACCATGAGCACATGAAAGCAACAATCTGAAAAGCTCACCAGGAGAATACTGCTGTATTTTTGGGTTGGGTTTTTTTCATTGAACCCTTGCTTTTTTCAGTGTAGATTTTCTAGGTTGCTAGTGCACATATGTACTAAGAATGCTCAGCTTTTAACAGAAATTTAAAAAAACCCGAAACATTTCTAATAAGGAAAACTTAGTTATTGAGTTGTTTGTGACTTCTTTGGTGTATTTGTTCACTTTTTCTTCTTATTAAAATGTTTCTGTTAGTTCTTTTGAAATTCTATTTTATGCCTTGATGTTTTCTACTCACAAAAATGACTAACTTAATCCCAGCGTTGCTTGGAAAATCACTGAACATTCTGTAGATTAGCAATGAAACAGAAATAAGGTGTCTTCAATTTAAATGCCAAACCAGTATTGTAATGAGTCACAGTTGAGTTATACAATTTTTTTTCTGTGTGTGTAATGGGCCATCATCCCTGCCTTTTTGTGCTATCTTGTTTGTATAACATCTACCTCAAAAAGCAAATCAGTATATATGCATTTTATTTTTAAAATAAATAATAAGGCATGTAGTTAATTAAAGTTATATGAAATTTTAATGTCATCTACATTCTTTTATCAGAATTGATATCTTTGCCCTCTTTATCCTTCCTGCTGGGGACTTTTTTGGTATAACACGAAAATACTGCTTGTTGCTTTTTCTCATGCTGATCATGAATTCAATAGGGATCAGCTCCTGCCAGTAAAGGCTGCATATTTATGCTATTGATTTCTGAGGGAAGGAAGCTGAAGGCTTTTTGTATTGTGCTATAAAATTAATAAATAATGATTCATTAGGACAGCATCCTGCAGCTCACGGATGAGCAGTAATTTGGTATGAGGGTTGTATTGCTGTTCTAAATGTGCCTGGGATACCACAACAGGGGAGCACGGCAGTTGCAGTGTCTGTGAGCACAGTCCTAAGCTCTGTCCTCTGGGATTTGCCCTCTTCCAAGGTGGGCAGGTGGAACAGCAGGAAGCAGACAGCATGTCTTCTCTGTCTTCTCTCTGGGGACACTTCTCCCTCCAGCAAAATGGTGAAGAAATCTGTGCATAGGGGTGCTGGGAATCCTCAGGTACCAGGAGAGTGCTGAGGTCCCATTATCTTAGTTGGCTAAGATAAGAAGATCATCTTTGCCATGTGGTTTTTGTCACAGGTAAAATGCACTGGAGACCACCAATCTGATTCTGCTATGGAGTATGAAGTTAAGAAGAAAAAGGACACAACAGTTAGCCCCCGGCAGAACCAGTGGCCCCTTTTCCAAATTATCTGATAGTGCTGTAATTGCTATTGGTATTCTGAGATGTTTTACTTCTTTTGGGACTGTTTGGCTCTTTTAACTGTTTGGCACTGATTGGGCTCATCCTTAATATAGCCCTGATTCAGTCATTCCTTAGGCAGAATTTAGTCAACATAGAGTGTAAAAATCGGAACTTCAAGGACACAGCTGGGAAGTACTCAGCCGGCATTATGAAATACTTTGAACTTGGAGGAACATTTACAGTATGCTTTAAATTTGGCTGTATTGGAAATATATATTTTAACTCATTTTTGAACCATCAGCGCATTTGTCAACATTGCCACCCAGTGTGGTCTTGCAGAGCATCATATGGTAGTCTCACTCATTTCAGCAATTACTAGCTCCTTTGAATTCACAAACAGTAAATAGACTGGAACATGTGAGTAGTGGCAAAGTTGCCCAAAATAAACGTGAAAAGACTGATATGCCATGGATGGTTTTTATTAGAAGAGATTTGCCATTTCACATGACTGACATCTTCCAGATCACAATGTGTAAACCACATTGGCAGGACAGCAGGGAGACCTGTATGTAGAGGACAGTACCAGCTACGGACTTAACGGCCTTAGGGACTCCAATGCTTTTAATTCAGCGAGAAAAATTTAGATGCATAGTGGCTGGTGTCAGCCTTTACATGTGATATGCCTGAGGGCACTGTCCTTATGGTGGACCAGAACTGAAGTTGAAAAAATGAATGAATAGAAGGAAAATGTGTCAGCATACAGTAGGTATGCATACATCAAAATTAATAACAACACTGTCAGTCATTACGATTGGCAGGTTCCTTGTTTAAAGGACCAACTGATACCTCTGATACCTGACCTGTTTCAGTGAAATTTAATTTCTCTCAGTAATATTTTCTCTAGTCCACTTCTAGACTAGAAACTGTGTAGCTTACATACTTCTGAACCTCAGTGCAATTCATCCTTGGTAATTAATCCTTGCTAGTGGCTTTGGAGGATAAATTGGAGAATGAATAACAGCATTACTAGTACAGTATGTCACTACAGAATAAACAGAGCAGAAGGAGGGAGACAGATTGTCTTTGTGGTGCAACAATGGCCAAATATTTACATTTCTTGCAGCAATGCATAGCGCAGAGGAGTCATCTTCTCAGCACGAGGGCTGAGGCTAGAAGATTGATCTTTTAAGTGTAATTGAGAGACTAATGCTGGTGTAAAAAGGTGAAGGTAACCACCTTCACCTTTTTGCTTTTATTAATGAAAAAATTTGTTTCTGTTTTATTCATAAAAAATTTCTGTCAGGACCTGCACATTGGCAAGAATCTGATTCTCGTGGCAAGCTGGCAGTCTGGAGAGTAGATAGGAACTTCACTGAAGCTCTGGATGCTTCTATGAATGAGAAAAATGAGTGCTTTGAGTTTTGCACAGTAGTAGATTTAACTGTGCTGATGAAGCATTGATGGAAAAGAAACATTGAGAAAATGGCCCACAGAATTTCAGGTATTGGTACAGGTAAACTAAATTTGATATGACAAGGACAACAAACAAAAATATATATCATAAAGGAAGGAAGGCACCAAATTAACTCTATGTAGATGTATTTCACGCCTCCTCTCTTTCAAACTGTTATCTCTCAACTGCACAATACCCTACGTTACAATTTTGCTTTTGCTCTTTTTTGGAACTTTTTGCTAATTCATGCCTTTCCCCAGATGTGGGGGGTTTTGCCCTTTTTGTCCACTGGGTTTTCAGCTGGGACTTACGTAAACAGTTCTGTGAACTGTCTGGAATCACCCAGAGGATGATATGTGTAGAATCCATTCAATATGGAGAAAAAGATTTTATAGTTTTTACTTTCAATTCATAATGTCCTGCGAGACTAGTGCTGACAATGTCCAAACTCTTAACTGCAAGATACACCAGAAATCTGAGACAACCTTTGAGACTTTTTTCAGTGGGAGCAGAGGAAGTAAGAGTGCTCTCAGTATGTGGTGGGTTTCTGGAGAAATCTCACGAGTCAGAGAGAAATTCTGCCCAGAGTATGTTGCTTTCATGACTTATATTCGCAATCTGGTAGAAGACATCTTGACTTCTTGTTATTTCTTTGAGAATAAAAACATCTCTGCCTTTGCTGTGAGTGTGTTTATCTTTGGAGAGCTTCACCAGAAACAGAGTTTGTCTCTCCATTCACTCAGTCTGCAACGTTTGCCTTTACCTGTGTAAGGGACTTGGAAATCTGGTAGCGGTGATAAGGGACAGAGTGTACTAATGCACAAACGTTCAGCTATTCTCAGCAGGAAATGTCTTGTCAATACCGGGAATAAGTAATGTGCTAAAGATTTACTGTCAGGTGGCTGTCTTGACCACAGCACGGTGGAAACTTGCAGCAGGCAGATGGCCTTACATACTTAGGTCACCTGTGTTTACTTTGATGAATATGTGTAGTAACGTTGGTTTGTATTATTACACTGAATTGAGGAGATGCTGTAGTACCTGATAAACCTGGAAAAAATGTTTTTCACCATTAACAGAGAAATTAACAGCCAAATAATTGGACATAGGAGGCATCAGCACTGTTATTTTCAGGTTTTTCTCAAGTTTCTAGCAGAGTACACTGCATTAAACTGAAAAGCTTGTGGTTATGCTATTTGCAGTAGAAAAAAATTGATTGAACAGGGTGGTTGTCCCATGGTTATTGTGCTCTTATATTTATTTTAATTAATTAAAATTTATGCCATCCATTTTCTGTTTGTGCAGTTATTAATTTATTTTTCTTCAAAAAGAAATGACATTGGTTTTCTTATGTGATGCTTTTGGACAACTTTTTAAAAGCACTGGGAGAAATTACGCTTGTCTTTTACAGCTACCGTTTTGGTTATAAAGAATAATATCAGTTTGTATGGTATTTGAAATTTGCCTGTTTTAAAGTGCACTATCAGAGACTGCAAGTTGGTAATGCCCTGTGAGAATTCAGTGCTGCAAGTTCTCACAGTTTTTTGTGTTTGTGCATGTAAACACTGATTCCTTTCATAGAAATAACTTCTATGTGTATCTTATTTTTTAAAATCCTGAGTAACTCCAGTAACATGGAAGCCTTCCCCTGCCACCCCTAAGTAAATCCCTTTGTAAATCCATGCTGATTACTCCCAATCACCTCCTTGTCCTTCTTGTGTTTGGAAGTGCCTTCTAGGAGGATTAGTTGCTCCATCACCTTCCCAGGAATTGAGGGAAGGCTAACCCACCTGTACCTGCCTGGATCTTCCTTCTTCCATTTAACATGCTCATGCAAATGAAGTGCATGAAATGGAAGTGTCAGGGGCTTTGAATTTTGTCCCTAAATGATAATTCTTAGAATTTGACATTGTAGATGTAAACTTTTCCATTAATTGAAAATACAGCTTTATGCCAGTTACTGTTTTGTCATGCAGAATATTGGGGGCTAATTCTTCACTATACTCAAAAAAGTGTCTAAAGTTAATAAATTTGTATCCTCATGCCCTTCTCCTTTGCATTACACTGTTTTTAGGCAATGCAACAGCCACTCTATGAGGCATCTTCTGGGCAGTTACTTCAGTGTCCTGAGTTATAAATTGCCTCCAAGCTGTCCTGAGCAGTGGCAAGTTTTTCTGAAAGCCCTAAAGCAATGTGGTGCACCAAGGGACAGTTTTAATAATTCCTTCTAATTGATATATAGTTATGTGAGTTCCTATGTCCTCTTAGATCACTATGCCTTCTCTGCATTTCTGACCTAGATCTGTCACTATTTTAATAATGAATTCCATTTCAGTGGTTGCTCCTGGGCAAAAGGTGCACATAAAGAAAATCCTGTATCCCAAATTAACCAATTTTCACATTTTAATCATATGTGCATTTCATGAGCCACTTTTACAAACCTAGCCTTCTCTAAAATTGGAAGGGTTTTCTAAATTTTGGATGAAAGTCTTTTGGACTAAGTGTAAAATCCAGACAAAAATCAGTGTGGTCGTTTAAAAATGTTTATTCTGATTTTACAAATTAATGACTAAGATTGCTCATGTTATAAACATGAAAAGCATGAATAGTCTTTTCCTTCTCTATCTTAGGTACTTTAAAGCAAAATGATGTGTATCCCAGGAGTTGAGCTGTCCTTGATTAACTGGATTCCACTAAGGGTTGCAAAAGAGGTCTAACATCCATCTGCTTACACAGATGGAAAAGCATGGCTTCAGAATTGTGGGAACAATCTCTGAGTATTGTTTTTTCTCAGAACATTTAAGTATATTTTTTAAGATTTTAAAAAGTAACTTTCCAGTTTTGTGAATGAATGAACAAATGTGAGAGATGCTTTTCAGTAAATAGCAAGGGTACCATAAGACTTTTCTGTCAGCATGAGGCAAAACACAGACTATTATTCTTGACCATCATGCATTTCCATCATTAATTACACATACAATTCATACTGTTATCTGCACAGCACGCCACCTGCCAGCTATGTTCTAGATATGGTATGTGTAATCTTGACAGCAAATGTGCTGGGAATAGAGTGTCATGTCACTCTTCTTCACTAAAAAGTGACAAGCTCTGGACTTTGACTTACAGTGTTTTTTTCTGAAATAAAAAGTGATTCTTTTGTCCCCTTTTCCATATGAACTTCTTGGAAAAAAAAAAAGAAAAAGTGTTTGACAGGCATTATAAATATAACTATCACTGGAATACAAAAAGCTAAAAGTACTGGGTCAATCCTGCAGCATGTGGAAAACTTTTGCAGTGCCAGTTGGTGGGTTTTTTTTCAACTGAGTTCGTTAAACTAGTTGAAATGTTGGCTGCATCCAGCTGCGAGACAAGAAAAATCCTTTTTCCCTCAGTCTTCCCACGAAGACACAAATAGCAGCAATAAATAATTAAATTAACTACACTGCAACACAGTGTAGTTGCATTAAAAATGATGAAAACTGATGCTGGCCTTTTGTAGAGGTTCAGAGTGGAAGAAAAGGAGGAGTTAATTTAGAGCAGACCAGAGAGGAGACATCCTTCTTCCTATTTTTCAACTGATTGTTGCAAGATAACACATGCATGTATTCCAAAAGGAACAGGAGACAAGCAGGTATATTTTGTTCCTTTCTTAGTAGGAGATACAGAAAAATGAAATTAATAGCTTATTCCTAAAGTTTGTTTGTAAAGGATTTGGAAATCCAGTAAATGAAACTTAAATTTTTTGTTTTCTTTCTGAACACTGTTACGGTTGCAATAGCAGCTGCAGCTGAGGAGAGCTTAATCTCTGAGAAACCAGATAATGCTCTTAGCTAAATAGCCACTCTGAAGGTGTGGAGAAACAAATGTGAAGCAGGTTTTTCCCTTTCTATTTTATGGCCACACATACAAATTCTTAGTTTCTGGATTTACATGTTCCTCCCATTTCATACAGTTCTCATTGTGATTTATGCATTTTTTTTGTCTTCTAGACAATTTTAGACTAACAATGTGCAAGGGAGAAAGGGGCATAGCCACTGCAAAAGCAGAGGACGTCTCAGAGCCAGTCTGCTCAGGTGGCTTTCATCACTGCTCCTGATAGCACAGTGATTGCCAACAGGTGCAGCTGGAGAGGACATATCCCTCACTTAAGCATGGTGGTTAAAATAGAGGGGAAGGTTAGGAGAGGAAACATTGTGTCCTGGAGTTTCTCTTAGTGGAAGAAACAAATCTGATGGTAGCATCCTATGCTGCAGCCAGCAGATTGGTGTGGAAGTTGAGTGTTTAGAGCTTGAGGCCAGAGTGGCTGAAGGTTTCTGATTTTTTTCCTAGTATAGGGCTAGGGGGGTGTGCTCTTGTGCATGCTGCTCTGGCTCCAAAGGAGGAGCTCAGGATCCTCTCACCCTGGAAAGGGAAATGAAAGTGTGATATTCTTGGTCAGTATTTTTGAGGGAATGTTTTTAACTTCGAAGGTAGAAGGCATTGATGCCTTTCTTACATCCCACTCTGGTAGTATGAATTTGGACCAAAGTCTCAGGTGAGTCTTTAAATGTTTCAACCTCAAATCCCATGCCTATACAAGTATATTAAGTGCAAGAAATTCCTCTGTTCTATGTTCTTCCTGCCTCTCTAATGCTGGGAGAGGCTGCCTGGGTGGTGGGCTGAGTTTGTCAGGATGTGTGGCAGGCGGCTTGCTCTGCTCTGTCTACTGTAGATGAGAAGCAGAGATGTGTTGCTGCAGTCTGTTGAGTCTGCAGCTTGGCAGGCAACAGCCAAACGTAGCTGTAAAAAGTTTATTAGAAGAGAGGTAGGAGAAATAAAGGAAACAAGTGTAGAAGAAAGCATGTTAGTGAGCAAGGATTTGGAGAGGGTGGTTCCACGTTCACACTTTACTAACCTCTAGACACTGATGCTTTGCTTTACTGAGTACCCTTCATCAAGAGGCTGAATTGCAAAAAATGATAAATAAATAAATATGGGTTACTGCATGGGTTGACTTAGTGGTCAGTAAGGTTTGCCAGGGGAGATCTGAAAATATTTGGCTTTTTCATAAGGGTCGTGAAAGGCCATGGTACCTTTATCTTAAGTGTATGACAAATTCACATCTCCAGAGTTTCAGCTTTGCCAAGGAAAACAAAGCCTTCTAGGCCACTGGTTGCAGGGTTAATAGTCCAAATGTGAAACAGAGGTAGACTCATTAACCACCTGACTTTGTTAGTGGCCTGATACAGCATATTTAGGAGCATGAGGCTTTTTGTCACTCCGCGTGAGCTTTGCTAAACTGTGAATTTGAAGCCTTCTTGGTAGTGTTAAATGTTAATGTTGCCTGTTCAGTGGCTCTTGGCTGAAGGATGGGAAAGGGAGCAAAAAGTAGTGTGGAGAGTGTTGAGAATTAGGATGGGAAAGAAAAATGTAAGACTATGAGATTCTTCTGCCTCCTCTTAGCACTTGTGATATAGCTGGGAGTTGATGAAGAGAATTATCTACCTGTGTGTTTAATCTGGGAAGAAAACCACCACATGTTCTTTATATTTTTTGGCCAGGAGTGTTATTTAAACCTTTTAAATTGGTGGTCCTTACTGAGAGGTGTGCTGTAGGTGTGTTGCTCGTGTCTCAAATGGCTAGAAATCTTGTTTGTAAAACTAGAGGCACAGGACTTGGTACCTTTATCAACCTCAGAGTATTCAAGCACATGACTTCCACTTTCTGCCTGCTTTGTGCACTGTTTGAAAGTTGTTGCTCTAAGCAGTGAGGGAAAAGGAAAATAAATGGGAGGGGATGAGGACAGAAGACTTACTAACCTGGGCTGCATAGCCTACCTACTAAGCTCCAGGTTGTTCTAGTCATGTTCTCTTGGTTGCTTTCCTTCCAAAATGCAGAAGATCATAAAGAAGGAAGTCTCAGCAATATCACATAAAATTTCAGCAGGCTATGATCCATTTCAGTAAATGTTTTTTGTATTTCTTCCAATCTCTTCTGATACACAATCCTGTAAGTCAGAAAAGCACAAGGTTACATACAGGGAGAACTGCAATAGAAACCAAATGTTTTTGATTACTCACATATACTTTATTCTAACAGTAGTAAAAAAGAAACAGCAATAAAACCAGTTACAGCCAACATACAATACTTACAAACCCTCCCTCTGGCTCTCCTATCTGTGAGAAGGTGTCTAAAGAGCAAAGATCTAGGCCAAGAACTAATGTAGTTGCTGGTGGTCTGTATCAAATTCAAGATCTGCCTCATTGTCTTCACTGAGTCTTATTCATCACTATAGTTATTGTGCCTAAACTGATTACAAAGGTAGAATGAGAGGATGAGGGATCTGGAGAAGAATAAAATGACACTGGAAGCAGGAAAAACAAATTAGTTTTTTCACTAGAATTGTGTGAAATATTTCACTTGGTATTAGTATTTTCTTTAATCCAGGTAATGCTTTTCTATTAATCCTTCTTTCTAATGTCCATCCTGATGTGGATCTACCTCTGTATCTTTTAAGTTTGCCCAAATTCTGCTTCCATTTTTTTCCCCTTCAAATAACAACAAAAAAACCCCACCAAAAAACCAAACCAACAAACCCTAAAGCAGAAATACCCCCAAACTTAAGTCTTAAACCAGAGTTCTCTATTGTCCTGAGGGATGAATTCAAGTAGCTTTCTGGGATAATTACTAGGTTGGACAGATTCTCACTCAAATGGAGGGGCAGTAGAGGAGTTCTAACTATGTAGTTGTGACTTTGCTGTTACCAACTGCATCAAACTGGCTTGCCATGGGAGGACCAGAGGGACTAAAAAGCTTGTATCCTACTCTTATTAGCGAAAGTTCTTCCTGTTTCATAAGATCAGACATGAAAGAAGTTGACTGGTGATGGTTATGAAAGCTATGACTGTGTTTTGTGCTTGAATTGGTGACTTGGCTTCAGGAGGAGATGAGAGCTAATTCATTGGTTGTGAGTTAAGTGTAGTCTTGAGACTCAGAAAGCCTTCCTAGCAATTCAAGGTGAGAAATTTAGTACTAGCTTCCTAATCTGAGCAGTGGGTTAGTGAATTGGAATAAGGTGAATTATATAATATAGGCTTATGTCTTGATCTGGGGGTTTTGTTTTGGTGGGGGTTTTGTTGTTTGGTTGGGAGTTCTGTGTGTGATAGCATGAATTTTGCTTGCATGTTGGTGTATAGAATTTAGATTCCCTATAAATGGAAAGCAAATGTACCACATAGAATACCAAATAAAAAGGAATTACTTTTATTTAGAATTTTGATATGATGGGGCTTCTGGAACAATACTTCAGATCACTGTAATGGAAATATATCCCTTTTGAGTTGGTAATAGTTTCACAGCTGGAAAAGGACATCATAAAAGGAAGGCACTCTGTGCTATGCTTTCCCTTGGAGTCAAACAGATGGAAAATTCATGTGACTGAATATATGAACTTGGAAGATAGTGAGTGAGGCTTGACAGATTTAACACACAGATCTATACAATAAATAGCATGAACTACTGTATTTTGAAATAAGGAACTTGGTCTTGTGGCTTTGGCAGTGTAGAAGAATGACATTAACATAGCAAGAAAAATGCTGAAAAAAATTAAAATATTATTAGGGATTTTCAAAACATTAGATTTTTCTTTTTAAGTAAGGATCATTTTTCATGAGCAAAAGGATAATTCTTTTATCTGTTACAACATTTGTTATGATCTTTAAACATAAAATTACTTTACTTGAAGAAGCATATCTCTTTACTTGACTCACAGGGTTAGTAGAAGTAAAACCAGTTTGTTTTTAAACACTCCACTGAATTAAATATGGCTTGAGTTACTCTAGGATTTGTCACTTTTTTGTGGCTATAAGGAGAAAAAAAAACCCTGCAGCCTTGTGAGATTTTTTTTTTTAATGAATGCTCATCTCCCTCCTATGAGGTTGGAATGAGATAAGTACAAGTTAAATTGACTTTGCTAGTAGAATGTAATCTTGAAAAAGTGTTATATAGTGGTCAAGGAGGAGGGGGGTGTAACAACCAAACAAAACCCCAGTTGTTATTGTTAAACATAACATGGTCAAAGAATTTGGGGGGGGCGGGGGGTTGCTTGCCTTTTTTTTCTTTTTTTTTTTTTTTTAAGCACTTGCTATTTTAATACCTAGATCCTGATTCTGGAGTATGAGGAGAAACATTTAGATAAATGAAAATATTATTTCAAGTATTTATAGATTAAATTCCTCCTCAAGCATTTCGTTTGTTTAAGCATAGGTCATAAGATTGATCTCTGTTAAATTTGAACCAGAAATAATATAGTCAATACTCAGTCAATATTTATTCATGTAAGGTGAATGGATGTCTTTCTGTGACAAGACATGAAAAGATTAAAATGGTTGATTACATAATTATTCTGTTACCTTTTTTTAATCAAGTGTCCCATTTAAATACCTTCTGGTATTTTATAGTCCTCTTTAGAAGGTCTTCTATATGAGATGCTTTTGAGAGATTTGTTCTGGTTTAAATTGTGTTTGGTGGCTTTGCAAATTTATGAAGAAAAATGTAGCCCTTGAGGAAATGAGATCAGTGTCTTGTGAACTTTAATTGAAATGCCTGGATGCTATGCTAAGCCGGAGCCTAGCTCTCTTTTAGAATGGGTAGTAGGGGAAGGTAACCAGCAGAGACTTGTTCATTTGATAAAGGCTCTTAGAAGTGGTACTACTAGTAATATACCTCGCTCTTATAGATGCTACTCTCTGGAACCTCAACACATTGTAAAAAGCAATTTTTCTATCTTGTGCCAAATATAATACCTCCAGAGCAGAACTTGTGTAACTCTTGAACTGCCAGAAAATGAAAACAGCACTTCAGCAACTCTTCCTTTCAAATATTCCAAAGTGCAGTCAGGTCTGGGAAGCTTTTAAGGAAAGCAAATTTTAATGTTTTCCTCTAAAACAGTTCTGTCAAACAGAGTTTGAACAACCAATCTCAAAAACACTCTCCTACTTAACCTTGCTTCCCCACTCTTTCCTGTTTTTTTTCCTAACAGTCCACTGGAACAAAATGGACTGAAGTTGGGTCAAGTGGGCAGCATGAGTCGTTCCAGTGACTTTTCATCTTTTATCACATTGGGGCTTAATTTCATTTCTCCTCCCCCCCCCCCCCCTTTGTCCTTCCCCTTGTTATCTTCATCCTTTTTAGTGGAAATCTGTTCCCCAACTCCTTCCCCTTTTCCCTATAATGCCTTTCCAGTAGAAAATCCAGTACAAAAGAAGAAAGAAAAACAAAAAAGGGAAACCCATGTAGGCATTGTCCCAGCTTGCTGCCTGCTCTAAGTTTTATAGTGATTTGTGTAAGTACCCTCTGCTATTGAGGTATATTCTTCAGCTAACTTTTGTTTTAATCTTATATAATTTTACATTTGAGTGCTGTTTTTATTCTTTTAGTTTAGTGTATCTACAGAAACTTCACTGAATGTAGTTAACATATAATCAAATTGTACGTGCACATAAAAACACATGAACACACAAGTATAAATGCTTTTTCCCTCTTCCCTCCCTGCTGGAGGCAGTTCAAGGCACTTTAAAAATGCCTTTCATAATAACAAATACGTGGTTAGAAAGAATAGTTGATTTTAATTTACTTCCATGCTAAAGTAGGTTAGGGAATAGTTTGTTCAACATAAATCTCTTGGATATTTTACACTTTTTCATGTAATGGTGCTTTATTCAGAAAACTATTACATAGGAACTTCATTTGTGAACTAGATTAATATCATTAATATTAATTTATATGCCTTATTAAACTGTAATAGATTAATTATGTTTAAAGAAAACAAAATGAGACTATATCTGGACGGATGCTGTTGAGTCTAAAAACAGGCTAGATAAAATGTCACTTCCCTATTAAACTGATCTGCTTTTCAATTTTTGTTGAAGGGCAAAACAAGGGAAAATGCCCATTTGCTTTTTTGTGTCAGATCAGCTTTTGCTGCTTTGTATTCATCATAGAGCTCGAGCATAACTAAAGGCATGGGCAGGGGAGCTAGATTCTCTCTTCTGGTTCACATATTAAGTTCCAGCTCCAGCTTTGAACTCTTCCCAAGTTTTCTTGAGTTCAGTGGATAAATCTTTGACTGGTGATAATGGCTAGAGGTCCCCAGCTGGTGCCCAGTTGTTTTGCTGGATTACAGTTTCAGCAACATCTCAATTCATATTAGCTTGTTCTGAAGTCTCTCAGATAATATT
This sequence comes from Haliaeetus leucocephalus, assembly GCF_000737465.1. Taxonomy (NCBI): domain Eukaryota; kingdom Metazoa; phylum Chordata; class Aves; order Accipitriformes; family Accipitridae; genus Haliaeetus; species Haliaeetus leucocephalus. The sequence continues at coordinate 4,621,618 of NW_010973244.1, forward strand.
TCCCTTCAAAGAATGGGTAATTCAAGTTCAGAAGCTACATTGGGAGAAGCATTGAAATGTTTAAGTGGTTGTTCCAGCTTTTTTGACAGTAGAGTGTAAAAATGCCAAGAAAAGGCATTCTCAAAAGATTTATAGTATTTTTTATTTTTTTGTTCACTAAGAAATATGAAAGATTGTCTTCCTCAGAATGCAACACTTCCATTTTCAGTCCTGGAAAAAATACTGAAATGGAGAAAGAAAAAAGGGGGGGAGGGAGATCGGGATGGGCATTTACCTTTCAGAGAGGGAAAGTCTATTTGCAGACTTACACTGACAGTATTTTCTGTATCTTTTCCAATCTCCAAGTAAAAGTAGAAACTACTGAGATAATTTTACCACAAGTTTATTACTGTTTTCAAGTAGAGACAAGAATGGCTCCAGCTGGCGTTTCTTTGGCAGAGAGAGTTCTTAAATGGTCTTTCTTGCTGTGCATGTGTCCACTCCAGTAAACCAAAATCTTAAATTGGAGTAAATATTTTCTGGTCTGCAAGAATAACTCTTTTCCTAGGTTTGTTTATGGCAACTCTGTCCATGGCTTGATTAGAGCATTATGCTGTGAGATGTATTTATACCAAGTATTTGCTCATTCTTGTCCTTGTGTTCCTGGCAAACATTATATGACAATAACATTAACTTTCACTTTATAGTATTATTTTGTAACCATGACATGTATTATTTACGCACAATGGATTTCACCCCCTGAAAAATCTTGCTCAGGACTTTAATATCCCTAAATTCAGCCCCTTAAAGGTTAGTCTTTTGTTTGTAATAGTTACACTTTCTCCAAAATTAATATTTATTTATTTATTAAATGTGAATGTCTTCATTGTGCTTCTGAGTGTCTTTAGACCATCTTAAGACACTTGCTTCCAGTGTTTTCGTTACCTGGGTATGGTACTTATCACTCATATGATGATACATTAATTTTAATGTATTTTCCCTCTGGTGTGTACTCGCATCACAGTATTCCTTTCCAAACAAAACCCTTGTAACTTTAATAAGCTCCCATGACAAACCATACTTAAAGCTTTTTTGAATCTTCACAACTTATGTCCATTACGTTGCTTTTTTCCTCCCTACCCTTTAATTAAATAAAAGGAAATTATCACCTTTTAGCAGAGTGTTTTTCTCATAAATATTAATGTTGTCTGTTGTTCTGATTTAACTGTTTCTCTTTTTTGTTTTCTTGTTTGTGCTGATCATCTTTAACCTTCAGATCTGCACACAGTCTGCTGTGTGCTAATAAATAATAGATTTCTACAGCTAACATAAAACATATCCATGAATTTAGAAGTATTCTAAACAATTAAAGCCTAAATGCAGAGCTATCAATTTGACTTTACAGAAGGACTAGTATAAGAAAGCCTGCTTTCAAGAAAGGATATCTGGAGATGTTTCCTGCCAGAGGAGGAATGAATTATAAGGGTAATCTTGATAGTCAAGGCCGGGAATGTAAGTGTGTATTGTATTTGCTGGTATTTTTTAAGTGACAGCAAGGTCACTTCTGATTTACCTGGAATACTTTACTAACAGTTTGTGTGTTTATGTATGTGCAATATGTATGACATATCTCTGCCTGGTTGTAGAAAACAGTGTATAATATGGGGGGTAGGAATACACAGAATTTGTTTCGTGGAGTCAGATGGCTGCTCCACGAGATGATTGCCATTAGAAACCGTAATTGTGGCCTTTTATTATTCTGCGATTTTTTTCTTTTATGTAAGAGAATATGATTTTCTTTTCCTGTTACGTGTTGAGGTTAATCAAATCTGACATTGGAGAATTACATTGTGCCTTCCACACTCAATTTTCCAGCATTTTTATAGTTTTTATATAGCTGTCTATAGAAGTTTCAAACTAATACTGTTCATTAGTTCTTGATAGGATCTTGTGACTCTGCAAAAAGTTGATATTCCATGTTCATTCAAAGCAAATGTTAGCTTTTATGATCAATGTGCTATTTTGAATCTCACAGAATACTAAATCTCCACCTAAAGACCTGCAAGCCCTGATGCTTCGTTCCTCCAGCTGTCTAAATGGAGTGTGCTATTTCCCTTCTGGTCCATGAAACCAAATGTCTGCATCATGGGAACCAGGATGTTGCTGAGGTCTGCATAATTCTCTCCCCATGTGGAGATATAACTGGAGTATGCTCTGAGAGCTTGGTGCTCCAAAGTGTTATTTTGGACCTTACTTTGACATGAAATAGATGACTGTCTTGGTCATTGCCTCTTAGCTCTACCTTTGTGACATTTGAATTAAATGCTCATGGTAGTTGCAGCTATGAGAAGATGATGGCAGAGCTGACAATTTTGGACACTAGCCTCTCGAACAGAAGCTACCAGCTCATTTGAGACTTAAGATATCATTGGATTCATGAAGGACTCAAGTCTTTCAGCAAAGACGACTACTGTTATCTACAAATTATCTAATCTTAAATGTTTTTTCAAGGCTGGCATAGTAGAGTTGTCTTATTACTCTACTAACGTTTAGTTATTTCCAATGTGGTTCATATTCAGAGTACTTTTTTACTTTGTTTAGTGAGTATCTGTCTTCATATTTAATATCGCCTTACTAAAAGGCTTTGCAGCTAACGTCTTTGTCTTCCCTATGTTCTGGCTGTGTGTGTCAAAGTCAGAATCTCATCCTTACCATGTTGTTGTTGTTGTTTGTGTTTTTTATTGGCCAAATATAACTTAGTTGAGTGATGAGTTATCACAATCTCCTTAGTTTGACTGCTGTTCTCCCCAGGCAACTGAAACCACTGCTAAAAGCCACTGAGTCTGACAGTTACTGAGGAGATGTTCAGGTTGTTACCTCCGGCTTTAAAATTTTGCTGTTTACCTCTCTTGTATCGATCCTCACTTTGCAGCCACCCAGAGTCTTCCCTAGTGGTCCCTTCAAAATGTGATTGTATGCTATTCCTTACTGATACGAGCATCTTAAGAGCAGCATACAAGATACCTCATAGCTTCGTATATATGAAACCTTAAGTGTCCAACCAGTTACTTTTGCTTACTCTCATGACAGAAGATCTGATTCTTGCCTATAAGCATTTTCTCTCATATTGGCCATGTGATGAGAGAGCATCTGGGTCCTTGTTCATCAGGGACAGATCATAACCACATCTGTCCTGTCTTCCTAAATTTAGTGAAAAAACACACCCACCCCAATCTTAGTGTTACTGACTTTAATTTTCCTGATCTAGCACAGAGGGAGCTCCCCAGTTTCTAGAAGTAGTCAGAACTTCACTGAAGAGAAAGGACTTCATGTAGATTTGTGTTTGGCTGGCTTTGCTTTTATTTGATGATACCATGGCCCTATGAGGGCTCAGAAAGAGATCCTACTGTGCAAAGCACTTTACCAGTATAAGATGTTTTTTAATTTGGATTTAGAATCTAAATATGTTGTAAATTGAGGCTGATTTATATCATCACAAGTCTTGACTAGCTGTCTTTCATGAATGTAAAGCATTGGTATAAATAGTGCAAGAACTTGTTATGCAAGCTAGGAAGCTTTTCTGTGAGTGCGTTGTATTTTGTAGAAGAACGGTGAGAACAGAAACTTTTCCTACAATAGGGAAAAATAGAATTAAAGAGGGGCCTTTTTTTTTATGATTTGAAAAAAATCTTTTCGACAATTGAATCTATTTCTCTCTAATAAGTATCACAGACAGTATTGGAACTATTTCACTACTGATTAACTAATAAATGACATAGAAGCTGTTATGCTATGACCTAGTAGTTATTTATTTGTGGCCTGTAGGTACCACTTCAGTTTATCAGGGCTATGAAAGCTAGAACACAAGACCCAGGAAATCAGCAAATGCACATCTAATTAAAACTAGACACCTTTCCAACCTTCTCAATTTTAAATAGGAAAAGATTACAGAAAGAAGAGGATTAGAGGGAGGGAAAACATCTTTCACCCTCCATGTCACACAAAAAGGAAAAAGAACGCTTAACAACTTGAATTTCACAGGGATAAATGGTAATGAACTTACGTATCTATGAAACGTTCCCACCTAGTGTTAACTTGTAGTGCCTTTCAAAATGAGTGCAAGCTGACTATAAAGGACCTTAATTTCTGAGAAAAGGAAAGGCATAATGCCAAAATAAAGGGCATCAACTTTTTCTTCATTTCCAGTGACAAAGGCAGCGGAGACATGCTAGAGGCTGTAATCCAGAAGGGTAAACAAAGCCCTTGCTCGGTATTAATTAAAAGGCTTCAGAATGCATGGAGTCTTAGACACTTAAAAAGGAAACTTTAATTGGATTAAGTACTGCACAAATTTCAAGTTTAGATTACTTGTTTTTAAGAAAAAAAATAGGGAGGTGGAAGGTTCATTCACAATAGGAGAGTTACAAGGCAAAATGACATCGAAAAATGTAAACATATCTTGCCTGTATTTATTATGTCTTTGGATAAAAATAGCTTGTATGTGGTCTTGGCTGACCAGTAAGTAATATACTCAGCTATGCTTAGTATTGAATTGTTTGGGAGTGTGGGCAAGGGGTTTTGGTTTTTGTCCAGGAATCTTTTCAAAGGGATAAAATCCACAAACAAAAGCATTCCCTGTGATGGTTACCAAAATGACAGTACCCTAGTCTTTGTAGTGGGAAATTGAAAAATATTGATTTGGATCTGAGCTTCAGAAAGCAAATCTAGGCATGTTTTTGATCTGAAATTCTCATTCATCCACCTGGATGGATGGGACCGCTTGCTCAATTACAACCAAAGATTTCTTTCTCAGAATGAAGAGATAAATATTTCTTCTGTTACAATTAATGGATCCCTGTGTGAGGGTCTGCTATATCATTAGGAGTCAGAGTGCAGACACCCTGTGCTGTGTGGAGTCTTATGGCAGCAGCAGAATGTTAATGCAAGCTGCCGACACATGGAGAACTGGAAGCCTGCAAGTCCTACCTCTAAACAAGAGTTTAGACACTGCCCTCAAAGATCTGAAATCCAAGAAAAATTGTTTGCTTTATACTTGGAAATAGTATTCTCAGTGTAGCAGGCAAATGCATATCTCTCAGAAAAATACAGCATTGTCTTTACTTAAATAAAACAACTTGGTATGTGATCAGTCTAATCATCTAGTTTTACAATATTTCATTTTGCATAGGTGACTAACTTTCCCCCCAATATCTGAAACAGTCAAACAACTGAATCAAGCCAATCTCTTTGCAGAATCTACTGTTTTTCTACTACATGAGTTAAAACCTAGGAGAAACTTTGGTGCTTGCATGGTCTTAAGTGTGACTTGAACAAGAGCCAACAAAAGCAAAGAACACTTTTTCAAATCTGCCTGAAGTATGAATGGCTGGGTAAGAGAAAGCACAAACTCTGTGGTTGGTATTGAATCAGTGCTGATGGGCAGAGTAGTACACAGCCAAAAGAGAACTTGAGTGGGCTATGTGGAGAGCCAGCCTCCTTTATGAAGATGAAAGTTAAAAAGATGTGAGGCACTCTGATAGGAATCTGAAAATAGAAACCATGTTTAACTATCAAAACTCTGAAAATGTGCCTTAAATCCAGTAGGATGGAAAGTACACAGATTCCTGGAATTAAACAGTTTGCAAAAGGAGAAGAGAAAGAAATCATGAAATCAGGTAATACTGTAAAGAAGGATTGGACATTGCTTCTCATCTGGTAGCTCAGTTTGGAACTGTGCAGTGTTTTTTAAACGTACTAACTAACATAACTAACATTCAGTTAGCTTCACTGAATAAAATCTTGAATGTATATAACTCCTTAATTTTTTAGAACAGGACTTCCATTCGGGCCTTGAAGGACAGGTGATGTATGAGCTGATCTCAAGCATGCGAGGTGCAGTGTACATTCAGTAAAAAACAGAGATAACATGTGATGCCAAAGTAAGTCTGTTTCTTGATGGAAGGTGTGTTCCCATGGCTAGCTTACAGGAGGTGAGTTCCAGTAAAAATCCACTACACGATCTCATCCTGCTCCCTAATCGGTGTCACGCAGATAGCTCTACTGAAGCTAACACAGAATAGCTATGTCACCACACTGAGTAAAAGTACGGTATGTTAGAAGACCTGTACTGGGACGTATGGCTTTTATATGAGGTCTCTATAAGCTTATGAGTACGTCTCCAAGATGACTGAAATGTAGCTACTGGGACCCAATAAATGCCCAATCACCTTTCTAAACTGATTATAGGGTGAAGGAAGATAACTAATAGCACTGTAGCTTGATTATATTATTTTAAAATAACTTATAAAAATGCATTGCTTGCTACCTTAAAATGACGATAAGAAATAACGTTTGGTACATGTCCATGGATGACTTTAAAGCCAGGAGGATATTATAACAGTGTTTTGACCTCTTGTACAGTGAAGTCTATGGAAATTCACCAAACTTTTTTTTTTTTGTCTCGGGACTGTCATTTTTATAACTCTGAAGGCACTGAGAGATGGCATCTAGGATGGTTCGCGTTTCCTCTTGCAAACCTTTTCAGTATATGGCTAGTCTCCATTTGTCTGCTAGTTATCTTCCCTTGCTCAGTTTTAAGACCTGTCTAGTGTCAGAATGTCTTTTTGTATGCAGGATCTTTAACTTCATAGTCAAATCCCCTTAATGATCTCATTGATAAAATCATCCAGTTCATTTAATGTTCTCTCCCTGCATGGTAGGCTTTTTTGTTATGGCTAATGTAAATTATTTCCTGAACATTTTAGAGATGTTCAGAAATTTTCAAGAGCAGAGACAAAACTGGAACATCATTTCCACAGCTCTCATTAAAGCCCAGATAATGAGGTAGTACCTCCTTATCCAGCACTGATGTGCCCCCCTTGTTGTCCCCCCATTTAAGTACCTGCTGATTTAATGGTTCTGCTATTCATATCATTTTGCTGGAGTTCATATTCAGGTATTTCCCAGTGTATGACTCAAATGTTTTGGGGTTTTGGGGGGGGGGGGGGGGTGTTTTTTTTTTTTTTTTTTTTTCATTTTCAAGTCCTTTTCTAACTTACACATTTCTTAGATGCAATTCCTCCACTGAGTAGTTTTGGGCTATCTTTATTCCTAGGTAGGGGTTTTGCATTTCACATTGTTTAAAAATGTTTCCATGTCTTTAATGTAAAGACGGGGCTTGGGTGGGTTTTTTCATCTTCTTTCTCTCTTTCCATAAAAAATAACAATTATTCTTTTCAGAGACCTCTTCTATTTCCCAAACTTCACTTTGAGGCAAGGGAAAAGTTCTAACACATTTGGCTTCTTGAAGGCAATGTCAAATCTTCCTAGGACTGTATATGCTGTCTTATACTACTAGCCTGAAGTTAGTGTTGCTAACAGCCTGATGCTGAGATGTGGGTTTTTTTGAGAAAACAGTTCCCAAAATACCATGCAGTGATAAAAATCTCTCTCTCACCATTCTTGGTGCAGTCTTTAAATGTGACAATCCACTGTTTACAGAGCTTTGTTTTGACCTTATTCACCTTTCATAAATATATTCTTACTGTCTTTTTATATGGCTCGACTGCACTCCTTATGTACTTGCTCCAATGGCTGTGTAAATACAGATCATGACAGCTAGATTAAATTGGTAACTTAGGCTACTTGCATTTTTGTCACAATTACCTCTTTTGCCTCTGATGTACTTCATAGTATCCAAAGTTTGATCATGAATGCAGAGAAAAATAGAAAACAAACAAAAACCCCAAAACTTTAATCGTTTTATGGAATTGGGACATCTTACTTGATCAGAATTGGAGCACTAATACTCAAACTAATAACAATAATGATGATAAAAAAGCCAGACAACCAAAGAACACTGAAACAAATGTATACCCTGTAGGGTCTGGTTTTCTCTGTCTTCCAAAATGGATTTAGCTAAAGCTGGGAAATCTCTGCTGTCAAATAAAATAGATTAATCTTTGCTATGAATTTGTAATCATACCTGAGAAACAAAAAAGCTTTCTTTAACAGGATTAAAATTGTGTTATTGACATCAGGATTAGTAATTTATTTGCATCACAAAAAAATCTCTTCTGCATCAATATTTTTATAACTGTTCAAAGAAGTTGCTAACTCAGAATTTAAGTATGATGAACAGTAACTGCTACATCTATTTTTTTCATAACTAAAAGCAATAATGCTTTTCTGTTCTCTTACTGTTATAGTGCCACAACTGTCTGTTGATACCAAGAAGTATGTCATCCCTTTTGTTTTACCGTTCATGCCACCACTTTCCATCTTTAACTTTCTGCTACTTGAGTATTTCTGCAAAAATAACATCTCTATATCGGTGTTGTTTTTTTTTTTCCTCTAATTATAGAAAAGCAAAAAGGAACTGTTGTAAGTGAAAATAATGGGGGGGGGGGGGGGAGAAGTCTTAAGCTGACACGCTGAAAGAAAAATGCTGTGCAGACTGCCACACTGTAGTAATAAGGGGTTTTGATTATTTTATTCTGTCATGCAACCCAAGTAATAGAGACCATTTCAGGTGCAATAAACAATCTTTCATGCAACCAGAGCTGTGGTTTAGTGTATGTAAGAACTATAAAGATATCCTCTGCTGGAAAGGAAATGTTGTATGAGGAGTATTTCGGTTAATGTTTCTTTCTTCCACGTTCACTTTCTCTTGTAAATGAATATTGCTTCTTTATGCTATACCTCTCTTTTTTTTTTTTGCCACTGCAGATAGTAAATTATATACTATATTTCTGTAAAACTTTTGAGATGTTTACTAGTTATTCATGCTTTCTGTCTCTTCCTTTTTTATTGAGGGAGAGATATATATTTATGAGAGTGGGGGGAGAGAGAATGCTGGAAGGTGAGTTCCTCTTTAGTGAAAAGGGTGATGGAGTGATCAGCCTGACATTCATAGCTGTTGAGATTTCAGTTACACCTTTCCCTCTCTTAATGTATTGGCTGAATTTTCTATAGGACTGGGAATTTGTCTGATTAACAGCTTTCATTTATGGAGGGAAGAATGACAGTGTTTCAAAATGGATTTCTCACTTTTTCCATTCTGCATCTGAGACCCCTTTATGTAAGGGATGGAAGTACAGTTTTGGCCACGTCCCAGAGAAGCTGTGTTTGAAAGAGCCTGAAAAATGACTCTAAAATCCAGGTGATGTCTGCGGTGATAAAGGTGATGGTGTGTTCTGGTTAGTAAGAAATCAGAATTGAATCTGAGAAGGGGGAGGAGGTGAGCCACTTGAGCTGTAGCTAATCCAGAGTACCAGGGTGCCCTGGAGGACTGGGTCACTTCCTCAAATCTGAGGGGGCTAGATACTCCCATAGGCGGTGGCTTGGGGAGGAGAAAAGTCTCTGTGAGTGGCAAAACATCTGTCTCCCTCAGGACTTGCATCCACAGAGGGCTATGCCAGGGCTGGTGACAAAGGAAACACTGTTTTCATGCTCATGCCTGGATTTCTGTTATAAAGTAAAATGTCAGTGTCGGATAAAACTAAACAGAAATTGCTCTGGTAAATTAGCATTCAGAACTATACCTGCTACATATGATTTCTGGTGTGAAGTTGTTGTCTCTTCCTTTAATCTTACTCTCTTCTAGCCAAGCTGATATGTGGTTTGTTCACTTATACTTTCCTGCTGTTGCTGAATGCTGAGGCTACTTTCTCATCCTACAAATATCATCAAGGTTTTCTTTATTCTGTAATGGGACTAGTCAAAGACCTTTAAAGAAACCTCTGACAAAACCAAGCCATGAGCTAGGCATACAGCAGCATATTTAACTTGGCTACTAGGGTTGCAACTGAGGATCTTTGGGTTCCCAAATTGCTTATACAAAGAAGCCCAAAGAAACTGAGAAGTATGGCTCTTTCTGTGGAATGGCGTGAACTTTGGTTTCTCCCAACTTAATTGAGGTTCTTCGTGCAGGGTGACTGACAGCAAGATTGCAGCAGTTGCAGCTTCCTTCAGCTACCAAAAGTGTCATCCTGGACATAAACCACCAGTCAGCTGACACAACTGATAGGTGACTGTGGATTATTTTTCATTTTTAAAAATCTCATCCAGTTTGAAGGCTGATGAGAACGATTACAAAAGTGTCAACAAGCATTTCAAGCCAGATGGAGATATCAATTGCCTAATTATTCTTAGAAATTAAACCATGTGCAAATATGGGCTTAAGTCATTGACATTAAAGGTTACACTTGCAGAATGCTGTCATAAGGTTTCTGTATCACTTACCTGCCATTTAAAATATATGCAATAGATCTTCAGTGGGACTCGCATAATGTGTTATTTGCCATGTTATTTCTCTGTGGGTGGGATGAAATAAACCTTTATTTATTATATATGAAAGCTTGCCATTAAAACTCATTTCATCCCTTGAGAATCAGGAAGCCATTCCTGAGTTCAGGGGAGTAGATATGCAAACTTCAAACCTGGCTCCTGCAGCTGAACTTCTGGAAGGATGAAACCAATCTGTGAAGGATGTGGTATTCCAGAACTGTCTCATGTATTTGTGATGCTTCAGACATCAGAAGATGCTTGGCAAAAGAACTGCCTGATGTGCAGCTTTTGCATTACCCTGGGAGGCTTTATGGACTTGGCCAGTGTTGCTGAGTGCTGGCATTGTTGGGAGCCAGCTTCTTCCTGTTGCTAAGGCCTAATTAAAATGTTTCTTCTTATAACCATAAAATTACAATTTTGTAAGACAACAAGAATTCATATGCCTGAATACTCTCTTATTCTTCCTCTCTAGCCACTAAACAATAGCAGGGCAGGACACGAGGTGAAACATGAATGTTTCCAGACAAGGTTAGGTGGTCCCTTGATTACCAGTAGTGTTCCTGAAAACAGTGCTAGCATTCTGCAAGCTCTTGCTATTTATTGGGATGAATTCATCTGGTGGTAATGTGCATTTTACTCTGTTTGAGTATTTTTTTTCATAGGTTTTCCATTCTGAATTCTCAGTAGCTTTTTTTGTTTGTTTCCTTTAGCTTTTTATGTCAAAGCACTTCCTGATTGAGGATCCAGGGAAATATTAACAATAGCACAGTTCTGGCCAGTAGATACATCCATACATTATTGCATTCATACCGTGTACGACTTATAGCCTGGGAGAAGGAATTCATCTCAGTTGGACTAATCTTACTTACAGGTGTGATATTAATGATTGTTGTGTCGGCAATGTCTCTTAAATTATAAACATTATTGATGATGAATTAAGATATTATCATTGTAAATTAAGTAATTAGAGTGCCTTTGTAATGGATATTTACAGGTGTGCCCTTTGGAAGAATATTGCAATGTTCCTTTTATAATTTTAATGCCTTTTAATATTAATTCCTTTAAGTGATAATGTCTTCTAACTTTCTAGAAGAGTACCATATAAAAAGATAATTAGTCTTTAACTTCTTTTTGGCAAATTAGTTTGTGTGGAAAACAAACTACAGTGCTCTGCCTGGAATGAGAGTGTGGCACTAGCAATTTGCTTTCAATATAGGGAAAAAATACTAGGTTAAAAGAAGTGTTTATTCTAATCATTTTACTTCACCTTCTCAAATGGAGTATTGGGAATAAGGCTAATGCCTTTAAAAAAAAAAAATAGATGACACAACCTTATTTTCCTTAAAGCAGAAATGATAATAAATACAAACAATTTCTGTTCAGAAAATGAGTTGAAAATTAACTATGTTGGACACCTGAGTTTATAAACCTGGTGCTGCCCCAGGGGATACAGGAAAGGAAGCATATAACCGCTTTCTTTAGTGAACTTTGAGAGACTCTTATTTTTAGTGATCAGAGTGATCTTTTTAAGATAGAGGAAAGACTGCAATAAATAGGAGCGAGCTTTTCAGTGTCTAAAACCACTCTTGATAGTGATTAGAGCCAGCTCTTACCTATGGATGAAGGTCATCAGCATGCACTCTACCAATAAAGGCTTGGGAAATGAAATAACAGATGTGTTCTTTAATGAATTTGAAAAGTCTTGTGATGGATCTTCAGGTGTATGCCCTAAGAATGGTTCTGGTGATGGCAGACCTGGCCCAGGAAATGGACGTCTCCAAAAAAGAGCTGTAAGTTGTAAAGATGAACAAGTGTTGTTAATGTAATCATACCATTAAGCAAAGCAAATGCAAAAAATAGAATGTTACTTTTCCTCTTACAACCATTCAAAGTATCCATGGGTATGTAGAGGTGGGATTATGGTCAATCATATTGGCAGTAGGCAAGTGTCCTTGATTAATGGAAAGTTGTAAGGCATGTGGCCCTGAAAGGGATATTTGTAAAGAGAGAATAGAGAACCCTAGAAAACAATTGAAGATAAGTGTAAAGAAGACAACTGGGATGAAGACTATTGGGAAATAATTTGGAGGCAGTGTCTCTCTTCAACTATATGTCTTATGCTAAGTGACATGATAAAACCAGAGAAGAGTTAGGGATAGGTAAGATGATGCCAGATATAACTACTTAAATTAATGGAGAATGTGGAGCAAGGTAACTGTATTAATGTTGAGAGTGTTTTGTTGCAGTATCAGTGCAAGAGTGAAAGCATACAAAATGCAGAAATGCATTTTCTGCAAAAATGCAGAAAAAAGTACAAATAATTTATTTGCAAAAATGCAGTTGTATAAAGATTGAAGCAGTATGCTAGTGAAGCTAGTATGCTATTTCACCATAATAGTGAAATAGGTAAAGTGGGGAGCTGCTTCGCAGGCAGTTGAGCAGTCTTTGGAAGAACTCTGTCTTTGAACAGATTTAAGAGACCCTGAGAAGTCTCTGGTAGTATGCTAAGTAAATTTTTCAAACCAAATTTTAAATAACTTTTGATGGTTGGGAAGTTTGAAGAGAATTAATTGTCTGATTAACATAAGAAACTTTAACATTTTTGTTTTCAGATAAATGTGGTTACCATATTCAAACAAATATTTTTATACATAGAAGAAAATACTGTTACTTAGGGTTTGGGGTTTTGTTTTTTGTTTGTTCTTGGTTTGTTTTTTTTTAATATATGGACCACAAATTTCAACTCCAAAAAATGGTGTGTAGCAGAGGAGATCCAATAAAAAACTGCAGGAGGCCAGTGATAAAGCAATTGCAGCAAATGCAATAAAATCCAGTCAGCAAGAGGCAGAGCTGGGGAGAGATGATGATGATGAGCGTCTCTTGGAGGGGCTATCTGTTTTAACTGCAGCCTGCAGTTTACAAAAAAAAATAGGGGAGGGGGGGAGGCAGAAAGTTGGTGCTGATAGAAATCTAAAACATTGCAGGGCAGCTTACCAAAATGGAGCAGTACAAGTTTTTTTGATGGAAAGAAGGATAGGCCATGCACAGCCATGAGCAAAGTCCTTATGTGGTGCCAGGGTATTGGGAGGAGAGACATAAGGCACTTTATGGAATGGGAGATATGTCTAACTATGCAAACAGCATTTTTGTAATCCATATCCTTCCATCCTTGATTTGTGATTTGCTTATTGAAACAGCTAATGCATCTCTGAGAGATCCAATTAAATTAAATAACTTGCCAATTTGAAAATGTGGAAAAAATGGGACAAGGCATACTCAGTTATTTGTCCAAGGCTCTAGGAGAATTAAGTGGCAAAGCTTGGATTAGAGGTTAGTAGCTTCAGTCTTTAATGCTTAACCTATTCTGCATATTTCTTCTTCCCATCAAGACTGCAACTTGGGGGAGAATAAAACTACATAGAAGCCTCACTCTGGGTTTGTGGTTTTGTTTTCTTTTTTAAAAAATATTGTAGTATTTCTGATTGTTGGAATAAAGATAACAAGGGAACATATATCATTCTCCCAGTTTTGACTCTTTGGGAAAGCAGAGTGTGAATTAGATTGAGATATCTTTCAGGAAAGCTGATCCATAAAGGAAATGGGCCAGACTTCCGTGTAAGGTTGGTTTGGCTTTTGTGGTCACTGCTAAGGGAAGTTCTTCACAGCAGCAGGAGAATGCTAAACAGCTACAACCCACAAAGGTTACTGTCTTGTGCTGTGATCTTACCAGGCCTCATGACAGTGGTTATGCTAGAGATGTAATAGGTTTTGGACACTTGTGTATCAGAAGAGATGCTTTCTATTAAGCCTGTACTTGGGAAACTGCTTACTACTCCATGAGTACTCAAGAACCTGAATTGTCACTGAAAACCTGTAGGTAACATCTTCTGAATATGGCACAGACTGGGGCTCACATCATCTGATGGCCCCAGACAGTCCCAGCAGTGCTTTTGTACAATTGTTACTTTTAATTAGAACTGACAGAAACCTTTGCCAAAGCCAAATTTTTGTGGAGAGTGTAACTATCCATTTTCATCTGGAAGGTTGGACCAGGCCCTTGCCTTGAGCTGTGGGAACCCCACACAGCTTGGTTAGGGCGATAGGTGAAGGAAAATTGTTGTCTTGGTTGAAGCTCTGAAATGCATCCAGCTCCATTCCCTAATCAGATGACCTATGAAACTTGTGCATCTCAAAGGCAGTGAAGGCCTGACAACTCCTTGTAGTCACTATATGAAAAATGGCAGTCCTTTGTGTTAACTGTGCTTGGCGGGGGCTGTTGGGCAACTCTCAACCTTTACCTGCAAAGTGAGGAGAAACAACCTGACTGTGGTGGAAAAATGTATTTGAAATAAGTAAGTAAATAAAATAAATAAAAGCCCAGAGAGGACCCAAAACTGAGAAGGGAGGAAGCCCCATCACCAGTATCAAACTCCTAGCAAGCACCCCAGGATAGCGATAACTTACAACCCTGCTGTTCCCAGTCCTTCTCGAGAGAAAACTGGTGCTATTACTCACAGGACCTGGGTGGGCACTGGTAGGGTGAACTTACACCAGAGGAAGAAGTAAAGACTTGAAAGTATTTAAACTGTATTACTAAAGAAGTTTTTCTGTAGTAGATAATGCAAACTATTAGACAGTTAAAACATTAAGTAGACTAATAGAAGACTTACCAGTATCCAAGAAGTGTTTTCTTTCACCCATAGCATCATTTTGTAACACTCCTATTAAGATCTGTATTTTACTAATAATTTCATTTTGAACTGTTGTGTAATATTAGTATTGTTTAACTGAGCTTTCAGTTGGAGGGTAATAATTTGTCCCCGTAACTGGATCACTGCTTGCTTTACTGGTCACACAGTGTGAATGTGATGGGGAACAAATTCTGTTTCTTCAATGTAATTACAAGAATGACGTGATATCCTATGACCTGATATACTCATCAGATCAGAGACCTTGATCACTTCAAATCACTTTGCATGTTATAGCTGTGCATTTTTGGGGTTGTGAATATTATTTGCTAATGGACCAGTGGTGCACATCTAAGACTGCTATATGGAGGTCTCTGAATAATATGCATACCTGCATAACTTTTAAATGTCCTTTGGAGCCTAAGAAATCTGCCAGCCACAATGAAGGTGAGTGTCTTAATTTCTCAGGCAGGCAATCTGTCAACTGTAAAACTGAGCTGCTCAATGTAGCTTGTGAACACAAACGTTGTGTACTTGTACATCATAACACCCAGCTGGTGACTGCCCCTTTCTATGCTGTCAGGTGCTTAAAAGAAGGGATTTTTGTGCTGCTCTTCAGAGAGAAGCATCTTTGCTCAGGTCGGCTCCTTTCATCTTCCCCAGGAGAGGATGGCATGGGGCCAGGTCACAAGTGCAGGGGAATCTGCTAACTGCATAAGCATATCTTGTTTGTTTGCTTCCTTGCGCAGCAAAAAGGAAAGAGGAGCTTAGTGCCATTATGCCTGCCCACCCCCCTTTTTTTTAATGATTCTGTAATTTATAACTTTGTATTTGTTTCTTTTCCCCCCAAATTTAAAGGTGATGCAGATGCACAGAATCAGCTGACGGAAAGGACGGAGGGAAAGAAGCAACAGTGATGAATTACTTTTCTTTCTCTTTGCACTGCCTCACCTCTATGAGGTGGGCTTAGTTACCAGCTAAAAAATAACCCATTCTTGTAGAAGACTTGAAAACTCACAGTATCTCAAAATGAAAATCATTACAGATAAGCATGATTCTTTTAGTTGCTAGCTACTGAAATATTAGACGTCAGATCTAGTCTTTGTCATCTTTATTCCTAAATAAGTGTACTTTGAGTTAAGTTCTGTAAGTAAGAATTAACCTAGAAATGTGTCATGCTGGCATTATAACCTTGAAAAAGCCTGATTTCCAAGCTGTGCTAATAAAACTGACAAAAGCTGATGAAAATTTCACATAAATGAACAGTTATTAAGTGTTACTTGTGTAAGAGAGCATTGAAACTGCCCATAACTGATAGGTGGAGGTTTCCATAAAGTGCTTTTAAGACTGCAACAAAACCACTGATTGCCCTGGCTCAGCCTGCTTTGGGGATGAGTGCGCAGAAGGGGCTGCAATCATGGCCTTGTTAAGTGGAATCATAGCTTGGCGTTTTGTGTAGGGGTTTGATTGTATTTAACTAGTCTGGTTATGAGCCAGTAAGGATTAGCAAGTGAATCTGGATGAAACACTAGCAAGTGTTTAAAACGTGATTTGTTTCCCTTAGCGTTTATTTTTTTCTGTGACAGGTAGTGTATATAACAAAGGGGGTTTGTGTCTGTATTTCTTCTGATGAAACACCCTGTTTTATCACAGAAAGTGCTCAGAAGTTTAAAAAAAAAAAAAGGAAATTAAACCTGGGCATGGGAATGGAGCTACTTTACCAATAATATACCAATATTATGTATGATCTCTTTCCTCTATGTACACACTCTCTCCTTGTCTTGCGTGAAGGTTTGTGAGGGTATCTGAGATAGGACTGGAAAAGAAGATGCAGCTGACATACTGTGTGTGATGCTCCTTTTGTGAGCTGTTTCCTAGCAAACACACAGATGTAACATATTGGTGTTCATTTACTGAAGTCACTGCTTGTTTGCTGTAGGTGTTTATGCCTCAACAATGTAGTCCAATTATTTATGTTTTTAAAAAAACAATTTGGAGAAAGTAAGACTACTTAAAAACATTTTTGAAAATAGTGTATTAATCAAAATCTGTTTCTCTGGGTAAAAAACAAAGCAAAACCAACAAAGTGCTACTGGAATTACATATGGTCACCTATAGAGGATTTTTTAGGTCTGGTAACTGCTTTTATGTGAGAAAAGTAAAATGTTTGTAAAATTGAGCTAAATTACTTGGAAAAGATGCTAACAAGGGAAGAATAATTTTAAGATTAACCCTTAGAAAAGATAACACAATCTGTCAGGTAAATGGAGCCCCATTAAATGAAAGAGATATATGAATGCAGGTACAGTAGTTGCCCAGTGGCCCATGCTGACAGCTGGTTATACAAAGAGGCTATTTGGATTATACATGCGTCAGTAGCTTTGATTTATGGCACTTGTTTACCTCAGCTTGAGGACTGATGGGTTTATGAGACAAAAATAAAGTTGTTGCTCTCATACCTGGGGCCTGTCTTTACATTATCGTCTGTGATGATGCACTTGCAGCAGAACAGAGGCTCACAATGCCCATCAAGAATAAAAATATCTGTAACCACCTAATTAAAAAGGAGATTTAAAAAAGAATCAGTTGTTTTTAACAAAGTGTATAATGCAAAGTGATGCAATGGTAGTAGTTGGTGGTATTTGGGTTAAATCACTCAGGTTTTCCTAAAAATTTTCCTTTCAAAGATACAACTCCTCATGTCACTATCACAGTACTGTTGTGACAGCAAGTGCATGTGGGAAGTGTTCAAGAGGAGGGATTCTTTTTCCCTTCCTCGTGAACATTAAGTGTTTGCAGCTCCGTTTCCCTCCAGAGTAGCAGAGTTCTGGGATGGGTGCCTGGTGCTGCTGGTCTGTCAGGTAAGCATTGCTCTTGATTTGGTTTGAGTCTCTTCTTTTTTTGTCTTGGACAGAAACTGTTGTCTTTTCTTTGGGGCAGGGGCAGAAAACCCAAATGTAAACTATATCCTCAATTCTTAAGGAGGTACATCATTTAACATTTATGGTCAGTGATGACATCAAAGCACTGCCAGCAGTATTAAGAAATGCGTGATATTATCTAATTTTGCAACGCAGATCCTACTCAGGTTTACAGGACCGGAGGTGAAAGCTCGCTTCTTTCTTGCCATGTCACTGTTCATACCTTGTGCCATATTTTGTAACTCCTGACAGAATAGCTGCGTGCCCCATGTACAGCAGAGTGTCTGTGCTCTGCTGTCTGCCCTGCAGCTCCCATTCCTGAGTCTGCCCTCTGGCCGTGTCGGGACTGATTTGGGAGTGCATTTATAACAACTCTGCCTGGTTTTCTTCTTTTCAGACCTAGCAACAGATTTTTTTAAAAATGTGTTGCTACAGTTTCTTTATATAAACACTGGGATAATGTTACTTACCTGCCTGCTATGCCAGATAAGACAATGATGCTGAAAGAGAGGTCATATTTAATAGCTATCTAATCTTGGAATTTATGAAAAAATCTTGGAAATATAGGTTGTAAATATTGTAATAGATGTTGTTTTATGGAGAATCTGTCTGTATGTCTTAGAGTTAAATGAAATCTAAAACTATTACTATTTTGAGGAATTTTTTAAATAGTGTATTTTAAAGCTACTTCAATGTTTCAGAATAGTATTTTTTTTTTAATTTCTGTTTGTGTACTCTAATAATATACAGTGTAGGTTGGTTTGATTTTTTTGTGTTTTTTTTCTTTGTTTTTTTTTTCCTGCGGTACACATTTAGCTGCAAGGAAACCTTCTTGCACTTAAATTGCATCCAGCCCCCTTTAAAAGAATTAAGACTTGAACTGAGTGATGGGATTTTTTTTTTAATTATTGGTATTGCAAGCTCAAATACTAATTCCAGACACTGAAAAAGCCTGAACACCACAAGGACTCTGGGTGTTCAACTAAGGCCTGGCATTCCCTAAGGCAGGCTCCCTTGGCCTGGTGGCAAGTGAGGGAAACTTAAGCATAAAACTAAAGTAAATAAGACTGAAAAGAATAAATATACATGGAAAGGCAGTGTTGCCTCTTCACAGGCAGCTGTAGTTATTATTCAGTAGTTGATCGAAATTTAGTACAAATGATAAAGAGCCTTACCTCTCTGACACTTCATTTACTTTGTAACTTTCTTATTGAAGTGATGTGATGATTCATCAGGCTTATGATATCCTGTTGTGTGTCAGACTACCAGGGAAGAGTGGGCTGCAGGATGGGCTGCTACTCCAATGTTTAACAGGATAAATTTGGTAGAAATCTTCGCTTTAATTTACTGATTAACATGGTGCCAACAATAGCAACATATTTATAGAATATTAAATACTGAGCAGCAGTCATGGCAGAAAAGCAACTAATATCACATGGTACCAGGGAAGAGTTAATTCCTTAGTTAATATGAATGCATCATAGCACTAATATCTTTCTGTATTACAGTATTTAATTAAAGGTACCTAAAGCTCTTCAATGTAAACAAAAATCATGACAAACATGAACTCAGCAGAATAATCTCATCCAGTGTGAATTTTGGGGACTTAGACTGGGACTTAGGGCAGTGTCATGCTATGCTCTAGCATTGCCTTGGCATCATTCTAGCATAGGTATTAATTTTAGGAAAACAAAGCTGCTTTCTCTGTACGCATCTATTATTAACCTGGTCTTGTAGCCAATTTAAATGTAATATTACACACATTGACACAGTTATGATTCCTTTACTGTAGAGCGGGGACAATGGTTGTCTCTATTATTGTTTGGAAAAACTAGATCAGAAAGAATTGAAAACTAAAAGTTTCTCCATATAGTGGTAATTCCCGTGAAAGAGTGCAGATTTAAAGACTCCCCCCTGTCCCCAACATCCACTGCTTGTTTTCTTTCCAAGAATAACATTTTCTCTAAAATTCAGTGACAGAATTGAAAACAAATCTCTTTTTATGTAAACTGTATTCTAATAGGGCACAAAGTGAGAAATTTAAAGGCAGGATCAAGAGTCTAATCCTGGCCAAGAACAGGCTGCTGGTTTGCCTTGTTATTAGAGAATCTTTAGCTGTTTCCTTGCTATTCCATATCAAGTTCATTTTTAATATGTGCAAAGAGTTGAAAGGAAAATAAAATCACTGTGTGCTAAGAAATGCCTCATACATCAGTCCATTACTGGAAACTTTCTCTACCCTTAGTTTACTCAGCTGAAGCAAATGAGACCAATCAGTTTGGCAGTGCTGCTGAAAGTGGATCTGATACTCACTTGGGATCGGTTTCTTGGCCTGCAACCATAGGTAGGAAAACTGGAGTAAGAGGTGTAGGAATGGCAAATTACCTGGTGAATCATCTTGCTGTTGCTCAGCATTGCATTTTGGCTTGCAAAACGTATTTTATGTTCTCGCTACCATTTCTTTTCTTGTCTTCCTTGCTCTATAGACACAATTAGAAGTGCTGTAGTACACCTAGTACAGCCCCTTGTCATTTTGAAGAGTTAGCCAGCAGGAGTTCTTCAGAACATAGTTTTGAATATTTAGGCTTGGAGGCAAAGGGGCTTTTTGCCTGAATTTTCTAAAATGAACTTTAACAGGGTCAATACAGAAGTTCATAGGAAAGGATATCTTATCCCCACCCCCACCATTATTCCTTGACTTAATTTTTGGTAATATCTACTAGTCTATCAAAATTCCCCAGGACTTTCTAGATCCTTTTCATAGTAAGCACACATATATGTGTACATACACTTGTATACTTTGTCATTGTGTACACCCTTGAAAAGTCATGATCTTGGGATGCTTCGCTTATTTTAAAAGGAATGTAATTATGTAATGAAAACTGTAGTTGCTGTTTCCTAAACTGAAACTGCTAAACATCTTCAGAGCTGATTTTTGGCAAACTCTTTGGGGGAAGAATTGTTTCAAGACATTTGCCCTTCTCAATGCATATCTGATTTGAAAATCCACTGTAAGGAATCTTGAAATTTAGGAACTTTTAGAATCACTGATGCTCTGTGCAAAGTTCTAGCAGAAAATACTTGAGTCCTTTTATACCTGTGGTGGGTTGACCCTGGCTGGACGCCAGGTGCCCACCAAAGCTGTTCTATCACTCCCCCTGCCTCAGCTGGGCAGGGGAGAGAAAAATATAACAAAGGGCTTGTGGGTTGAGATAAGGACAGGAGAGATCACTCACCAATTACTGTCACAGGCAAAACAGACTCAACTTGGGGAAAATTAACTCAATTTATTACCAATCAACCAGAGTAGGGTAATGAGAAATAAAACCAAATCTCAAAACACCTTCCCTCCACCCCTCCCTTCTTCCTGGGCACAACTTCACTCCCGGATTCTCTACCTACCTGCCCCCAGCAGTGCAGGGGGACAGGGAATGGGGTTTACGGTCAGTTCATCACACGTTATTTCTGCTGCTTCATCCTCCTCAGGGGCAGTACTCATCACGCTGTTCCCCTGCTCCAGCGTGGGGTCCCACCCACAGGAGACAGTCCTCCACAAACTTCTCCAACATGGGTCCTTCCCATGGGCTGCAGTTCTTCACAAACTGCTCCAGCATGGGTCCCTTCCATGGTGTGCAGTCCTTCAGGAGCACACTGCTCCAGCGTGGGTCCCCCACGGGGTCACAAGTCCTGCCAGAAACCTGCTCCGTGGGCTCATCTCTCCACAGATCCACAGGTCCTGCCAGGAGCCTGCTCCAGCGCGGGCTTCCCACAGGGTCACAGCCTCCTTTGGGAACCCACCTGCTCCGGTGTGGGGTCCTCCACGGGCTGCAGGTGGATATCTGCTCCACTGTGGACCTCCATGGGCTGCAGGGGGACAACCTGCCTCACCGTGGTCTTCACCACGGGCTGCAGGGGAATCTCTGCTCCGGCGCCTGGAGCATCTCCTCCCCCTCCTTCTTCACTGACCTGGGTGACCGCAGGGTTGTTTCTCTTACATGTTCTCACTCCTCTCTCCGGCTGCTGTTTCTGTCTGTCCCAACTTTTTTCCCTTCTTAAAAATGTTATCACAGAGGTGTTACCACTATCGCTGATTGGCTCAGCCTTGGCCAGCGGTGGGTCCATCTTAGAGCTGGCTGGTATGGGCTCTCTCAAACACAGGGGAAGCTTCCAGCAGCTTCTCACTGAAGCCACCCCTGTAACCCCCTCTGCTACCAAAACCTTGCCACACAAACCCAATACAATACCCCTGCCCAAGATTCTTCTGTTCCCACTGTAACTGAATCCAGGGAAGATTTTGACACCAGGGAAAGAGAATATCAAGCCCTTAGTTATCATTCAATTGCCTTATTATTCCTACTTTGCTGGGAATAAATGTCTTCACAAATATTTCTCCTTTCTGTGTTTAATTTATTATTTGATAATTAATTACCTGCTAACATTTGTCCCCACAGGGACAATCTGAATAAAAGTGAATAAATAATAGAAGCTTTCTGCATAGAAATCTATTTTCCTTTTGGTTTACTTCTTTGTGAGCTCCTTGCTTAGAAGGTTGCTTTCTGTGGCAGTGTCTATACTGTGGAAGAGTTGTATTTATTTTATTTTCTACTCAAATGTGTTTCACTTTGTATTATCCCTTGATAATAAGGGAACCTCTTTTCTTTGTGTCCTTTTTTCCATAGTATTAATATTATTCAAAGAAGAATCAACCCCTTGTGTGGCAAACAGAAAGCTTATTCACTAATCTGTACTGACAGCCTGTTCTCGTAGTTGCAAACAGAAATGTCTTGCTTTCTAGTATTTGATCTGCTGCCCCTCGCTCCCATCCCCCCCCCACCCCCCACTCCAGAAACTACTGTTTTGTTAATACATGGCAAATTTAAGCCTCATATCTTTCAGGTGAGTTTCATATATGTTACAGAGTTTATGTAGAAGAATTTACTGCTTTGTTTTTTTCTTTTTTTTTTCCATGTTGTTTTTCAGCATTTTCATTATTTGGGTACTTTAATCCAAACTGAAGCCAAGATGCTGATTCAAGGAAGACATGTATAACTCTTATTATTGTTTTTTCCTGACAATTTAACATAAAAGGGAAGAGCTGATCTGGATTTTTTCACTGCAACTTGTGAGTGCTGGTCAGAGAAAAAGCAACTTTAGCTAGCCATAAATTATGTCCAGCTATGGATGTAGGTTTTTAAAGGAGAATTTGGGGGGGTGAGGTGGTGGGAGAACAATGCTGGTGTTATAGTCTCTTTGTGTGCCTCCTTTTGTGCATTTAGATCTTCTGTTCTGACACTTTTGTTTTTAATGCAAAGTTCAGTTGTTGTTAGTTCATTTTGAATACCAGAAGTGAGTTCAGGAACAGTTCTGCTCAGCTCCTGCCTGGTTTATTACACACCCCCCGCATACAAAAATTACTGGCAGTTGCAGACATGTGGCTATTTTATGCCCTAAGGACTAAAGTCTTCTGAAGCCTATTTTCCTTTTAAATTGTTAGTGAACTAGAGAAAGGCACAGGGTTGCTGCTATAAACTTGTCAAGGTGAATTTCTTCACATTTCTGGCAAAGAAACCAGCTTACTCAGACCTGCACATTTTTGCTGAAACTGTCAGCAGGAGACAAAATTAGTGGCAAGTGTGACAAGACTCCACTCAAAATGTGACTGAAACCAGCAAGTTACTCCACTACAAGGTGCTTATGTCAGTGTTGGCCACGCTTTTTTCAGATTGTATCCTGCTCTGTTACATCTACTAAAAAAGCAAGTGTTACGCACTATAGCTTCTTCAACCATTTTACTTGTGAGTAGAACTGTTGTAAGTAAAATTATATGGTTATCTCAATCTGTTGCCTTTTTTTTTCCTATGAAGCATTTATTGATTTTTGTTGTTGTTGTCGTCATTTGTACACAAGCCAGATAGCAGAATTAGTCATAAGGCTGGAAGGGGTATCCTGGCCACCCTCCTGCCCTAAGGAGGAGCTACTTATTTGTAGGCAGTTGTTTCTCAGATGTGTTGTTGAAGACCAAGTGTGGTGGATTCTCCAGAGCTTCCTAGGCTGTCTGCCCTAGTGGAATAGATCACTGCTTACGTTTAAACTTTTTTTCCCCAGATCTTATTTGAATTTTCCTTACCCCAACTGATGCTAGGAACTACTTACAGTAGGTACCATGGACATAAAATAACAACTATTGCAGCAGTCCCTTAAGATTTAAGAAAAATGTAACTGTCTTTCTCTCCTCTTCAGAGCTAAGCAAGCCTCTTTCACTCAGTTGCCCCATACAGACCATGTTTTCTGCATCTCGCATAATTCTCAGTGCTCTGTCCTGAACCGTTCTTCTAATGTTCTACATCTTCCTTGAGGTGTGATGCTCACAGTGAGATACGGCAGTATCTTTGACAGTTCTGCCAGTTCTGAGGGGCAGAGAAAAGGCTATAATCCTGTTCGTACACCCTAGTTGGATTTGTGGGTTTTTTTCCTGATAGGATGAAAGTGCTAATTCCTACTCAGCCTGTGATACTTTTGCTTTCTGGCCAACTGCCATTAACCAATTGTTCCCCATCTTATGTTAGTGCAGCTGATTTTTCCTTCCTATATGCATAACTCTTATATCTGTCTTGTTTCTTAGATAATTTCTTCAGTTTGATGACAATAAATTCTTTCCCTCGAACTTATTTGCTAAAGCCAGCTTTATATCACCTCTGGGCTTAATAGCAATCTTTTTCCTTATATTATCCATATTGTAAGCAATGATGTTACATACCCCTTAACTCAGGGGAGACCCTTAAACCTCATTTAGCATATCTGTCCATACTAACTACACGTACAGAGTTGTATGTACACACCTCTAATCTTTTTGGCTTGCTTTCTTCGGCTGTTTTCCCATGTTACTTAGGAGAATATTACATGAGTCCTCCAAGCTGTACTGTGGTCTTGATTTAAAGCATTTTTCTACTACTAGAAAGGAAGACAAAAGATAAACTCTCATATATATGTAGGATTTGTTCTTGACAAATAAATTTGGCTGCTGTTGCCTTGCTTGTTGGAAACTTTAAAATTATTTCAATACTTGCCACTATTTTTTGAAGAATCGAGGGTAAAATTACTAGATCATCATTCCTTTCCTTCTCCATTCCCCCTCCCCTCCGCCCTTTAAATATAAGCACCATGTTGGCTTTTTTTGACATGTCTTTTTAGTACTCTGTTAACACAGCTTCTCAAAGGTAACTACTAACATATCTAGGATTTCATCAGTCAGATATTAAAGTAACTTTAAAATCTTTTGCATTTCTTTCTAAGCTTGTCTT
Organism: Haliaeetus leucocephalus; assembly: GCF_000737465.1. Lineage (NCBI taxonomy): Eukaryota > Metazoa > Chordata > Aves > Accipitriformes > Accipitridae > Haliaeetus > Haliaeetus leucocephalus. Next base: position 4,646,794 of record NW_010973244.1, read on the forward strand.
TTGCTACTTCTTGAGATGATACAGATATTAAATTTTTCAACTAGATTTTTTTTTTTTAAGTGAAGACTTAACAGAAAATCGGTAGTAAACTGTTTAATTGAATTTGTGGAATCCTACATGACATTAGATATTTGCTCTTTATCCTTGCCCCATGTCACCTGATGTTACAGGGACAGGCAGGTTCTTTAAGGGATCCTTGGTAGAATGAGGACTGGCCACAGACTTGTAGTTATAGTTAGAGCTTTACTATTACATAAAATTTTCATAATCAGTATACCTTATTGCTATGTACAATTTCTTGCAGTTAGCATAGTAGCTTATTTTTACACAGGATTTTTAGCAATTACAGCTTTTGGTTAAAGAGAATTTCTGGTAATTAGTGCAGCTTTCATATTATCTAGAGTTTTTAGTTACCTAGACTTTTAGTCACCTGGACCCTCTGTAGATTGGGTCAAATTCTTAATAATCTGTGTGTGATATGATAATCTAAACTCAGACTTTACCTAAAAGAACATGAGTGAGTCTTCCTCGGAGGAAGGTGATGATGGTGGGGAGGCATCCCTGACCACCGGGAGGATCACAGGTTTTGCCATCCAGCAGCAGTTCTGGTCTAAGTCCCTGGGACTTGCAGGTGCTCGATGTTATAGGCAATATCACATGTGCTGTTACACTTCCCTGTTCCGTAACAGGTGTCACTACATCCTGGCAGCAATACCTGGTAGGCAAATAGTCTTGTTGCAGTGCTGACAGAGTTGTCTGTTCTATAACAGAGGTCATCACATCCTGGTGACAACCGCAGTGGTGAGAAGGGGAAGAGGTAAGTGGGTGATACATGATCAGTGTGATTACATATCATGGCCATTTGCCTTAGAAAATGGTGTTGGTTATGCTAACTGTACTACCAGGGGTCAAGAGCCAGGCAGTACTGGTCATACACCATGCTGGCGTCTAAAATGAGAAGTGACTAGAGTCAGGAGAAAGCCACGAAAGAGCTGTGAATTGTAAATTCAGTAAATTATTGCTGGATTTTCCATCTGTGTGGTTTAGAGCAGACACTGCTATGTTCCAGTTCGCACCAACTGCCTGTGGTCTACTTTAGGAATTACAGGTGCTCGCATGTATGAATATCATGTGCAGAATCGTATCTTTTTTTAGAGTACTTCCTGTGCATAGGAAAAGCTAAATGATAATGCAGGTATTTTTCCTTTACTAGAAGGAAAAAAAAACCCAAACAATTTATTTGGGGATAAAACACTACATGTACCTACAAATGATTAGTCTTTTTGTCTTGGTCATATTTTTGCTCTTTGTACAGTTTCTGTCACTTTGGTCCATTCCAATAGTGCAGTTTGTTTAGCACTGTCATCCTGCTAGAGTAGCATCTTCATTACATCAAGCTCTGAGAGTGTGTGTCTGTCGCAAAGTGCTTGTGGTGGTCTAACCAGGAATTAAAAAAATGCAAGCATGTTATGCTTTATGCAACAGCAATGTATAAAGCATTGTAAGTTATTAATAAAGTACTTATTCAGTGCTTTAAGAATTAAGTGATAAATGATCTTAAAGTATGCTTTCCATGGGAGATCAATCGCTGAATAGTGTAGAGGTAACAGGGGGAATAGGGATATTTCCAATAGGACTTCATAGAAAGGGTACTAGACCTTGGTGGTCATCTTCCAGATCACTGCAGAAAACAGACAATTTTAAAATTACTGTTGGCAACACTTGCAAATGAAACAAAATGATCTGTATTATGCTAAATCATGCCTCCTCTTTGGGGGGGGAAAAAAGCATATTTGTAGCCACACGAATCATGATTTCTGTAGGAACACAGTGATGTTACCACAGGATATGAGATTATCAAAAAGGCAGTGGTTATGGGAAGATTCTGTGTATTGTACCATATAGTCAGGTCAGCATGAGCTCCCAGTGGATGAAACTAAAAGCTACTACAGTCCCCTGATACTGTAAACTGGGCAAGCAGATGTGTAGGTGTAGCATAGTATTTTGACTTAAGGTACAAGGTGTAACTAGTGGCTGAAACTGGAAAAAGATGAATTCAGGTGAGAAAAACGATGCATGCTTTCTGTAATAGCTATAACTTGCCATTGTAATGAAGAACTTTGCGTAAGTCAAACATCAAAAGTGGCTGCTTTTTCAAAGACCTGCTGTATGCAAAACCAAGTTATTGGGAGTCGAAGCTGGATGAAATGTTAGGCATGGATATCAGATCACTTGTTTGGCCTTAGATTTTATTTATTAAATATTTCATTAGCTTATTGAAATAACAAGTGGTAAAACAATTAAAACATTTTGTTTTATTATGTTCCTACCTAAACTATCAGCTATTTAGGAACAAAAAAAATTAAAAATAGCTAGAAAGAAACATTAAAGTAATTTATGTATATCCTGGAAAGGTGCTGTATTTTATATAAACACAATATGAAAATGTAGTTCTCTCCTGAGAAGTCCAGGGAAGTATAAATGGCTGTGGTGGAATTTAGTTGCATTTGCATGAAAAGTAGCAGACTGCCTATTCCACATTTCCCTCAATGGCAATGGTAGATGATGCCTTTTGTAAGGTATTATAAAATTAAAATTAAATATAATATTAAAATATAGGTGCATAAATAAATTATACATACAATAAAATAGATTAACTAGTGAAATAAATACATTGTAAATAAAAGTATATTCTATTGATAATAACATCCAAGGAGAACAAAGAGAATCTTGAATTTAAATTCTCATTTATGTAACGGGTCCTCAGACCCCAAATATCCCTGGTGTCTCCTAGAAGAGAAGATACTTAGTAAGTCCCAGGAAATATGAAGAGCTAGTTCTAGAGTTTCTAGCTGCTTCTGATCCTGTGTTTCCAGTGTTTCTGTCTTATCTAATATCTGTCATCCTTGTTTTAGATGCTATGATCCATCCTATACTTTCTGAATTCACTTAAAATAGAAGAATGGCCACTATTTCTTGCTTTATTACACACGTTACTAACTTCATAATTAGTCTCATTATGTTGTCATGCTTTAAGCTATATAACATGCTATCGTGGTTTCAGCCCAGCTGGTAACAAGGGACCACGCAGCTGCTCACTCACTCCTCCCGCCCCCCTCCGGTGCGATGGGGAGGAGACGGAGGAGAGAAAAGGAAAAAAAAAAAAACAACTGGAACCTCGAGGGTTGAGATAAGGGCAGTTTACTGGGACAACACACAAAAAAGGAGAAGTTACGACAATAACAACGGTACTAATAAAAGAGTATACAAAAGGAGTGATGCACAGTGCAACTGCTCACCACCTGGAACCCGATGTTCTGCCACTTCCCCCACCGAAAGCCCGCCCGCTCCCCACTTATATACTGGGCATGATGTCACATGCTATGGAATAGCTCCTTGGCTAGTTCAGGTCAGCTGTCCTGGCTATGCCCCCCACCTCCCAGGTTCCTGTAAAAATTAACTCTATCCCAGCTGAACCCAGGACATGTGGGAAACATGGTACAAACGCTATTACATAATAGAAGATGATTTCATAACAGGGATCATCTCAGATGATTACTCAGAATAATCACAGACCTGAATTCAAAGTGTCAGTAGAGGTCTGCTTAATTTTAAAAGGCAGTGGCAAGCTTCAGTTTAAAGGGATGCCTCTTTCCCAAGGACTGGCATATGCATGTGTTCTTTCAAGTAGTGGTCCTAATACAAGTAAACATGTATTTTGCTTATTTCCAATTTCACTGTAATATCCAACCATTTGGGACTCTTATGCAAGAAATTATTTAGAATGAGACTTCCGGACTGACTTTTTAATAAACACAGTGCTGCAGACTATAATATTGAGGCACCTGTACAAAAAGACACAGGCTCCTTTGCAAGGAATGTCTTGGGTAAAGACAAGACACTTGGCAATAAACACCAGCACACTATGTCTAGCAACTTTTGCTTCAAGAAGATGTTTAAATATCAAAGACTGAAAAGAATAGCCTATTGGAAGAAGAGTTCTCCCTTTGTTTTTTATTCACTCTGGAAACACCCCACTTGTATGCATGTAGCGATGCTACTTCAAGAACATACTGTTGGATACTGTATTTCCTGTTGGCTTTGCTGCTTTGACTAATCACATGGGCTGATGGCTGACTAAAATCGTGCTACTGAGGCCAGATAAATTCCACCAGCAAGCTTCATTTGGCCTGCTCTGAGCTGCTTCCAGGGCTACAAAGGCTAGAAAGCCATTGTCAAGTAGGAGATTGTAGGCTGGATCACCTCTTTCTGTGTATCCTTCACATGACCAACAGGCATGAGTCTAGTCATGGAAGTGGATTTACATGAGCAGTCTCACCCCGGGAAAGCAGAGGGAATGTGAGTTTAGCTCACAAGAAGCACCGGAAGAGGCTACATGGCTTGTCCTGATGGGAAAGCTAACACAAATGGGTTAATATACTTTACTGAAGTTTGAATCCTGGCTCTGAAAAGGGTAATAAGGCTATTTGAACTCTTGCCTACATCCCCTTGATGGAGTATTAGAGATGCCCTCAACCGGCACAGTTGCGCAAATAGTGTGTGCTTGTGAATGTCAGGTCTGCTACCCCAAAATATGCAACAGCTTGTTTTGTAGTGAGTAGAACTTTGTACTTGTTATATAAGGTTAACTTGGACATTCCAAAACCCGCTTTAGAGTGATTGAAAATAAAATGCTAGTAATCTTAGCTTGGTCTACGAAACAACACTCTCCTCCCAAATATTTGTACACCTCAACTGAGCAGTAAATGAGTAGTCTTCTGAAAAAATGTAACTAATGTTTTTTTCATTGGGGATTTTCATTTGATCCTACCAAATACTATGTGGGTGTGAAGGAATATGTGCGTATTGAGAATAGGTATAGAAGTTCATTGGCCTTGAAGATCAGGCAAAACAGAACCAAAGAAAATTACTCCTGCTGAATTTAAAGGCCTATTAATTCACTTCTCCCAGAGGAAATGACTTTATGGGTAGAAAATTTCTGCCAAGTCTGTAAATGAGTCCATATTTATTTCTGTTAGGGAACCGTACGTCTGTTGCTATGACTTTGGATACAAGTAGCAGGAGGGGGGAATTAAAAACAGCAACTGCTCTTACCTTCCTTTCCTATGTCAATAGCTTATGATAGATGTATGAAGATTAAAATGAAATGGCTGTAGAAGAATAGCAGTCAGAAAAGCAATACCTTCCCATCCAATGACCTTTACAATTTAAAGGATGAAAAGATACATTATGCACAAACATTTTGTTGTTTTCAGGAACAAAGTGCTAGTAACTGAACTTTGGATGGCATGGCCTGAATACAAATAAGCATCCTAATTGAGCTGATTTGATCTTTCTTAAACTATAGTCCAAGTCAATAATATAGTGTTACTGAAAGAAGCAGTCCTCTCATTAGAGGTAGCACACCATGACAGAGAGTATCCCACCATGGCATCTATCCTGTCATTGATTATGCACTGCTAATCAGTGAACTGTGGCATTAAAATCAAAGGTCTCCCTTCTGCTGTCAGCTTCTTTTTTGCCAGGTTCTTTTAGGTTCATTTGTCAAGCAAAATCAAAATCTTACCAAGAGAAAACACAATCTTACGCTCACCCTGTTCTGTTGGTGGTTTGGGGGTTTTTTTTAGGGGAAGAATGAAAAAATGAGTCACAAATGACAAATATTAGTGGCATTGCTTGATATGGTACTGGATGACATTACAATCATAAGGCGGCATAAAAATCAGCGTAGAATAAAATAGAATGGCTTTCTCTGATATGATCAGGAAGGGTAAAGGAGAAAAATTACACTATTTTTTAGTACAATGTACTTTAAATAAAATCCTTCTTTCTTTCTACAAAACGTTGCATTAGAAATTCCCCTTAACCGGGGAACTGGCTTCTTTTGTGTGAAAAATGCAGATAACAGTTCTGACTGAAAACTGTAATTGAGATGATGTTATTTATAAAATCATATTCCTTATAGTTGTTCAGAAGGCAAGATTTGTGATACATTGTGTTGCTTGCTAAAGCCTACAACACGGAGGCGTCCTGGGTTGCATTCACTGGCTTGTTTTCTATTTTGTAACATCCCTGTTTATAAGGCACAGTTGTGACCATAGTTCCCTCTACCTGAGAGCGGTTCTCCATTCCATTGACTGGGAGTTACTAAGTGACAGAGGTGCTTGAAGTGACTTCTCTGAATTACAGAAGAGAGAGAAAGGGCTCCTAGTACATTTTTTATGATGCCCTTTGATTATATAGCTAGCTTCACAGTATTGTGTATGTTTAGTTGCTTTCTCTGACCTTTGGGAAGAAGGAAAACTGCTAACTGGTTGAAATGTCTGAAGCAAATATTGTAATTTATGATTTTTAGAGTTACTTGTGTTTGGGTTTTGTTGTGAGTTCCCCCCCCCCACTTCTTACATGGTGATAATAAAATGTTCTATCAACGTTATGTAATTTTTTGCAAACAACACTGAATGTGTCTGATGGGCTTTCTTTCCCTCCCTGCCCCCCTTGCCCCTTTAGTTATTTGTAAGTCAAAGTAAATAAACTTAATATTCCTCCTCCCTTCCACTCCTAACCTGTAGCCGTGCTGTGCTCTGCTGAGCAGCCACTGTGTCTCACACCACCCATAGCTCTGCTTCGCTGGGGACTGTGATGTTGCTTATGTATAAATAACATGCATGATCATTTAGTAGGGACTGGGATTTTGGATGAAAACAGACTTATAAATGCAGGTTTGTTATCAACAGGCAACACATTTCAAAAGGTAATGGTGTGCCAAATCAGAACATAGTTTTAATTTAAATAAACTCTACTAAAGAGTTCTGACAAGTTAATTCAAAGTTGAAATGAAACTCTGGTGCTTTTGCAACTTTTTATAACAAGCAAGTCAGTGTTTCTAAAGGATATCTTGTTTTGGACTACAACTGAAATTAGGCCAGTGCTTTACTTCCTCTCTACCTCCAGTAAATGTAACTATCCTCTGAAAACTGCAGAAATGTGACAATGGGATTAAACTGAATTGTGTGGGTTTATCTATGCTAAATTGTACACAGTTGTGTGAAACTAGAAAAGGTGTTTTTGATTGCCAGAGTTTTGAACATCCAGCTGGATGACTTTTTAGCTCAAGTATCCCACTAAGAATAGAAGATTCTGAAAGTGCTTGACTTGTTAAAAATTTCGAGTTGCCGGCTTTGGTTTTAGCATGTTAGATATCCCACTGTCATTTTAGGGAATATTTATGTGCTTAAACTTAGTTCATAAGAATCTTATTGAATCTGGGCTCTGGTTAATGTTTCTACTACATACTGCATAAATTAAACATTCATCCTGATCATGCTCTATTGCTCTGGATTGCAATGCTAGTATTAGTTATCAGGCTACACAGAATGTACTATCCCTTAATAAGAAGATACAATTTTTACATATTTTGAACCATAATTATACTTAAAATCACACTAAATTTTAATCTCTTGCTTTTCAAACTGCTTGCTTTGTAGTGCATTCCAGTTCAGCCTTAGTTCCTCCCCTTATTTGAAGACTTGTTTACAGTACAAAAGTGGAATTAGCTCATTCTTCCGTGGATGCAGTGATTAAAATACTGCGTATTATCACTAACATAGATAGCTCAAGGTGAATGAAATGGAATTGGCTGTTTTGCATGGTGAGTTTCTGATTTTAATTAAAGTGTTTGAATTCTGTTTGTTGCAAATGGTAGGCTGCACGCCTTGGCTCATGATAAATGTAGGTACTGGGCTGGGACATCGGTATTTTCGATAAGAACCCTGAGGGCTTTTATCCCAAAGGTCTTTTCCATGCTTGCCTTTGCAACCATTTATGCACAAAATCTCTTCAGACCTCATGAAAATACTTCATTTTGCTAACACAAACCCTGCTATTAAAGTGACACTTCTGTCCAACTTCCACCTTTTTTTCTTCCCTTTTCAGTCTTATTTAAACAGATTTTGAAACGTATGGTATTTAGCTGCCTTAGACAAACTACCATGTAATTTTTCCACTTCTGCCATTATGTCTGAATTCTATCGAGAAATAGCTTATGTCAGTGACATGAAATTTCATTGCCAGTATGGGGATGAAATTTCTTGCTGATAGATTAAGATTTACATGGTATGCTCCTCTTAACTCTCATTTCATGGGAGTTTAGTATTTGCATATATGCAAAGTAGTATCACTGAAAGGTGTAGTCCTATACTAAAAGAAATTAATCCAATGAAGCCAGAAATAATGGCTTTAATTATGACATATTTCTGTAACATGGGTATCTTTCTGTAATTTGGAAAGTAAGCGGAGCTTTGCATGTTCTGCTGAAACTGGTTATTGATGACTACAGGTGTTGGGAATTGATAGTGTAAGTCTACCAAAGGACAGGCCATTTTTAGGTGCCCTGTATTTAGACACGTTTATGATTTGAGAAAATGTGCAGGTGCACCATTGTAAAAACAATGCTATTGCATTGCCTTCATGATTTGAGAATACTCAAGTGCTCTGCTTTGGAGCAGTCTCTCTTGTAATACCATAAATCATAAATGCTCTGATGAGGGTCTCTTGTACTTGCTGCTTGGCATGTAGGTGTAAAGAGTGTTGTACTGCATCATATAAAACTTCTGGCATCTGACACTTAAAATGTCTGTTTGTTGCAACTAGGCATGGTAGATAGAGAAATAGTGAAAGGGTAGTTTAAATGTTTCCCTCAAAAAGACCCAAAATTTTTTTGTTGAATTACAAGTTACAAACAGTGCTTTCATTAAGCAGCTAGTTAGGGACTTCTAACCCAATTAAGGATTTGGATTTTTGCTGATGATGATTTTCTTTCTTTCTTAAAATAGAGATAAATCAACCCAGATGAATTAGCAGGTGAACAACAGCAAAACAATTAGTAAATGCATGGAAAGATCTAGAAAGAACAAAGATTTTTCCATTGCCATTTGAAAACCAAAAGACATGCTAGGAAAAAAAAACCCAACCCTATCCTCTTGCATTATTACAAAAAAGAGGGTGAGGCGTGTTGTGGACTTTTTTATTCTCTGACATCCATTACCTATTAAAGGTGACTGAGCTTTAAATAGAGAGTATTTTTCTGTTTGATAAAGTGAATAGTTTTTTGCAGACAGTGTAAAGGCAAACTAGAATATGCTGACTTTAAAGTGTTTTGATTTAGATCTGCTCGGTTTTGTGGGATTTCTAGTTTCTTTTCTGTGTTTCCATTTGCAGCCATCATTTTACTCCTGACTGGGTTGGGGTTCCCATCAAGGGGGAGTTCTGCCTTTCATTAGAAGAGCTGCACTGTCCAAGTTTCTGTCTTGATGTGACTTGCTTCTTAAAATGTTATTAAAGTTACCCAAATGTTGGCAGGTTGGCACTCCTGAGCTTGTGATATTCTTTGGATAATTCTTAGCTCTTACTATTAATAGTCCCAGTGGCCTCTCACTTTCTGAAACCCCCATATTGATTCCATCAAATCAAAACAAACATTTGTTTTCCTTAAATAAATAAAATTATTGACTCTCATGGAGTTCAGAGATTTATGGACCTATCAAACTACATTTATTAAGTAATTTTCTCTTATGGCTGTAACTTATTTCCACTGAGGTTCTCTGTTTTGTTGATTCATATGCTGTGTGAGTTTCTTTCACTAAAATGTCTCTACTTCCTTTTGCTCCTTAATAAATTTTTTTGTTTTTTCCTTTCTATTCTAGCTTGGCTTCATATCTCATTTATTATTGTTGTTGTTATTATTATTATTATCATCATCATCATTATTATTATCATCCCCCACTGCCACCTCCTTTCCCCAACACTTGCTACTCCCCTCTGACTCACTTCTGGTGATTATTTTAGTGATACCCTCTTAACCACTTCTGACTGAATTCTAAACATTTCAGTCCAGCTTTCCAGGGCTGAGTTTAGAACAAACACCATTTCCATCTTTATTTTCATATATATTTAAGTGAACAACAAATTACTCTCTTTGTGTTGGCCTTCCTTCCTGTACTTAATCAATTGCCAGTGCATTGTTCTATTTTTTTCCTACAACATCCTTAAAAATCACTTTTCATGTTATCTGTGGACTGTGAACACTGGTGGCTTTATTAACTAGATGTTGGTACAGACATCATAAAAAACAAAACAAAACACCAAAAAACAACCAAACAACAACAAAAAAACCCCAATTCTGTACTCGTTCATGCTTCCTCTCACATTTTTAACATTCTTCTTTCTGCATTATTTCTTTCATACTAGCTGTCAGTTTTCACCATTATGTGATGCATCTAGCCAATGGATTTTTATGCTTGACAAATCCAGTGCAAATAAGGGAAAAATCAGATGATGTTCAGTTTCCATGTCAAAGATCCTTACAAATGCATTCAGTAATATTACACCGTCATGTAGGACAATAGAACATAGAAAACATATGCATATTTAAAATTAGTAATAATATTAAAATTATAATAACTTACAGATTTTTTTTTTTTATCGTGCAAATTAGTTGCTGCTAAATACTGAACGCTTGGCTAGCATCTGTGAAAGCCAAGCCCTGCTAACATTTCCATGAAAACGTTTTATCTTTCTTTAGCTTGAACAAGCAGTGTCACTAGAGGGAGCTTTTACCCATGTACGTGCATGCTGTCAAGGGCAAAAAGGATGAAAACTAGTTCTTCTTACAGCTGTCTGTAACGAATCATGAGTGCATAACACGGGTATAGTATCAGTGGATTATGTCTTTTTTTTAAATTTTACTTTTCTTTTATGGAACCTAATGAGTTGGGGGAAAACCCTGGCTCTGGCTTTCAAACAGTAGAACAAGTTCTTATATTTAGTAGTTCTTGGTAGAGTGTTTTTTCTCTCTTTTGCAGCCTTACCCTTCTTCCTTCTACCCATTATGTTACTTTTCTAATTCTCATTGGCAGATTTCTGGTAAATAATGCTTTATCCATATCAATCTTTCTCCATATCTTGCAAGTGAGGAGGTTTTTCAGCTTCTTGTGATTTTTAGTTCTCACTTTTTTAGAAAACCATCAGGGTGAAGCTCAACCAGCAGTCTTGTGAGTCTCCAGAGTCCTTTAGGTCATCTTAGGCCAATGGAACAACCTTGGGGCTTAATTCTCTCATAACTATGAGGGGAAAAAATGTTCAGCTGGGAATCCTGTTGCAATTGTAACTCACTTGCAAGTATGCCCTATTGGTCCCTTCTCTGTGTCCTGTCCACAGAGAATGTGAATTTTAATGCCTAGTTGCTTTTTGGGGTTTTGCGGTTCTCTAGCACAAATGATACCAGCAGATACTTCTACTTCCAGGGATGCTTAGTATGATAGGTACTGCACTGCCTAGGATAGTTAGTTACTATCTTAGAGGTTTTGACTTTGTCAGTGTTACCCAACCCATATCCACAGGCATTTTTCTGCTGGTAACTTATTCCTCACTTATTCAGTGCTCTTCTTTTGCACTGCTTGCAAGGGTACTAGCTGTGATGAAACCATGTCTTCATGGTGTTGAAATGATGTAGTGATTTCACAAGACTTAGTAAATACAAATTATGAATTAGTACCCCTAAACTTAGAGGCCATAGCTGTATTAATAGTATTATTCTAAGCTTATTAGCTCAATTACTGTTGGTCTGTTTCCTGCTTATACTTGTTCTGCCTTCCATTTTGCCTTATGTAGAAGTCATTTTCCTTGTATCCACAGTCAAATATAACAAACTATTACAAAGACTGATCAGAACTGAAAAGCAGGATAGTAAACTAATTTCTATGTAATCACGACTGAAAACTGTAGTATTGGCACTAGGCTCATATGCACTCTCATTACTCTTCTTTAGATAAATTGCTGTCTTCCCCTGAAGTCAATTATGATGCTTTGGTATCGCAATCAGAATTCAATGCTCTTTGTGTCTGTCTTTCAGTATGGTTGTGGAGAGAATACTTTTCCAAACATGTAGCATACCAATTCATAAACTTAGTCTGGAAGCTGACAGCAATCAACCTGGCTTTTCTACAACAGGGGAATATCTCCAAGTATTTTCCTTATACAATCACTGAACAGGTGGTGTGTTTTGTGAGGTACCCGTCGAGACTAAGCATTTTCTCTTGATAAAGTGAAAGGATAAAAGCTAGGCTGTCTCTCATATTGTTTTATTCTAACTTGAAATTTCTATGTGAAATGCTGCACGAAATCTGTGTCTCAGTCAATACACTATCACATTTGGACACAGAAGGAAATTGATTAGTGGAGACTGATTTACCTCAGTTGAAATTGAAATCCCAAGCTCTAATTTTTTCAAGTAAAACACTGTGCAGCCAGTGCTATGATTCAAAAGACCATAGATAATGATAATAAGAGTCTCTTTATACATTTATATATATTTAAATTATTTTATGAACAGTGGCTGATGGCTGACCCTTCCCTCTAAACACAAGCACACACAGAAACCTGCAAGGAATGGTGGAGTCCCTGCATTGCACCAAACATAGGGATTTTCACAAAAAAATGTTTCTTGTTTCATATGGAGATAGCAAAAAATCTGACATTTTGATGGCAAAAAATGTTACTGGGGTTTTTGAAATATGGTTAGCCAACACCCTTCAGGAAATATTTCTACAACCATTTCAAGTTTGGAACAAAATTGAAGAGAGATGACCTGAAGACAGTGTAACTGTTACGTCCTCCTGCCTTTCTTGTGACTGTGGAAGAGGTGCGTGTCGTGTTCTTGGCATTCCTTCTAAGGTTGCAATTAGCTTCCACTGTTTTGCACAACTATTGCCAATGTTTCTGAAGTACAAAATGTGAGGATGGACTTCATGAGTTGAAACTAGTGACCTGGAAATTATATTTCATGCCTAATACCCTGCATATTGCTCAATGGTAAGCCTTTTCTTTCCTAAACATTAAATGAATGCTAAATGCATTTTCAACCGCATACATCAGTTTTCTTAAGTTGTACCTAGGTTTGGGTTTTCTGGGCCTTCTTGCTGCCTTTACTAAATTACAGTATGTTTCTTATTTCAATTATTTGAGCACATGTATTTTACCATTATCCCATTAAAAAAAAAAAAAAGTATTCATGTTGATGACCAGATATTAGCTGAGAAATAACAAGAATTCAAGAAACGTGTCTCTGAAAGAGCTGGCTCAGAGTAACAGACTAACAGATTGACAACTTTATTTCCACCTCATGTTACAAGTGGCAAAAGAGATACCACATGGCAAATTCTTGTGCCTCCATGATACAAAAGGTAATTCAGGCATATGAATTAAGAATAATGTAAAATTCAACATAACAATATATTTTTATTTGAAAACAAGAGGCCTTTTTCTTTAACGTATCTCTAATAAGGAATTAGCAGCAGGGGCAGTAAAACTTAGCTACATTCAGAGAGTTTCAAGAATGGTTTGACATTTGCAGTAGAGAACGCTCTTAATGAACTTAGATTTGAGGTCAGGATAATGCAATAGTAGGGCAATACCTTCTTTCATTATGTAAATAATACAAAATACCTTTATATCAGCTATTCAGATATAAGCATACCATCTTCTTTTATTTGAAATCAGGTACCAATTTTGTTCATTGGTTATTGAGCAAGCATTTTTTTCTAACTTCTTGCCTGTGGAAAGTTCTATCAGTCCTAAATTTTTTTCTTGTACTATTTTCCTGATGTTTCCTATTACTACCTGTGAGACCTCTAAGCATGAGGATTAACAAGTAGGTCTTCATTTATGATTTCTGAGCATCATGTGGTGGGCCTAAAAATTGAAATTTCTCTTGGGAATTTTGGCAGAAGGCACGCCAGAAGTTCATGTTCTTTGAGCAACATATGAAAACCAACTTGAGAATAACTGCAGTCCTTTTCTTAACTGGATATTATGTGTGAATATTGCACTTATAACAACACAACATCAGTGTTGCTTTGTTTGTGTATATCCTGTGTTGATTTTTTTCCTATTTCATTGCAAGCCATCCTAAGATGCCCCTAAGATGGTCCATAAAATTCACTCCAAGTTTTACCTAAATATTTATTGCAAACTTGATTTTCTGTATAAGAACAGAAATGGAGGGAAAAATTGCAAATTTTTGCTTATAATAATGAAAATTACAATTATGCTGTCCTATTTGTTGTCCTCCTTATTTTTCTTCTCAGTAATGTTTTACCTGTACACATACACAGGATGAAAAGCACCTATGTGTATGTGCATACGCTTCCAGCATATATTGTCAACCAAACTGAAAGAAGATGCATGGATGCTGGAAAAGGCTCATTAATCAAACAGATGTAGTTTCAGTAATTATGAAATCTTCGCATTAAGCAGAAGCAATAAGTCATTAAAATATCTTCTCCGGCCTTTTGGCTAGGATCAAGCATAGAATATCTTCTCATTAGGATAATGGAGTTCAATAAAATGATATTCCATCATTCTCCATAAGGGAGCAAAATGGAACTTTTTGGTTAACTGCAATCACTTAGTCATTCATTTTATCATCCTCCAATCTTGTTCATTCATTTATAAGAGAAAATTAATTCTTCACACATTCAGCCTACTATCCTGGCAAACTGCATTGAACATAAAAGTTAACTTTGTAAATGAAATTAAGGGTGGCTTAATGAAATTAATTCTGAGAATAAAATGAACAGAAGTGAGAAGTATTTGGTTTTCTTTTTTTTGGTGGATTTTTTTTTTTTTAATTCAGGAAGCTATTAATAAATACAAATTCAGTTTGTTAAATTTAAGGTGTATTTATTGAGGAAAATCAGAGGTTCATGACAAATCAGTTTAACTTTTTTTTGCTATCGTCTTTTTCACTTGAATTTCATTTCTACTGATACTATTTGTTTTGAACACCTTCTGACTTCATTTCTCTGGGAATGAAAGACCTTAATTATACATATTTGATTGGACATACCTTCATTAATAATTTTTTGATTCAGAAGTGAAGTAGAAAAAACAAGCTTGAAAGGCACCATTTTACATGGCATATGATTTTGGAGATTATATTATAGCAGATTTTCCTTATTCTGACTGGATGTTCTTCATTCGTAGTTGAATGAAAGGATTGAATAGTTTTAGTTTTTGTTTCAAGCTTTTTGGTGATCTTTACCCAGAGTAATTCTGGATAAGTAGTAGTGAAGTAATCTACTCATCTGTAGAAGGACAAGGCACAGTGTCTACAGGTTATTTGAGGTTTGATGAAATCGTTCAAATCTTGTTAGAGGCCTAAATCTAAATACGAGACTGTCTTACTGTAAAGCAGCATTATCGCTGCGTGTATGGTGACTGACAACACAGCATGTTTAAATTTCCCAGCACACTATTGAATATGCAGATGTGAAGATAAGTAATAATGCTTTTATGCAAGTATGTTGTTGCTGGTGATGCATATATCCCAGGAAGAGCAATTTAAAATGAATGTAGAATAATGTGTGAATTCATGATAGTTGTCTTACTATTAAAAGTTCACGTTACAAGTAGCTTGCCGTAGAAATGAATAGTGAATCCTCCAATTCAGCCACTGGTTTCAGCAAATGGTGCTGGATCCTGGATTTGCAGCCCCAGCTCAAACGTGTGAAGAACTGCTGTCTAGCGTAGGCAAGTAAAAGATTTCCCTGGCTTCCCTGAGGTGTCTGTCCTCTCCTGACATACAGCTATTCAGGCAGCTCCTCTGTGCTTGTTAGAGGGGGACTGAGCTAAGCTCAAGCCTCGTCAGTGTTCTTTGCTTACTAAAAGGACAGCATAATTAGGTTCCTTTGGTATCTTCTCATTTCTTTTATGGAGGAGGAATGCTGTCTGCATACCACATTTCGTTCCAGTGGGACCCCAAGAGGCTCTGCGAAGGATAGAGGAAAGCTAGACCTTCACAGCTTTGTTCTGGGTGTGAATACCATACTGAAGACAGGGAGTTAAAACTTGAAGTAGAAAGCTGACTGCGTAGAATTCATTTTACAAATTAATTTGGTGTTCTTTAGATGCCCTCGAATAGGTCTGTAAAAAACATTTAATGCTTTCACATTGCGTTTAGTCAACATTATTGGCATGAACTTGCGTGGTGTCTCTGACAAGCAATGTAAAGTCAGCTTTCTGAGATTTGATTGTGAAGCAGTGCGGTGGGTTGACCCTGGCCAGCTGCCACACACCCCCACCCAGGGGCTCCCTCACTCCCCTCCTCAGTGGGACAGGGGAGAAAATAAGATGAAGCAGCTTGTGGGTCAAGGTAAAGACAGGGAGATCACTTGCCAATTACCTCATGGGCAAAACAGATTTGGCTTGGGGGAAATGAATTTAATTTACTGCCAATTAAAATAGAGTTGGATGGTGCAAAACAAATGCAAAAAACCCAAAACACCTTCCCCCTGACCTCAACCCCTTTTTTTCCCAGGCTCACCTTCGGTCCTTCATTCCGGACTCCTTTACCTGACCCTGCTCCGGCAGGAGGGGTGCCGGGGAAGGGGGGCTGCGGTCAGTCCGTGCCAGGTCCTCCCTCCTCAGGCTGCTCCCCTGGCCCAGCGGGGCCTCTCCCCAGGCCGCAGCTCCCTCAGGAGATGGATGTCCACCTGCTCCGGGGGCGGCTGGAGCCCCCTCCTCCCGCTCTCCCCTCGGGGCTCGCAGGGCTGTTTCTCGCCCTTTTCCCCTCACCGCCGGGCACCGTTTTGCCAGTGTTTTGCTGGCCACAGAGCCCACCGGCCAAGACCTGGGCATCTGTAGCCGGTACAACTGGAAAGTCCTATGGATGCTGCTGCACCACTGTATGTATGTATGTATACAGGCTTTCCTATGTATTTACAACAGCCATCCGTCTCTTTGAACATAATGGGAATTCATGATCCAGACAAAGGTAGTAAACTGTAATGTTTGGAACTTAATATTCAGATATCTGATTAAAATTAGAGGGAATGGGCTATAATTATGTCACCTTCATTTCTCACATATGCTAATTTAGCTGTGCTGTTTTCCTTGGTTGACATGTTAAACATGTAGTAATAATAAGGTTTTACCAAGCATAATTACCAAGTACTCTTGGCCTTAAAAATGCCTCAGTAGTACCCGTGCATGATAATGAGGATACAATAATAGACAATGCTATTGTCAACACCATTTGCATTTGATAATTAGAAAAACCCAACAATTTATATTCAAAAAATGCTACATGAACAGCAGGATAAGCTGGCCAGCTAAGGCTGTTGTAAAACATATTGGCTTGGATTTTCATAGCGCATTAAAATAAGGAAGGTCTGGTAATTTAAATCAGTGAGAGAAATGCAATGAGGTATCCTACCTAAAAATCTGTCTTACAAAACCATATATATATAGCATCCTCCCAGCCAGCTTTTGTGAATTATATTACTATTCTCTTTAATAAGTGTTTCTAAATCAAGAGTTTCTGATGAGACAAAAAGTAAATGTGAAAAAGGAAACTGCTCTTGGGCCATTGTAATGACATTTGTTATTTAGAAAGTGGAGGGGAAAAAAAAAAAAAAAAGTCTTTGGGAGTATATGAAGTTACCTGGAGTTGTTATAACTAGCCTTCACAGCAAAAGGCAACAATGATACACAAATCCTCTGCTTGATTAAGCCCTTTTAATATTGTTTTTGATTCCCATTAAGTTCAGAACTGGGTTTCCTACTTGGTGTTGTGTTCTGCTCTGTTTCTAACAGGAGCTTTCCTCCTCTCGTCACAGTAATGCACCAGACAAGAATGAATAAGGCATAAGCTGTTTTACGGTGAATGGCAAAACTGATTTGTTTGAGGATGCTTAGTTCCTTCCAAAAGCAGAAGAATTTTGCCTGGGGCAATGGAAAGACTGAATGTAGTAGTAGTGCAGCACCATCCTTCTTCCACCCTTTTTCTTCAGCCTCTACTAGTATGACAAAACCATTAAGATCTGAATCAGCAATACTGATTAACGCAGGCAATGTCCTTTGACTTGCAGCTTACAGTCTGGTCAGAAATTATTTTTCAGTTAAGTAGCTCTTTGGAAATGTTGATACAGTCTGTTTGTTTTGTACAGGAGAATACAAACACATTTTTGATTTGGGGGGAAGAAGCAAAATTTATTTAGTCACACTATACTTTTTGTATTTTAGGGACCTGTTCTCTTGTACATCTCCTGTGATGTTCTTAGGAAGCCTATGAGAGAAGGTTTTTCTGACAGTAGTAGTGCTTCAAGGAGGGAATACAATCAGAAAGTCTAAACTAAGATGAGAGTGGAGCATTCTACGAAACAGAATATTGTTTTGAAACAGCTTCTATGGCTGTTGTGTTTATCTTGATGTTTTATTTAATGTCATGACTTCCTCAGGTACTTTGTGAAATATTAGTGGATGTTGTTGTGTCTTTTTGATTGGACATCACCCTATTAATAGAAAATTTTCCTTGAAAATGAAAGAGCAAGTACCAAATAAGAATCAGAACACATGGTAACTTGCTTTGTAAAATTCAACCTCCAGCTGAATCCCGTGTGTCATTTACCAATGGGACAGATGGGAAATAATTAAGAATAAATTAATATAATTCCTTCTTCTAAATAAAATCTGAGTTATTACAAAATTTGGATATTTATTTTTCTGATCAAGTGCACAAGCCATGGCACTTAACCACACTTAAAATTGCTTGAATTCAGTGTCTGGTTGTGCAATTGTTTGATATTGCTTCTTGTGTTCATGCTGAGGATTAATGAAGGCTGGCATTGGCTTTCCTTGGATTGGAATTTCATTCCCTTTAAAAAAGAACGTAGAAGGACCTGCAACACTCCAAATCTGTATCTCCTCACAATAATGAAAAAACTACCATAGACTTTTTTCTTTTCCCTCCTGCTAAGATTTTACTGTCTCCAGTGAATGTAGAACTAACAGCTGGAGTTTGGGCACACCACATTTTATAGAATTAAAAACTGGCTGGCATCTCAAAACCAGAGGTCGCTCTTTTGACTGATACTTCTGGCTTTAGCTATCCTCAGTTAGAAAAGAGTCAACCTATCATTCATACGGATATTTAAAAATGTTTGCTGTTTCCTTCTGAGGATATTAAATGACTTAGTTTAAAAATTAAATTTACTTCCAAGTTTTACTCCTTCTAGAAAACTAGGAATCCAAGCAGATTGACAAGGAGTTTGCTTGGGGTGTTGGTTGCCCTGCTCTGTGTCAGCAATGGGAGTCCTATAAATACTTAACAACTGTGAGTCAAATACTCTCATCTTTCTAACTTGCAAGTCTATCATAAAGAAAAATGTTCTGTTCAGCTTCAGAATACAAATTTATGCAAATTTTGATCTGTTCTTATCATAGAGGTGTGATACTTCCTTTAGTCTCTAGGGAAATAAATAAAGATTCTATCTTTAGTAATTAAATGCTAGGCACTTTCAGGCCTTGGGGAATAAGGTAAAACGTATCCATAAAATGTGTATTCTGTGAAGCTACTGCCCTAAACTGACTTGTTCCTTGTGCTGTTGCTCCAGTGTGTTTAAGGATGCCAAATGCTTACTGAAATCAACTCGCAGATTTTGTACTGGCATATGAAAATATTTGTTAGCCTGCTCTGATTGACTTATTGTTTCTTCAAGGTATTAGTGTAAGAGATTTGGGCCTTTATTGTCAAAATTCACAGCCATGTTACATAATTGGTTTGAGTTTCCCAGTACATATAACAGGCCTCTCAGAATACTGCATCTCACAGGTTAGGTCTAACACAACTTGCTCTTTTCAATCTACAATACAGAGATAAATTCAGAAATCTAACCTATGTTCACACCTTCCTGTTATCCAATGTTCCTTAATTTCGTTTTGTTGTTGTTGTTGTTTTTCCTTTCCTTTCCACAGTTATATTCATCAAAATTTGTGTAAGATTTTGATCATAAAAACCAAAAAAGATATCAGCAAATTCTGGAAGCCTGTCTTCTGTTTCGGGGAAATCAAATCAAGACTAACATGATCTTAAAAGTATGTCATATATACGCTAGATTAATGCAACCGTAAGGAGAAAGATCAAAAGTATTTCTTCTTTCACCTGTTAAAATATCTTTTCAGGAACATTTTGTTGATAATTTGGTGAAATCAACAAATTATGACAGTTTAATTTATATGGTCACTTGATACTTCTTTGGAAACATGGGAGAGACCTCTCTTTAACAAAAGTTTGCAAAGAGTAATCAGAGCTAATCCTCCCGTGCTTCAGTGATAGGAATTGACAAAGCACACCTTTTATACTTATTTTGAGGGGAAGAAAAAAGCTTCAAGTAGAAGAAAGAAACCAAGGTTAGACCTTATTTGTCTTTCCCTCTCAGGAAAAAAAAATTATCTGTCAGTATAATACAGTTTAATTCATAGATCACACACCTTTTGGTTTTTGCATCTATCATCACTTTTAACAGTAGGCAACTGATAAACAGCCGACTAATAGCTTCCTGCTATAAATATGACATATCTGTTTTCTCCAAAGGGGAGATGAAAATAAACAACAGTTCACAAACATGGAATTAATAATGCCTTCGGAAAAAAAAAAAAATCAGTTTAGGCTTAAGTGATGTTTACTTTCTGCTGTGCAAATTGAGAAACAATTCTCGGTTGCATTTTGCATACCCTGTTAATTTCTATTTTTTTTTCACGTAACCAAATGTGGAATGTGCTTTATGTGCTTCGTGGTATTAAATATTTTGTCTGTCTGGTAGGAGCAGAGTTTCCTCCCTAGCCATTATAGGGAAAGGGTAGTTTTCTATGATAAAAGGTATTCAGGCAGGAATCTGCAGCTTTTGCTCTGAGAACTTTATTATGAGACTTCTGTTGAGCATCTTAACCAATCTGTAAGTGGGTAGATAAAAAAATTTTATTATCTCTTATGAGGTTAACTTCCTTAATTTTGTGAAACGATTTGATATCCATAGTGGTAGGTTCCATATACCAAGTTTAAAATACCTTTATTCTTTACCTGTGTTATATTGTTTTGAGAGCTAATATTTGGCTTTCTGTGGGCATGCTTTTATATTCAAGTGCCCAGCAATTTTAAAATCCCTCACTGGCTTTTTTGATCTTGCTTAAATTAGGTTAAACCTGGAATAACAGCTCTGAATTCAGAAGATTTATGTTGATATGAAACTGCTAAAACTAAAGGGACCGTTAAAATAAGTATGCATTGTGAGGAGAAAATTGTTTTGTTCTCATTAAAGATAAAAGCTTAATTTTAGAGATGGAAACCTGCTAAAGTGATGCTGAAGAGTTAAACTGACTGGCAAAAATGTTATTCGGGACACTGGTTATCATGCATTATTGTCTTATCCCTGGGTCCCAAAAAACAAACAAATCAAATCAACAAAAAAACCCAAAACCCCAAACCCCCACACTAAACAAACAAAGATACTTGTTGATATAAGATTGACTTAGGAAGAACATAAGCTAGGTGATTGGCAAATGTATTTTAAGCTAAATGAGACTTGACAAGATAAATTGTGAAGATTTTCAGCATTCTCTTCCCTCCTCCAGCCTTGTGGGTTCCTCTGCCCTTTACTCTAAAACTTTTTATGCATCATGACTCCAGGCTTCTTCATACTTTATTCAAATAGGCACCAGTCTGTGAAAAATGATACCTACCTGCAAAGACACTTAAGAAGGAGCTTTGTTCACTGTAACATGCTCCAAAAAATTCAGGTATTTCTAGGAGTGAAAAGGTGAAGAAATTTATTTACATGTCAGAAGAGGAGGCATCTGAGGATTGAATATGCAAAAATACAAAAATATTTATGAATTTTACTTTGCATATAGTTGATAGTCTATTATTGCTTATGTGCTAAGGACAGTTTAATGAAATCCCAAGTGTACAACCAGACTGTCTGACTTCCGATTATTCCAGATGTAATTGACCTGAGTATTTTTTAAAACTGAGCAAATAAGATGGCAGGTTTCTCATACAACTTTTCCAGTTGCATAGGGTGCAAAGCAGTTTATAAATTTGTTCATAAAAGACACAGCGCGATGGCATGAACATTTGCCAGATTCTCAATGGACTGTCAAATGCTCTGCAGACTCTAAAGTAAACCAAAAGCAATCCAGAGTTGTTTTTGTTTCAAAGTGGTGTAAAAATGTCCTCTGTCTACTCTTTTTCAGTAAAAAAACCCAAATCACAACCTAAAACCAACCATCCAAAACTCTGCAAAAACCTTACTGTAGATGTAACTTAGAGACAATAAAAAGAATGTATTTATTTTTAAATCATTCAAAATTGAATGCTACTAAATAATAAAGTAAGACATAAGTTTAATTTTAAGGACCCATGTTCTTTCCAAATGTAAAATATTGAAGAAAAAATACATTTTTGTAAATTCAGAATTTAAAATATTGACACTTTCCTAAAAAATTGAAGTGTACAAATTTTGGGTGAAGTTTTCTATTTTTCCTTTATGAAATGTTAAAATTTTTATAAATCTGAATTTTAAGAGGCTGCTTTGTACACATTTATACTTGTAATGATTCCAAACTGAATAATTTAGTTAAAAAATAAATCCTAATCTCTCTGGCTAAATTGTAGATCATAGTAATTAATGAAATTTACTTTAAACCTTTTTTCATTTTCAGTAGTTAAAGACAGAAGTATGGAGAGTACTGTGGAACATGTTGTATGCCATTTGATGAAAGGCAGTGCAGCCAGAAATGTCTGATAGTAGTCATATAATACTTTGCACATTTGTGCTATTGTTATGACATTACCATTTCCAATGTTTCCCAGGAGTGCTTACAAATATTTATTAATAAATCCGCAAAACGAGAAAGTTTTCTTATTTATTAGTAACCCAGTCCTTGGATGAAATACAGCACTCATTTGTAGGAGTCAAAACATGTAGCCATATCATGGCCTTTGGGATTAATAAGGCTTTGGCTACTCTGAAAACTAGTCAATAGGTATCAGAAACAAAGTTCAGGTAAAAAGACACTTTGGAAAATCTTGTAAAGTATTATCTGTCTTTGGGCATCCAAATGCATTTTTAGAAATGTGGCCCTGGTGGCGCATCCAGTGTTGCCCAAAGGCTAATTCCTGAATCGGAACCAGAACAAAGCAACAGGCCTGACTGCCTATGCTCTGCTGTGAGCAGAGGAACAGCCATAAGAAACATTACATGAGGCTTGTTCCTTTCCTTACAGAGATCTATAGAAAGGCTTGAAATAAACCTCAGAACGAGTAACCTTGAGCAGTAGGGGTTGTGTGGAGACCACTAAATTCATGTAATTTATGGCTTCACCTTGGAGGGGGAAAAATAGCTGCTATGTTTTCTCCTTTTCAGCAGCAGCCATCCTTTTGAGCAACAATGTGTTATCTCTATTGATGGTATGCAACTTGAAGTGGAATATGAAACATCCCAGGTGATCAATATGAGCTGCTCTAATCTTTTAGATTATAACTGAGCTCCAGAGGTACTTACAAGAAGAGCTTCAGTTACACTTGAACTCATTTGCTCATGAAACTGAATGTGAATTTGGCTCCCTAGCAGTCTGTCAAGACTGTCCTGTGGAATGTCAGTCATGTGGGGAAGCTGCAGACTTCTGCAATATGGAAAGAGCACTATGCTCACAAGAGGACAGTGGGAAAAAACAGATCAAAGCAACGGAGGCCAGTAGAAATAGCAAACAAGAAGCCAAATGAGGCTTATGTAAGCCTTGCATTGAATTTCTGACATGCAAATTGGAATAGTAACTGGGAAAGTAGCTGTTGTGCGTGCAGAGTATTACCCTGTTTGCACAGGTGGAGTGTGCACAGCTCTGTTGTGGCTTAAGTTATTTAAAAAGTGGGTTGGTTTTCATTACCCTTCTAATGTAAGCATGGTACAAAAGGAGTCCCACCTGAGACAGTAGGTGGGACAGAAGAGTAAAAAAAAAAAGA
The DNA here is from genome assembly GCF_000737465.1 of Haliaeetus leucocephalus. Lineage (NCBI taxonomy): Eukaryota > Metazoa > Chordata > Aves > Accipitriformes > Accipitridae > Haliaeetus > Haliaeetus leucocephalus. The sequence goes on from NW_010973244.1 coordinate 4,670,672, forward strand.
AACTTTCACTCTACCACTTATCATCCCTATCTGGTTGATAAAGTGGTTCAAGAAACTTGCTGGGGACTAAAGTTAGCTTTTTATCTTTAAAAAAAGAAAAAAAAAAAGTAACAGTTTATGGTGGATTTCTTTAAATTATCTCCCACAGTCAAGAAAAACACAACAGAACATACATAAGGCAAAAGGTCATTGAACCGCCCCAAATGTACCAAATGCTGATACATTTGGCAAATACACCTGACAGGCAAGTATTTCCTTTCCCCATAAGAGAAGGTCTTCTTTGATAAGCTTTTTACTGATTTCTTGCTGACTTAAGAACTTGGAGCATGAGGTGTACCCTGCCTGGCATTTGCCAGCCATTATCGTCAATATTTATTGTTTTCATTAGTGGCCCTTCTAAGGACTAAGGAAGGGGCTTCTCCAGCAGTGCTCCTGTCACACATGATGAGAGGTTTAGCTATAGGTTTATCATACTGAGCAACAGGCTTGTGACACAGGGCCAAGGTTGCTTTTCTTGTCATTGAAATTGAACCTGTGATAGGCTGTCCTCAATAACACTTCCTTCGAAGTTTAATTTTTTTTTTTTTTTTTAGAGGGGTTACCGTTGACCATGAACTGCTTTGTAGCATCTCCTGCTTTTCGGTTAGCATTGCTTTAAAAGTTCATTTGAAAGAGTGCATAAAATGTTCTAGCAACTTATGCTTATTTATTCCTACTCTTTGGGGGGGGACAGTCTTGTGAATTAAACACGGTGGATTCTAGCATTCATTTCATATTCTAAAATCTGTCTATGCAACATGAAAAGTAAGGCTGTCTCAGCATACTAATAACGCTGCAATCCAAAACAGCCGCATTAATATTCCCATTGGTTGTCATTGGAGATATGCCAATTCCCATACGTATTTATCCATGTTCCAGAGTGCCCTTGCAATCTCATGACTGCTTTTCAGAAGTGCTTGGTGGCTTATTCTTTCTCCTCAGCATGCTACAGAGAAATCGCTCTACATATTCAAATTGGAGGAGAAAATTGCATTTAGGATAACTAGCATTTAGCACACAGTACAAATTAAACCCAGATGATATAATTCTCTCCCTTGCTCCCCAACATTTACATTAGAATTCATATTTTAAAACAGGAGTCTTTTGCATTACAAGTAAAGATTAAAAGTTGCTTTAAACTTCTTTTCCTTGCACTTGACAGGCATTTTTGTATAATCAATGAGTGGAATATACTGATAATAGTTAAGATTTCAGGGTTGGTATTGTAAATGTTCTGTTTGTATGGTCAAAATATTGTGTAAAAGAGAAATGGTTAAGACTTTTTTTTTTGGTCAGAAAGCCCTGGCTTTGTATATTTCTTGGCTGAGATGGTTTTTTTAATACTACTTCAGATTGACTCATCTGTTTCATGTTCTGCTACTGATTAATTGTGGCTATTTTGGACTCCGAACACAATATTGATATTGCAGCCATTTGCCTTTTTGCATCTAAGTTGATCAGCTTTCAAGTTCTTAATTTCTGGCATACACATATGGGGCTTTCTTTAGTAAAGTTGTTATTGGCAGCATGTTTATGTCTCAGAGCTAGTATCCTACAGGAAAATTATGATAATGGATTATAATTTGATAGGAAATCTCGACTGAAGATTTTGAAGAAGGAGGGGTGAATCTGTGGGTTTTGGGTTTGGTATTTTTTTTTAAACATCTGTTCCTCAGTGCACACTGGACCATAATGATGGAAAAGCCTTTGTTCTTCAAAAGCATTCTTAGTAGGTCACCATCACTTATTTCTGATGACTGCTATTTCTCAGTATCCAAATATTTTTTCTTTTTCAGAAGCACCTTACACATCTTAGCTCTCTTTTTGCTTTGCTGACAGAATCTTCGCAAGAGCTTCTGTGAGATGCTCTAAAGCAGCTTCAAATTATTAATAAAACCCACCTGTGACTATAAATGCATACTGTTCTCATTTCTTAACACTTCTAAATGTCTAGTTCTTTGTATGCATTCTAACCTACTGCTAGATACAAATGTCAAGAAGATGAACTGCAGATTGTCTTTTTCATCTGCTTGGACTGCTTTGATAAGATATGTCAGCAACTTTACAGGTGAGCTGTTTATTGGTCAAGATGCTAAGCATTTGAACAGACTTCTGTGAAGTGAAGCATCTAGGTTTTTTACTTTGCTTTGCCCACTAAAAATCACTGAAATCACTGGTATAGCAAGGATTAAGCTTCAACAGCCTCTGGGACTGATAAATCAAGAGTTTGTGTGTATATGGTCTGCTTTGTGCTACAGTCGAGGCCTGTCCCTTCAAATAGTCTGGTCGCTATTCCCCAGGTAGTTTACGGACTAAGTAGCAATTAAAGCAATTGCAGGTGAAGTAGAAGACAGCTGGTTTTAGTCTATCCAGCATGATGGGTAGACTATATAAATAAACTATAAACAGACTGTGAAACAGGAAAGAGCAGGTATCCTTTCCTTGTTTTGTTGAGTGCGAACAGCAGAATATATGAGAGGCTGCATTTGGTAGGACAAAAGATCTATCTCACTTGGTATCTGGTTTCCAATAGCCAGGTGCCTGAGAAAGCATGTAAGAACAGAGCAAGTGCATAGCAGTCCTTCCCTTTCCTAGTCTTTAGTCTTGAGGAATTTGAAGCTTGTGGATTGCAGACGTTTTCCATTTGTATTTAATGACAATAGGTGACCTTTTTTCCATTGATCTAATTATTTGAACCTCAAGGAAACTTGTTTCTGATGGACATATACTGTAATTTCCCTCTGAATAGGAAAGTCAGAGTAGTAAATGTCATCATACCTATGACAAAGTTATCGGTTCTTTCTATCTGAACAGAATGGAGTGGAGTGGAAGTGTGGTTTTGCTTCAGGAAGTTAACATTTAAATGGACCTAAGCTGGCTTGGATGTTAATACATCACTGAGATAAATGGTATGGAGGAGAGTTTATTTCTTTGCTGCTACGACGCTGGCAGGAGAGTGTGCTCTGTAATTGATTAACAGGGCACAGTACATTGACTTATATGGGGAAAGCTATTATATCTCAGTAACAGGAAGGTATATATGATTCTGGTTTTAGTAAGTAAAAAATTGGATTCTGTAGGAAATAACTAAAACTGCTGAAAGAACCAAAGGTTCCCAAGGATTTTTTTTCTCTTAAATCTGTGGCATAACAGCATTTCATGTTATGAAGGAAGTTTAAATAGTGCAATATATTTAGTGGAACTTTCACACAGGGCTAGAAATATTAGCTTATGTAAGCAGTCTTTTAACTTTTCTTCTGTTGGACCTAAAGTCATGAGTTATTGATGAGGTTAATACCTTTTTAAACTTATATTAATCTGAAGCATAGTCCTTCCCTGTAATTTATACACATTTATGGTGAATTTCCTATATTTTGAAGCCTAAATGAGCAGGCGGATTGGGGTGTGTGTGTTTGTTTTTTAAATAATGAGAAAGTGAGGTATTTTTGGTTTTATTCTTCAGGTTATTAGTTGGTGTCCCAAAACAGGCAGAGGAAGCAAATGCAGTTCTAAACAACAGTGAAGGAAAACTATATCAACTCTGTTTTTTCTACTCCTCCCTACCGCTGCTGCCCCCCAGTATTGGTGATTCCAACCAAACTAGGAAAGCAGAGGTTCAGATTCAATACTTCAAAAGCACATAAACACCAGTCATGACTGTCAGTAAAAAATGTGACCATAGTGGCTAATACAGAATGATACTCCCTGTGGGATTTTTTTTTTTACTATGTCAAGCTTCTTTGTCTTGCTCTTTTGAATCCAAGAGGATGGGTTAGTGAAGCAGAGAGACAAGGCTGGCCATACAGGATGATGATGATTTAGAAGCTAGTACTCTTTCCAGACAAGTTTTTTCCATATTTCCTTTTGCGTAGCTTCACCAATAGTAGCACCAGGAGATTTTCGCAATAGCTACTGGGATCAGTAAAAGAATGTAAGTTCTGATGAGCTTCTAATATTTGGAGAGTTTTTTTTCAGCTGTGGTGTTGTTTCTGAACAGATTGTCTAAAACCCAGGGCGGGGGGGGTGAGGGGGGTGGTGTTGCAGAAATTAGGATTTTGCTCACATTTTATCCCTTTTTAAAAGTTTTTTTTGTTCTGATTTAGGACACCTCTTTTGTTTCACAAGTTCTTTTAGAAAATTGTTACCAGTAGCCTCCCATTATATATAGTAATTAATCAAATTGCATAAGTAGCAAATATTTTTGTAGCTAAATCTTTCTATTCCTAATATTCTTCCATAAAGATGCATGTTTTTCTCCCCACTACCGCCCCCCCCCAGTATGAAACTATGGATGGGGGAAAAATCTTATAAACCTAACAATTTGTTTTAAAAAATATACTAAAAAAACCTCCAGGAAACTAAACAAAGGTACATGTTCAACCTTAGCTGTCGTTATTCATAAGAGTTTTTTTTCCTTAACAGTAAATATCATGTAAGATAGACATAAGAAAAAGCTATAGAGAGATTTTGTTATGAATTTTTTAAATATTTCTGATTATGTGGTGTTCTGCTTTTAAATGTTTCATTCCATTTTTACCTAGACAACAGAATTAATGACAAATGACTTCAAATATATAGCTAGGTAACACTAATGATGAACTGGCAGTTTGCTGGCAGTCTTTAAGTTGAAAACCTGTTTTTATGAACTACCAAAAATACACTATAAATGAATACATGAGAAAAACTTTGTCAAGTAACTCTGTCTTTCCGTGCTTGGCACCCAGGATCTTAAAATGCAGGCCTTTGCTCCCTGCGGTACCCCTGCTGCCAGGGGGAGGTCCTGCGCAACGCTGGTGTGCTGCTTGGGTGGTGTGATGTGAGTGAGCACCAGGCGTCGTACCCATCTGGCTGCAGGCTTCTGACCAAATGTGCTGTGTGGCTGCAGCCAAAGCAGGGGGAGGAGAGGAATCGATCCTTCTGTTTTGTGGTATAAACAATGATAATGCTTAAACCCATTTATCTTCCCTTGTCAAAATTCCATCATTAAATAGTGTGGTAGTGAACTTTAAAGTAATTGGAATTGTCCTTTAATTCAGTGCAAAGCAGTTGCCCTTTACTCTTACCTGTGCTTTTATGCTGGTATGAATTTTGTTTTCTCCCTTAAAAAACTCTCGGAGATCTGTGAAGGAAACTTATTATTTTGTTAAATGCCAAAGTACTGATTCATGAACGAATGTTTTTCTGTATTTCTGTGCTTCAGTTTCTATTGCTGTGAAAGTCATTTTATTTTTCATTACACGAGACTGGAAATTTTAAGAGACCTGCATTATAAATGACTTGATTCACTCACAATCCTTTTTTTCCCCTTAAAGCTCCTCTTTTGAGTGTAGGATTAATTCAGTCTCCAAGTGTGATCCGGTCTGACCAAATCACCATTTTATAATTGTACCAAAATGGTGGTGTGGCTGAGCATTAAATATGCTGCTTACCAGGAGTGGTCTAATAATGCTTTCTAGATACATAAATTGAGGGTGTTTCCACTTGCAGCAGAGCCTGTGTTGCACTGCATGTATTTAAAAAGATTAGTCAAGCAGATTGGTGTAGGTTATGGTTTTTTTAGGTTGTACCTGAAATGTAAAGGAGTAATTTAACCTACATATTTCAGCCATCTGTTGAAATAACTGAGGAAAAACTAGAACAAAGGCAGTACATTAACTATTGAAGTATTTGAGAAGTCAAAAGCCAATTCTCTTCATTCTAATTTACATAACTTCATACCACAGCAGGAGATTTGTTTTAAACTTTTTTCTTTATTAGAAAGGCAAAGATTCTGATTTTTTTTTCATCTTAGATGCTAATACCAAGTTAATCTTCTTTATACTGAGTAAAATAGAAGTGAAGTACTCAAATGGATTATAGAGATTATATTTTTTTAAAAAAAGATTATTTTGTTAATTTTTTTCAGTAAATCTGTAATATGTGATAATTCATAGGCATTTATTAATATACCCTAATTTATTTTCTTTTTAAAAATATCAGGTTGTTAGCGCTTCTATTACAGAACTGAAAGTTTGTATCTTATCTACTTCTTATAAAGCTTTCATGATTAATACTTTTCTTCAGCACTTTGTTTTCATGTCACCAAAGCCATTCCAGATGTATCAGGGCAGGCTTTTTTTGTTCATTTGTAGTAACCCTAAAGAGAGTGGTGGCCCATGGTTAGGCATTACCATTACCTAATTTTTCTCTTTGAAGTCTTTATTTTTCATGTAGACGTGTGTGCCTCTTGGGTTTTTTGTGGGTTTTGGGGAGGGTTTTTTGTTTCTTTGGTTTTTGTTGGGTTTGTTTGGTTTTTTTTTTACTGAAATGTTGGGATTCCAATTAATATGTGTGAATAATTAACAGTAAAAAGTGAATCTGTTTTCTTGTATTTCAGAAAAGTGTGATGAACCTCTGGTCTCAGCATTACCACACTCCTCCTTCAGCAGTTCATCATCTATGACAAGCAGCTATGTGCCAGGGTATGCCAAGTTAAACAAGAGAGGAGGTAAGGGGCTCTCTCTACCTTAACGTTCAGATATTTCAAGAAAAAACAATGAATGATACTTTTAATAAGAAAATGCTTTTTACATAAAATAGTATTGGTTATGTTTGTTTTAACAAAGTTTTAGCTGTCTGACAGACCATTTTTGTAAACAGAATGAATTTCTGTTTCATTGTATATGACAGTAACTGCACTCCTTTGCACCACAGGGAGACGTACGCTACTAATAACATGTAGCAGCATGGGCCAAATACCTAATGTCAATGGAGTCATACGGTACAGTTGTATAATTGACTTCAGTTAAAAGGACATACCTGTGTTCATTGGGTAAATGAACATTTGCAAGGTCATGGTTGTTGGAGCAAAACTGAACAGCTTTGATGTGCTTTGTTGATTATAACTTGTTTCCCACCTTAGCAACGACTGCTGTCATTCATTTTTTTCTAGCACAACAGGAGCTTTGCCTTTTGCATGTATTTCTGTAATGCAATGAGGTGTTGTTCAGAAGTAACAAAGCCATCTCAACTTTGGTGGTTGGAAGAATAGGTGTGTAAGTTGAATGGTCTACCTGGTCTAGTTATATCCTTAAGGCTAGGCAAATTTATTTTACAGTCTGAACACAAGTCTTTACCTTCACCCATAACAATTGTCATAGCTTTCCTTGACATTTCTAGATGTCTATATATATATATATACACACCATTTTGATATCAATCTCTAAATTAATTTCACGGGAATTATACATTTAAACATGAAACTTTAGATTAACAGAAAACTAGTATTCTGAATACTACTGATTTTATATTTTTCTAAATAGTATCAATCTAAAAGTCCTAAAATCTAAAGCTTCACTGATTCTTGTGAATCAATAGCAAAATTTTATCTTCCTTCCAAAATACATGTAAAGAGTATAATGAATTGACTTAATGAACCTAGAATTTAGAAATACTTTCACTGTAGGGATGAAGAAGAGAGAGCAAGTGACTGTAACGCCTCAGTCTTCTAAATCCTGAAGATCTATAATAATTGCAAAACACCAGACTTGTAGAAGTTTGGCTTATTTGCACTGCTGCTTTATTTTTCCTGCTTCTGCAGGAATTAGTTGCTCCTGTCTGGATACCATATTCTGCCTTCTAAAAAAACCAAAAATCATTGAAACAAAAGTGACAATCTTTTGTCTTTGGGTGTTTGTAAACCAAATCTGAAATATTATCAAAGGGTGGAACACTTTTAAGATTAAAGGCTGAATTTGTTGCATTGAAATTATAGCCTAGGCTGCCTATGTTCTCCACCAATTTTTTATACTACTGTTTGTGCAGCTTCCAAGCAAAAAAAGCCGCAACCTTATGAGCAAAGCCACGAATTTACTCTTAGCCTAATTGTAATCTTGATCAAAGAATAATTATTGGCCTAACTATTATTACAAAAAAAGAAGGAAAGAAAAGAAAAAATACTGTTAGGGAGAAAAGTCTCAATAATAAGACAGACTATGTACACATACTTCCTTGTGTCTATCCCTTTCCCTGGTGTTATGCTCCTGCTGTCACAGCTCCTCTGAGTCTTATGGTGGATGGCTCTAGCTGGGGTGGGGCTATGGTGCGTTGTCAGTGTCCCAGACACTTTGGTGGGAGGAGGATGCAGATGGATGAGTTAAGACCTGCTGGTCAAACTAAAGGGCAAGAAGGAAATGCACAGACAGTGGAAGCAAGGACAGGACAGGTATCCTGGGAAGAGTATAGGGACACTGCCCAGTTGTGTAGGCATGGGGTCAGGAAGGCCGGAGCTGAACTTGGCAAGGGACACAAAGAATAAGAAGGGCTTCTACAGGTATGACAGTCAGAAAAGGAAAGGTAAACAAAGTGTACCCCCGATGAACATGACTGGCAAACTAGTAACAACAGATGAGGAAAAGGCTGAGGTACTCAACTGTTTTGCCTCAGTCTTCACTGGCAGTCTCCCTTCCCGCACCTCTCGAGTGGTTGGACCTCAAAGCAGGGCCTGGGGGAGCAATGTCCCTCCTACTGTAAGAGAAGATCAGGTTCGTGACCACCTGATGAACGTGAACACACATAAGTCTATGGGACCTGACAAGATGTGTCCCAGAGTCCTGAGGGAACTGGCTGATGTAGTTGCCAGGCCACTCTCCATGACACCTGAAAAGTCATGGCAGTCAGGTGAAGTCCATGGTGGCTGGAAAAAGGGAAACATTGCACCCATTTTTAAAACAGTAGAAAGGAGGACCCTAGGAACTACCAACCTGTCAGCCTCACCTCTGTGGCTGGGAAGATCATGGAACAGATAGTCCTAGAAGCTATGTTAGGGCACATGGAGGACAAGGAGATGATTCGAGACAGCCAGCATGGTTTCACCAGGGGCAAGTCTTGCCTCACCAACCTAGCGGCCTTCTACAATAGAGTGACTACATCACTGGACAAGGGAAATGCTACAGATGTCATCTATCTGGACTCCTGTAAGGACTTTGGCATGGTCCTCCACAACATCCTTCTCTCTAAACTGGAGAGGTATGGATTTGATGGGTAGACTATTCGGTAGATAAGGAATTGATTGGATGGTCACATCCAGAGAGTAGTGGGCAACGGCTCAATGTCCAGATGATCAGTGATGAGTAGTGTCCCTCAGGGGTCTGTGTTGGGACCAGTACGGTTTAATATCTTCATCAATGACATAGTGGGATTGAGTGCACCCTCAGCAAATTTGCAGATGACACCAAGCTGAGTGGTGTGTTTAACACACCTGAGGGGTGGGATGCCATTTGGAGGGACCTGGACAATCTGGAGAAGTGGGCCCATGGGAACCTCATGAGGTTCAACAAGGCCAAGTGCAAGGTCCTGCACCTGGGTCAGGGCAATCCCCAGTATCAATACAGGCTGGGAGATGAAGGAATTGAGAGCAGCCCTGCTGAGAAGGACCTGGGTACTGGTGGATGAAATATTGGATATGGGCTGGCAACATGTGTTTGCAGCCCAGAAAGCCAGCCATATCCTGAGCTGCATCAAAAGAAGCATGGCCAGCAGGTTGAGGGAGGTGATTCTGCCCCTCTACTTTGCTCTTGTAAGACCCCACCTGGAGTACTGCATCCAGCTCTGGAGTCCTCAGTTACAGGAAAGACATGGACCTGTTGGAGTGGGTCCAGGGGAGGGCCACAAGAATGATCAGAGGGCTGGAACATCCCTCTCCTATGAGGACAGGCTGAAAGAGTTGGGGTTGTTCAGCCTGGAGAAGAGAAGGCTCTGGGGAGAACTTACTGCAGCCTTTCAGTACTTAAAGGGGGCTTTTGAGAAAGATGGGGATGGACTTCTTAGTAGGGCCTCTTGTGATAGGACAAGGTGTAATGGCTTTAAACTAAAAGAGGGTAGATTCAGACTAGATAGAAGGAAGGAAATTTTTTTACAATGAGGGTGGTGAAACACTGGACCAGGTGGCCCAGAGAGGTGGTAGATGACCCTTCTCTGGATGTGTTCAAGGTCGGGTTGGATAGGGCTATGAGCAACCTGATGTAGTTGAAGATGTCCCTTCTTATTGCAGGGGGGGTTAACTAGATGACCTTTAAAGGTCCCTTCCAATCCAAACTATTCTATGATTCTATGTCAATGACAACATTGACATGGTAGGATTTGTTTGAGGTAAATTGTATGTCTTTTTAGGGAATAGGGTGAGGGGAGCTGCGCAATCAAGGGGGCGAAGCTGTAGACATGGGAGACCCTGGGGCAGGTGGTGCCCTGGCTGCTGGGGCACCATCCCTTGTCCACAAGCAGGATGAGCAGTGCTGGTGGGACCAGCAGGTTCTGCCAGTTATCTGGAGATTGTCACGCAGGAAGGGATGAGCCAGGTCTGATGTAAAGCCAGGAAGCAAAATCCATAAGTGGGGAAGTACATGGGATGGGGCTGGGCATGGATACACCTATAATGTGGCTGAGGTAGAGCCTGGGTGTTGAAATGGGGGCCCCAGGCTCACAGGCAGGGTGAGTGGATCCCCTGCTGGGTAGGGCAATTTTGGCCTCAGGGCCCTGACATTGATCTTGGTTTATTAGTCTGCAACTCCATATGTCTGAATTCTTTGCATGTGTGTGTTTTACACATGTAGGATTCTTGTTCTTCAATCTCTTTTTCTCTTGGTTTTTGTTCTCTAAAATCAGTCTTAGCCACCTCCCAAGGTTGCTTTCTTTTAATGACTAGTAATTGACCTGATGAGTTGCTTATAGCACTGCTCCCTCTGGTACCACCCTGTGCCTGTATTTTCAATACCTCTACTATCATCCCATGATTGTAGTCCTCTACACTACATTTTTATTCTGCAGTAACAGTTTGTTCTCTGCAGAATATCGACTTTAGGTACAGAAATATATCAAAATTGTTATACTGATAGTCACTAGCCCATGCAATCACAAAGCTAAGTTAAAGGTAAAACAGATTAGGCTATGTTACCTGGTTGTTAGAGAATTGCTATTACAACTAAACGAGCTAAACAGAAGGCGAAGTCTAGCTTAGAGAAAATACAACTGACAAGCTTTAGTCCTGCAGCCCTGCAGAGTTGATGCAAAGCCTGTGGCCTGACAGGAGCATTGGCAATTTTTTTGGCTTTAGGCCTGCAGACCAGTGGATAACACTGTTTATTGCTCCAGAAATTTAGAAGACTTCTGAGTGAGAATAAATGATGTTTTATGCTGGTTTCGGGATTTTACTTCTGTGTTGCCTTTATTTTGTTACATGCCTTTTAGTAATTCTCATTCTTTCTGTTGCAGTATGTCTGAACATAGATTTTGATAGGCTGTTGTGTCCCTTAATTTGTGTTTTCAACTGTTAATTGTCCAGATGAAAGAAGTTAAGGAATGGTTCAATTGTAAAACATTGCTCATCATTTAGGTTGAATTCTGCTTTATCTGATCACAGTTATGTTCATATGCATTCTATTCCCTGTTCTAAAATAGAAAAAAATCACTAGAATCACTTTAACAAAATAAAGCTTTGCATCAGCTTGGTGGGCAGGATCTTCAAATTGATTTTAGACGACTATTTCTCCTTTTAGTTTACTAGACTACTTATTCTATTGTAAGTGAAAGGCAAATCAGACATTTGGAATTTAATTTTTTTCCTTTAATTATATTTACCCTCCCGTTTCTTACTCTTATAATCACTACAGTGAAGTTTCTTTTAATGATGTTTCTTTAGCAATATGGATCTACAGTGCTGTTATTAATCAAACATTTGCTTAATTTCCTCTGTCAAAAGGTCATTTGAAATTTAGTTGCATCTCTTTGCTTAAATTGCAACTTCTTTAGACTGTTGTCATCCATCTCTTAATACCTATGAAGCCTAGTATACATACTTTTCAAAGCTGAAGCTTCGATATGTACATTACCTAATTTTGCTTTCCCAGTTCTAGTGCCAGTAAAAGCACTGCAGAATTCAGGAATATGTTTAACATGTGAACTCGGCCTTCGCTGTGTTTACCCTTCTGCTTCTACAAATGATAGAAAATAGCTCAGTTTTAACGCTGAGCTATTTTACAACGTCATGGAATTACAGATATTGCTAAGCAAACCAGTAATAAGGGAATCCACTTTTTTTTTTCTCCACAGAGTCATTATCAGCTAATAGGTTCCCAAATCAAATGTGCTATTTAAACCACACTGTGCTCAAGTCATTAAATGGAAAAAACTGCCCCTCGTCTAGCCCCAGACCCTTTAAATTAATGAAATGTGCATTTGAAAATTCTAGTCTCCAACCCAATTATATTTTTCTTTGCCGTTTTCATGGCACTTCACTCTAGACTGGCAAAACACTTTAGCAGATTAGATAGTATATTTTATTCTATTGATTAAGACACTGATTTACTGAACAGTCACATCATGTTATTAAGAAGGTTGCAGTTGTGACTGTAGTTGTTCTGGTTCAATTTCCTGTTAAAAATATTGCAACTGGAAGGATGCACATCAAAGAGTTTAAATTTTTCAGTGGTTTTTAGAAGGCTTCAAAAGCAGAAACATCCATGAATTTATTCCTAATGTTTGATATCACTTTGTTTACAAATCCTGTAACTAGTGATCTAGGCAAACAGAACTAAAACTTCATGGAATGGCATTGATCTGGAAACTGAGCCTCCAGGGTATTTTGCTATGTCAGTATGTGAGAATGTTTTACATTTTCCACAGCTGTCTACTCAGAGCCCTGTAAGCCTTCACTGATTTATGGATTAGTACATGTCGTGGTTTAACCCCAGCTGGCAAGTAAGCACCATGCAGCCACTTGCTCACTCCCCCCCCGGTGAGATGGGGGAGAGAATTGGAAGAGTAAAAGTGAGAAAACTCATGGGCTGAGATAAAGACAGTTTAATAAGTAAAGCAAAAGCCACATGCACAAGCAGAGCAAAACAAGGAATTCATTCACCACTTCCCATTGGCAAGCAGATGTTCAACCGTCTCCAGGAAAGCAGGGCTCCATCAAGCATAATGGTTACTTGGGAAGACAAACACCATCACTCTGAACGTCCACCCTTTCTTTCTTCTTCCCCCAGCTTTATATGCTGAGCATGATGTCATATGGTCTGGGACATCCCTTGGGTCAGCTGGGGTCAGCTGTCCCAGCTGTGTCCCCTCCCAACTGCTTGTGCCCCCCCAGCCTGCTCACTGGTGGTGGGGGGTGAGAAGCAGAAAAGGCCTTGACGCTGTGCAAGCCCTGCTCAGCAATAACTGAAACATCTCTGTGTTATCAACACTGTTTTCAGCACAAATCCAAACCATAGCCCCATACTAGCTAGTATGAAGAAAATTAACTCTTATCACAGCCAAAACCAGCACAGTACATACAGTTACTTGAAAGGAGAAGCAGATTTGATGGACAGAGTATAACTTGATTAGAAAAGTTAGCTTCTCCAAATCCTTTTACTTGGTGCTTCATACTCTTCTGCATTGCCCCTTGTTCTTGTTCCAATCCTCATTTCTTGTTAGGGTAAGCAAAGGGAAGTATCCTGAGCTTTTTTGGGGGAAAAACAGAGTTATTTTTAATTAGCGGAAAAACTGCTGATTGTAGAAACAAATATTCAGTGGTTACCTGCAGGTGTCTCAATCTCTTGCAAATGCATACCAAAATGTACTAAAATCTGAAGTCCCAATTTCTATGTCAGTGAGTAAGAGTCTTTGATTTATATAATTGTTACAACTGTGAATCTGTGTTTCCACAATCAAAAAGAGCCAGAGTCTTGGGGGTACAATGCATGTATGCATTTTACACCATCTCGCTTTCACTGATCCCCAAAGCACCCCAACTGTCTCATGGGCTGCCTTCCCTCTTCTGCCTTTCTGGGCGCTTTCAATCATAGCAGCTGTGAAAAAGAAGTAAATGCTTTCATTTAATTATCATGGAAAGAGTTAGGGAACAGGAAGGCCCCAGAAAACTTAGACTTTTTTTGTCCTCTCTTTGCGAACAAAAGAAGGTGGTTCCTCTGCTATACTACTACTTAACAACACATTTCACTGGAATTAGTGCTGTGTGGAGCAATTCGTGCTATACCTGTCAGCCTGCAAAGAAATGGGGTGAAGAACCTTTGAAATGTAAGATGTGGCAAAACTTATGTGAAGACTGGAATGGTGCAATGAATTGCATAGTGAAAGTAGGTTTGGGGAAGGTAGAGCGTGGTGACTCCTGACTTCTGTTAAAGGCTCCTAAGCAAAAGCTTGGATTTAAAAAGCTAAATGGCACTGAATTAGCAACTGTTCAGATAGAGGTCGCTGTAGTCAGAGTCTATCAAAGAATCCTTTTGAAAGTAAGATGATTTTTCATTTTAAACAACTAAGTCTTAGTGCTATACAGTATTGCAGTAATTTTTTGTATTTTTTTAATTATAAAAATTACTAGCATGTTGTTCAGTGCCAATATAACAAAGGTACAGACTATCTTTGAAATGTCTGTAGTTTGTATGAGAAAACAAAGCACCACAGAAGAGGAGAAATGCACGTGGCTTTTCTTTTTTGTTCCTGTCACTATCACTTTTATCTGAATATGTGCAAACATTGTTAATTCTTTAAATACTATAAAATCCTAAAACTTTTTACTTTGGATACACTTGTTAAAAAATATTTTGAATATTCTCTCACCTATCAGCTCACATTCTATACTTAACATAAACCAAACATTTCTAAGTGTATTAAATGATCCAGTGTAATATTTGGAGAAATATAAGAACGTGTTACCTTTGAAAAAAATATTTAATTTTCCTTTTCAAAATGACTGACACAGGAGTCATTCACACTGGCCCATAAATATGTGCCATTAAGTTAACAGCCCTGTAACACATTTTAACTGAAATCTAGTTAGTACACTAGCTAAAAAGATTTCAGACTTCCTTCCGTTTTTGTCATACCTGTTGTTCTGCAAAAGTAGTCCGTATTGCTACCACCTTACTAACTAAAGTGACATCAGAGGAAAGGAGAGTTTTCAATTAGCTCATTCTAGAGCTTTTTAAAAATCTATCTACAGTAGCTTTTGCATATGTGATGTCAAGGTTATAAGGTCTAACATCTTATGACCTGCCATCAGTAGAATCAATGGACTGTATCACATCATAAGGAGGATTCTTAGCACACTTTGATATAATGCATTATCAATCTTCCTTTTAATGGTTCCCAAGCTATTGGACCTTACACTTCTCACTAGTACAAGAATTAATGCTGCCCATCGTCCACCTCATACCATTTTAATTTAGGGAAGAAATTCTACATTATTTCAACATAATGTAATGTTATATAATATAATTGGAAGCCGCTTGAAACTGAGCAGAGTCTCAGAACTTCAGAAATAATCCCAGCAGACAGTGAAAGTATGAAGGTCATAATGAATCTTTGGATGTATGGAAATTATCTTTTGCACAGTGGAATAAAGAAGAAGAAATTTGGTATCCAGGGCTCTCTTTCAAGTCTAGTATTAGGGAGGAATCTGAATCTGCCAACAAAATTGATAATGGAATATGAGGGGAAGTTTCTGTCGGACAGTTGATGTTCAAAAAGTAGTCCTTTCATCACCGCTGTGTAACTCCTGTCTAGGCTTTCATGTTGCTTTTTAATCAGGGTGCTGACATTGACTTGTTTTCGGAATTATTGATCTGTCTATAAAACAAGCATCAGAAAATTTAAGTGTTGGCATAGGTGTAATTGAGACAGTATGTTTTTTCTCAGTGGAGTTTTAAATTTTGGCTTCTGTGTGGAAGCTGCAAGAACTTATCTATTATAGGATATGTTGCTTTTATTCCCCAAATCATTCTCAGTGAGTCAATCAGATCTGTTCTGCAACAGCTCTATCAATATAAAAAAATGCTTGTGGGAGTCTCGCCTTAGATACCACTGGGTGTCACCAGGGGATACCTGGCCTAGGCTCTTTTTAGCATGGCTATTAAAACCTCCAATACCATAACCAATATCACTACTTCTCCAGTTCCTTATTACTTTTCTATAATGGGATACAAGAAAGATTTTATGTAGTTTTCCTTTTGACAAAGTGAATGTAAAAGTGATGGTTAGCATTGGCCCGGATTCTGTGAGCTGTGTGGGTTTGTCCCTTCACGGGACTTGCCAAGAATTTAGTTTGGGTGCGAATCTCAAGGTAAGAAGGTGCTCTCTTTACATTAACATTGTCCAAATAGAGACAGTAGGGAGCTAGAGTGCAGTAATTAGCACGCTGTAGATCATCACCTTAAATACTGCAATTTCCTTGTGTTGACAAGACCTTTGGGCACACTAAGAATGCCTGTATGCAACATAACTCATTATATTTTGATTAAAACCCTCTTAGAGGAAAGTTATTGCAGAGTTGCCAGTGGTTTGTAAAATCACTGCCCAGGTTACTGAATGCTGTCTTTTCCAAGTAGGTAAGCACTTAAGAGTAATAATAGATAGAGTAGCATAAAAGTACGGTAACAACCATGAGAAAAAGAGTAGTACCATCCACTTAGCTTTTGTCTGTCTACAAGACACTTCTTGCTGAGTAAGAATTTATAAATAATTAAAACATGTTTCCTTTAAATAAATAAACAGTTCCCTTTCTGTAAATATGTGCTTTAGATAAACACACGTTGTACAATCCAATACAGTTTATTTTCTGAAACTATGCTGTGTAATAAGTAGTAGATGAAATTAGGTGATCGGAAGTCAGGGCAAATTGAATATTGCTACCTATTAAATAATTACTTTTCTATTTAAAAAATGTGGAAAATGGCTTATGACTGAAAAAAATCCTCTAGTGGTTCATTTATTAATGCAACCTTAAAAACATGTTTGCACTGGACATTGCATGCTTTGTGTTGCATACAGTATGAACAACACTATTTCTGGAATGTTCTAAAGAGACTACAAGTAACTGATGTTTTGTTTTGGTTTGGGGTTTTTTTGTTGTTGGTGGTTTTTATTCACTTCAAGATGTAGCTCCTTTTGGAGCTCCTTTACCTGTGAGGGTAAATGAAAACACTTCCATTTTATTAGTAAGATTGTCTTTTGGTATTATTCCTAATGAAATTTTTGTATAACACTAACTTCAACCTCTGGATTTTTTTCTTCTTTTAAAATCCATAAATAATTCAGGCTCAGCTCATCATTTGTGATTTCCTTTGGAACTAGAGAGAAAAGTCTTGTAGGAAAGGTATTTATCCCCTCACGGCTATTATTTCATGGTCAAATATTATTGCTGGATTCATATAATTTTCTGTATGTCTTTATCTGCTTCATATCCTACCACATAATCCATTTTGCTTATTCCTTACCCTCAGAATAAATAGCTAGGCACCCCGCTTTGATTTCTAATGCAACTCACTTCAGGTCTGTGAATGCTCGTATCTCTGTTTTGAAAACAGTTGTGATTGCCGCTCAGTTGACCTTAGCACTTGTTTTCTGTGCTTCAGTGATCTGGCCCTAATGAAACGTTTTTCATAAATACCTACATTTTGTAGAAGGAATTCTTAAAAATACAAAAAAAAAAATAACGTTTGCACTAGCTCATTCCTCTGAAACCACAGGCTATTTCAGTCTCTGAAGCAATATATGGGGCAGTAGGAAAAAACATGCATTGCAGGAAGATAGTAGATTTTGTGAAGGGGCAGGAAAAAGAAGCATCAAAAAGGGGGAAAAAAAATACCAGTGTACATCCAAGTCGAACTAATGCATTGGAAAAGTAACTTTAAAAAGGAAAAACATCACCTTTTTTCATTCAAAACACAATCCAAGTAACAGAGTCTGTGGAAAGTGAAGCTCAAATAATTGGATAAAAATAAAGCATCATTAGCTTATGTTAATTTACCATATCCCAACAAATACAGAAAGCATGACCATTTTTTCCAGTTCATAACTAATTTGTTAATTAAAGTGTTCAGAATACCTAATTGGCTTATTTAATGCATATCGAGATGGGGAGGAGGAGGAGAAAAAATACTGAGTTATCTGTTAAACTTTGTGTGTGAAACTTTTTCTACAGCAATCGTTTGCAGAGGTAGCAGTTCCAGGTTCAGCTGGAGACATGAGGAAGATGGGCAGCTGTCTAGGGCCACAGACAGACCGGGACAGCAGATCTGCCCTGGCTCTGCTGAGCAGCTAGCTTTTTTTCAGACAAAATTCAGCTTAGTTCATTAATTGTTTCTGAAGCTCATGAACAGCTGACTCTGGTAGGAAAGCAGCTGTGCTGGTGGCAGAGAGTAGGCAGCCTCACAGCCAGCCAGGCCGGTTCCATATATCACAAATAAACTTTTCCCATACCCTTAGGGACCGGTGCAGCTCTGGCCGTTTACCCCAAATTCAGTGCTTTTGACTATGCTAAAAGCTCAGAGTTTAATCTGAAGGTTTCTCAAGCAGCACTGGGACATTAACCTGTAAATAGTTAAATTTGTTTAGTTGTTCTTACTGGCTTCATCTCTATGCTATCTTGAAAAGGCAGACCTGATTATCTCTCCAACTCCACTCAGAATACTTATATTCTTATTTGTATTTGAGCAGGAGCTAATGGTCTCAAACATGGGGTGACTGACAAGTTTATACTTGAGCTTTATAGGTGGTATAGTATATCTGGCCTTTCTCTTTCTTACTGTTTGCAGTCAGCTGCTTCAAATTTCACACAGACAAGTCATGCACATAAGATATGTTGAAAGTTCTCACACTCTTTCTAAAAGTGATTATACCTGTATTGCATTTATTTGGTATGTGTTTCGGAACCATTCATGGAGTTTGCATTCACACAAGTGTCACCTGTAAGTGGAGGTGTTATTGTTAGTCAGATGACACAGAGGTGTTAGTGCAGGAAGAGTATTGCCAATGGCAGGTTCTTGCCTGCATAAAGACAATCTTTCACAGCAGGACATTGGTCCTTGTAAATCAGGCACTAAATTAGATAGTCAATCCATTTAAAGATTGCAGACATTACCTCTGGTATCTAATTTCAATTCTTAAAACAGGGAGTGGAGCTTTATCCTATTTAAAAAGCTAGCACACTTTATAATTAAATTTTAGCGTTAATATAAAGGGTGAGACTTTGGCTGAAAAATGCACGGTAATGACACACTGGAGTTCTGCTAGATGCCTCCTCAACCCGATGCCTTGTTGTCATGGTTTAAGCCCAGCCAGCAACAAAGAAAGCACCACGAAGCCAGTTGCTTGCTCCCTCCTTCCCCCCCTGGCCCCTGTGGGATGATAAGGAGAAATATAAAGGCAGGCTCGTGGGTCGAGACAAGGACTGGGAGGGATCACTCACCACTTATGGTCATGGGCAAAAGACAGGCTCAACTTGGGGAAAAAACAAAATCAATTTAATTGACTACCAATCAAATCAAAACAAGGATATTAGGAAGCAAACCCAAACCTTAGAACACCTTCCCCCACCCCTCCCTCCTTCCCGGCTCAACCCCACTCCCGGTTCTCTCCACCTCCTCCCCGCCTCAGCAGCACAGGGGAACAGGGGATGGGGGTTGGGGTCAGCTCCCCACACCTTGTCTCTGCTGCTCCTTCCTCCTCAGGGGGAGGAGGACTCCTCACTCTTCCCCTGCTCCAGCGTGGGGTCCCTCCCACGGGAGACAGTCCCCCATGAACTTCTCCAACGTGAGTCCTTTCCGCGGGCTGCAGTTCCTCACAAACTTCCCTGGTGTGGGTCCTTTCCACGGGCTGATCTTCAGTCACAGACTGCTCCAGCGCCGGTTTTCTCATGGAGTCACGGCCGTCTTTGGGGGCCTTCGCTCCACTGCTCATCTCCATGGGCTGCAGCCTGTCGTCTCACCACGGGCTGCAGGGGCATCCCCTCCTCCGGCGCACCTCCTCCCCTCCTTCTGCACTGACCTCGGTATCTGCATAGATGTTCCTTTCACATCCCAATCCCCTCTCTGCTGGCAGGTTTCCCCTTCTTAAATCTGTTCTCCCAGAGGCGCTACCACCGTCACTGATGGGCTCAGCCTTGGCCAGAGGCAGGTCCGACTTGGAGCCAGAGAAGCTTCTAGAAGCTTCTCACAGGAGCCACCCCTGCAGCCCCTCTCCCACTACCAAAAAACCCGCCACACAAACCCAAAACACTCGTCTACATCGGAGTTGGCACATTTAACAAATTAGAAAATTTCATGCTTCCTCAGACAATGGAACTACTGCATTTGCACAGATGAGTGGGAACATATGGGATTAAAAAAAAACATGGGAAAACTGGCCAACCTCTTTCGACAGGTCCAGTACATTTAGGAGTAGCAGAGGCTGACAGGTTAGATATCCTAGGTTAGGTTACAGCTACAGATACTTCAGACCAAGATACAAAGATGTGTGAGACTCAGCTGGAATTGAGGCAAAGATGCAGTGAGTGTACAGAAAATGCACTGTCAGCTGCTTCCAAGGTAGGTGCCTCTTGTCAGACAGTATGAGTGTTTCACCCTCTCCTGCACACAAAATGCAGGTTTCCTTCCATAGATGGGTGTAGTGCAACTGGTAGATAGCTTCTTTGAGCACAGCCAGAGCACTGCCTTTCCCAAATAAGACATAAACAAGTGTAAAAGCTGGTAGAAATGGGAGCTATTTGGCTACCATTATAACCTCCTAGTACAATAATATACTGAAAGAGAGAAAAGAAATAATGTGGTAAAATGAGGCTATTTGCTGCAGGATGAGAGTGCGCAGCTATTATTCATGTTTCAGCCTTCACAATTAGACATATTATTCACAAGCAAATCTGAACTACACAGTAAGAGACAGGACATTAATACTCATTTTTCTGTATGTGAGTTATTACATAAGTCACAAAAAATATCTCTGGATCTGGAAGAGTCTGACTTGGCATCCAGTCCCAGGTCAGAGATTTGCTGTTGGTTTCACTTTGTTTTGACTCATTTTCTTAGATGAAACTATTTTTTAACCCATTTGTGTCTTACGACTCACGTTAATATTGATAAAAATGATACAGGCGCACGTACATTTGAAGGAAAAAAAGTGCATCAACTCATACTGAGCAAGATCACTTACTTCAGAAAACTTCAGCTTTGCGCAAGCCTTGTATAGCCAGTTATAGGTGAAAAGGGAACAGATGAATGATAGCATCTTGTATAGATCCCACTCAGAGGGCTTTGAGCAAGAGAAAATCCTTCCCTTGAGTAAGAGAGAGAATAATTTTCCTTTTTTAGGTTATCACTGTAGCTGAGATTTGAGTCAGCTTTGTGCAGAATGGCAGATGACTGTAACACTGCAGGGTGAGAACTGTTGGTGTAATTAAGAAGCAACAGTTCAGTTATGGTGACCCAGATAGATTAAAAGAAAAGCTGTTGTACTGTCTGTGCTCCTCTCTGTATGGAGATTTACTGTGCTGAAGGACAGCTAAGGACCAAGCAACCCTCAGAAGAAATGTCAATAGTGGTTTAACCCTTTCCTCCTGCTATCTGCCCTACATTTCTCCTTCTGAAGTGATCCATTTGTTTAGCTGTGATGTATTGTTCATACAGGATGATATTGTTCTGTATTGGATGTCTTTGGTAGTTTGTCACCCAACTTAGAAACAACTGAGTATCAATAGTGAGCTATTGTCTCTTCAGAGCTGCAAACTTTTTCTGACTGCTTCTAGGACAGATTTTTATTTCTTTTAGGACAAACTTATATGCTTTGTGACAAAATTTGTTTGAATGGTCAATTTTTCAAGTCACTCAATGTTAGATAAATTGTTTCTACTGGGATTCATGGGGCTGTGCATTTGATAAGAAGTTGAAAAAAAAGAAGAAAGCTTGAAAAGCTGCTTTTGGACAAGTATTTTAGATGTCTTTGCTTTTCAGTATTGACTACCATCACATTTAGCATTCCTGCTGGGCTTTCAGGCACTTTACTCCCAGTGAGCTAGTTCTGCTTTGGTTAAGAAAGTTGTCAGAAATGATCTGATATTTGTAAGGATTGAAGGGTCCTACAGTATGTAAAAATAGGTACTTGACTGTGTCTGTTAACCACATAATATTTATAGATCAGGAATGAGTAGCCTGTAAGTTATCTTATAGCCATCCTTGACTTCTTAGCTTCTGCTAGTACAGACTGGGTGATATGAAGATGACTTGGTTTTGAGGGAAGAATCAGGTTACATTGGGCAATATTGTAAAAGAGGAGTAAACAAGATTGTCACTGAGTGAAACAGGGTATTGAGCTTTTGCTGAGAAAGAAATATATAATAGCATAGTGCTGCACTGAGAGGGCTTTAGCTGACATTCTGCCAAATGTAGAATATGTAGAAATTAGATGTTTCTTTTATACAAGCCAAGTTGGTTTTAATATGTACTGAGAGAGATGGTACATGAGCTGCTTTTCTGTCTTCAGTACCAAGAAGTTGTCTATTTTCTATAGCAGGGAAAGAATCTCCAACAAAAGCCAGTGCTGGGATTATTTAATTTGCTGACTTTAGCAGCTGGTCAGCAACATTCCCCGTAACACATTTTGAATACATAGAGATGATTGTTGCTTGTACGTGTTGGTTTCCAGGTGGGTTTTTTTTGTTGTGGAGTTGTTGTTGGTTTTTTTTTTTTTTCCTAATTGTGATTAACCAGTTTCTAAATTAGGCCAAAATGGTGCTCAGTTATCAGGAAGAAAATGTTGCATGACAAATTTTAAAAATAACAGTAATTGAGAGACCAGAGAAGCTATTAATTATGAGTCCAATCATTGTGAGCAATCTCTAAAAGTTACTTTGATGATCTTCTAGTTTCAAGGCAAAACCAAATTCTATATTTTGTATGCAGAATATATTATCTTAAACACACTGGTGATGCTGCTTTAGCTCTTTTCTTCTCTGAAACAGTAAGTAGCCTGAAATGCAGCTAAGGCGGCAACCAACACATTGACCAGCAATGGCTGTTTGATGAGCCACATCCAAAATCATCTGGAAAGGAGTACTATAGCTGGGGATCAAAGCAGAGATACCAGACACTGAGTAGGAATTGGCAATAAATTATTTTAAACATTCCAGTTCTCAGGTTTCTGCTAGACTTTAATTAAAGGAATTATATTGAGCCCTTCACAGGGAATGTTTTTTCCACAGCTGTCTACACTGAGGCTGGAGCACCTTGCTTATAAATATGTAGTACTGGCCACCCTTTGAGAAAAGCTACTAGCTCACTAGGTGTGATATGGCAATTCCCATGTTCTTATCTTGTTCTCTTACAGTTGGTCCCTCCATGAGGCTGGAGTCACAATGACAGGGTTTGCTGGGGAAATCTACAGGCTTAACCAATTTTATGGATGATTGCAACATTTTCTGCCTCTCAGACTTGCGTACAGAGGCAAGGAAGTTTAAAGGAACAGGGGAAGTTAACTGCAAGTAAGAAAGAAGACAGGAGAGACTCCAAAACAAATCAGTTTACCCTATTGGCATAGATCCAGAGCTTATTGAAAAATAGAGTTGGAACTATGAAGTAAAAACTACAAACAAGCTCCTAAGTTAACAGAGATAAGGAAACAACATAAAGCCTTTGGTTTGACAAGAGCATTGGAGTTACCAGAATCATTAAGCTACATCATTTTCAGTCACTTGAAAAGAGAAGAAAACAGAAATGTTCTCATTTAGGGCCTTAGTCAGTGGAAAGTTTTTATGTTTCACGTTTAGAAGGTTGCACACATTTTTCAGCTGGCCACATACCTGCAAAAATACATTGTCTGCATAGTCTAACATGACTCAGGAAACAGAGCTAAAAGCTTAGCTGTAGAAATGCTTATAATGATTTCAGAAACTTAATGTTCATTACTTTGCAAGCAAGGAAATTGAAGGCAGTAATCATGGCTTTTATCTTGTAAATTTACCCCAAGAACTTTAAAAAGGTCTAAAGATTACAGCTAAAGAACAGGATGCTGCTGATCAGAGTAATGAGCAGCATTGTGAGATTTCTGCTTTCTGTCAAGGTGCTATAATCTATTACAGAAAGTAATTTAATTATGCACTTTATATTCTATAATAAAAATAAATTGACTGGTTTACTTCCAAAACGTCCAATTAAATATAGGTATTATTTTTCCAAAATACCAGAAGCTCAGCGTTAGCATTTTGCAGAAGTAAGTCCTTTGCCCAGCCGAAGTGGTACTACTAACTTTCTCCAGCTTTCTCCTTGTGTATTAGACAAACGCTACTGATGTTATCTTGTGGTGCAGAATACTGCAAAACTCCATGAATGGCATAATAGCGTCCCAAAAGACACTGATAGCTTTATTTAACATATAATGTTAATACTGGAAGTCTAATATGGGCTGCTATTGTGGATGATTTTAAACTATCAACAGTACCAGCCAAACAGAAAATTTTTGAATGTGAGGTCTATAAAAACTTAATTAAAAAAATTATGCCTAGAGTTAGTTTTGATGTTAATCAATACCAGCAGTATTGGTTAGTAAGTATTGACAGAGTTTTAAATAATGGGTATATGCAACTTTCTGACAAGCTGTATTTAAAACATGCT
Organism: Haliaeetus leucocephalus; assembly: GCF_000737465.1. NCBI lineage: Eukaryota > Metazoa > Chordata > Aves > Accipitriformes > Accipitridae > Haliaeetus > Haliaeetus leucocephalus. The sequence goes on from NW_010973244.1 coordinate 4,695,127, forward strand.
CCCACTTCCTACTCCCTGCACACAAAAACTAAGGACTTTAAATGTGTAGAAACTTGTAGCTATTTTGGTAAATTTAACAGGAATGAGATAAATCGTAAGAGGTTTCATGAAAGTAGAAAGAGGAAAAAAAGAGATAAAGAGATTTGCAAATGTACATAAGAAAATTGGGCCCCTAAATTCCATTAATTTTCCAGGCAAGTTTAGATCATAAATCCCTTTCTGGTTTTAAAATTTAATAGAGGCAGTGTCACTGTTTTTTCTTTATAATTTACATGGAAAACAAAAGGTAGGAGTAACATTAATTCATTTGTTGAAACAAAGCTACATTGACATGCAGTGGCTATAGAGCTAATTCAGTAAACTGCTTTCAACAAATTAGGACACGCTTTAAAAAGTAGTTGTCATCTGAATACCACTGTCTTGTTCAGACTGAAGGAATATGATGCACTTTCTCCTGCGCATAGTGCTAGTGAAGAAAGATTATGTAAAAAACAGAACCATTTGTGTTTGTTCCTAAAGGGACCCTCAGGCCAGAGAGTTCTAAATGTCTTTCCTGGCTTTTATTAAGCTAATGTACCATGTCCACATTTGATTTCCTGTTATTCCCAGAGGGGTTATATTGTTCTTCTTAACTATGTGTGTTTGAAAGTATAGCATATGCTTCTAGAATATAAAATTGAGCATCAAAATTTCCTTTGCCAGATAGATAGATGAACCTATAAAATGAGGTTCACCAATTTATCTAAGAATTTCTTTGAAAGAAGAGCTCATGTCAAATACAAGAGGAAAATGCCAAATGATAAAGCTAGTCTTTTGTAACAATTATCCCCTTATAAAAAGAAGGATTTTGTCATGCAACTTTTCTGTCTCTCTATTGGTGGTTTAGCACAGTCAATTAAAATCCCTGGAAGTGTCCAGAAACTCAGTTTAATAGCACAATAATGTCTGGATATTGGGAGGGAGGGGGGATATATAAGCTAATTCCCTTCTCTGGAGGAGATGCTCAAGGCCTTCAGCTTTCTCACAAAGCTTATTCCCATGGAAGGGATCCTTTCATATGAGAGAAGACTGATCTTTAGGGACATTTGATGCCATGTGGTACTTCAACTCTGTCAAAAAAAAAATGTTAAATCTGTAGCAGTACTGGTACCCTCTGTGTCACAGCTATTTCCATGACCTCAGATTCCAGGAACAGATGTTCATGGCTAATGGGAAGAGGCGTCACATCATAAAAAGAGAGATCACCAAGAAAAGTTTTAAAAGGTTTTATGACATTAAAAAGCTGGTGGCTGTGTCAGAGGCATTGTTAAGTTTGTGGCAGCATGCAGTGGTTTTGGTGGTAGTCAGGAGCAAAGTGCATTGACATAATTCACAACTTCATCCAAAAACTGCTGATGGAAAGATGTCCTTTGACTTTGGTAGCTTTTGGATCAGACATTTTGTTGGCACCACTGTCATTTTCTTTTTATCCCAGGCAGGCATTAAGCAAGTGTATGCTGCAAATCATCAGCCTGATTGAAAAATATGTAATAAGCATTGCTGCAGTTTTGGAACACTGGAATGTACAAGGAGATTTTGCAGTTCCTTGATTCCTGAGGCTTGTCACTTCAGAAACCCAGCTTTAGTGTTGAAGAAACTTGTCACTGCAGATCTGGCATGATAGAGTGTAACACAATATGTTCTGACTAGCATGTAATCCTTCAGCTGATGGCTGTAGCTCCAGGGATGTTAACATGGCACAAGCTACTGTTTTAGATCACTTTCCATGGTGCTTGGCAATGCGCAGCCTTAGAACATGAACTTGTCAAGCAAAGTTGTACAAACGTTGAGAAAATCAGTGGCAGTTAAAACTATTTCAGTTACTGTGCATTTAAGGACTTTTATGATAAGAGCTAGGAATGTAATGCTCTTGCTAAGATGTTGACTATGATCCAAACATGCATTGTGCCAGGAGAGATATAACAGAGAATTTCAACTCTGTAAATAAAGATGGGTAGAAACCCTATCCCCCGAGGAATCTTGTGTCCAAAATACTTTCCTCATGTTCTTTTACTGATTAAGAATCAAGTATGAAACCTTTTTTTTTCCTTCTGATCTTTGATGAAGAATATTAAATTACAGGTATCTTGCCTTTCAGATTTCTGAGTGAGTTTGTAAATCCAGCACTTGATCTTGCACATTGCTGAGCTCATTGTTCGGTTCCACAAGATGCACTGGTGTCTGTTTGTCACAGTTTAACCCCAGCCAGCAACTAAGCACCACGCAGCTGCTCACTCACTCCCCCCCCATCCAGTGGGATGGGGGAGAAAATCGGGAGAAGAAGTAAAACTCGTGGGTTGAGATAAGAATGGCTTAATAGAATATAAAAAGAAGAAAGTGATAATGATAACACTAATAAAGTGACAGCAGTAATGATAAAAGGATTGGAATGTACAAATGATGTGCAGTGCAATTACTCATCACCCACCAATCGACGCCCAGTTAGTCCCCAAGCGGCAATTCCCTGCCCCCCACTCCCAGTTCCTATACTAGATGGGACGTCCCATGGTATGGAATATACTGTTGGCCACTTTGGGTCAGCTGCCCTGGCTGTGTCCCCTCCCAACTTCTTGTGCCCCTCCAGCCTTCTCGCTGGCTGGGCATGAGAAGCTGAAAAATCCTTGACTTTTAGACTAAACACTACTTAGCAACCACTGAAAACATCAGTGCATTATCAACATTCTTCTCATACTGAACTCAAAACATAGCGCTGTACCAGCTACTAGGAAGACAGTTAACTCTATCCCAGCTGAAACCAGGACGCTGTTCTAAGTTTATTGTGCAGATACTGACACCACTCAATATAATGAGCTGTAAGCACAATATTCAGAATTTTTGACCTTGTAGCAAAATGTTGGAAAAGTTAGCAGAATGCTGTTGTGTCTGTTATAGGGCAAGCTTAATCTACTCTTTTGTGACTATAGTATATGTCCAGCGATGCTAACAAATGACTATTGGATGAAGATGAAATATTTTCTACTCCTAATTCACTGACTCCATTGTGAAACTATTGGTAAATCTTTTGTGATAAATTTATACTTTGCTTTTAACATTTTAGAATCTCATTCTGTTTCAAATCCATGGCATTAATACATAACTTCCTTTACAAAACAAGAGTTTGAAAGTTACTATCTAACTTTCTGCTCTTCTTTTGCCCTTTCCTACTTTTTCTTCCAGAATGAGTTCAAGAAATACACTGTATGTTTCTCAAGCTCTGGTTTTTTTTTTCCTTTGGCTTTATTTGGGCAACTCTATAACTTCTCTAAAATACCTATTCAGAAAAAAGGTGGAGGTTGTTGACCTTGATATATTGGGTAGGAAATAATGAGAATTAAAGAAACCCACTTCCAGGTGAGTAAGGTTTCCCAGTACCAAGAATTTTATTTAAATATACAGCCAAGTGATATAATGAGTAAGTAAAGGCCAGTATCACATGGCAAGTTAATGTGTTACCCTGATACGTAGAAAATAGTTGCTAGTAATGATTATGAAATACAGAATGAAAAACTTTTAAAAATGTGAAATAAAAAAGGTAAATGTGTAAAATCAGGATTAAAGATTATTTCAAATAAATTTAATAATGAATTGTCTGTTAGAGCAGAAATGTCACCTATCTTACCAAATTTAGAAACAGAATCTCAGGAAAGGTTTGAGCATCTGCAGATGGGAGGTTTGACGAAACAGTGATTCAAGGAGAGGAGGAAGGCATTTAGGGAGTAAGGCCCTTCTTTTATTCTCTTAATAATGTGAAATACTTTAGCCTGTGTAAGACAGTCAGATCATACAATCTTACCTCAATCCTGTGCTGTGTCACTCATACTCTGCTATTTGCTATCTGCTTAGTTAGTTAAAGTTAGGCTGACCTGGTATAGTTGTCCATATTTGCCAAGCTACTGTTGCTACTGCAAGCTACTCTTAAAATAATAGAATAATTCTGATTGAAAGGAACCTTATGAGGTCTCCAGTCCAACCACCTCCTCAAAGCAGGGTTCAGCTCTGAGGTCAGACCAGGTTGCTCAGGGCTTTAACCAATTGGATCTGGAAAACTTCCAAGGACAGAGACTGCAGCTTCTCTGGGCAACCTGCTCCACTGACTGACAAAAAAAAAAAAAAAAAAAAAAAAAAATTCCCCTTGTAACCTCTCTCATTTCAGTTTGTATCCATTGTCTCTCAGCCTCCTGCCACGCAGTCCAGCAAAGAGCCTGGCCCCATCTCTTTGGTGACCACCTTGTAGGTTATGGGGACTGCTGTAAGGTTCCCTTAAAGCCATCTCTTTTCCAGGATGAACAAGCCTTGGTCCCTCAGCCTCTCCTCTCAGGACGAGTGCTCCAGCCTGCTGACTATCTTTTTGGTTCTCACTGAATTTAAGATAGCAGAGGAAAATTACAATGCACAGTTAAATGAGAAAGTGGTGTACCGGGTTGGAAAGCAAAAACTGCAAGAACAAGAGAGACCTAAGGAACAGAAGCAGTGAAGGGACGCCTCTCTCAAGTGCATGCACACAAATGCACACAGCCTGGGAAACTAGAGGTCTGCATGTGGTTGGGACCTTGTGTGTTAGGATCCAGGGAGAAGCCAGTGAGGGGTGACACCGTGGTAAGGATGTGTTACAAACCACAAAATTAGGATGAGAAAGTAGACGCCATTTTCTTTGAACAAATTCAGAACACCTCCAGATTGGATCTTTTCATTCTTATGTGAGACTTTGATCTCTCTGACACCTGCTGGAAGGGCAGTACATTGGGATGCAATCAACCCAGGTTTCTGGAGGGGGTCAGGCGTAACTTAATGATACAGGCACTAGATGTGGTGCCTGCACTGGGGTATAAGGAGACATAAACCAGAAACAATGTCAGGGAATCTCACTATTCTGGATTTCAGCCCTCTGCCTTGTGTAAATCCTGTAGGCAAACTTTAAAGGAATAAAAAAGCTTTTGTTCAAAATGTATTTTAATGAAACATCTCGTAGGCAAAGTTGCTTAAATGCCCTTGCAGAACTTCGATATTTAACTGAAATCCGGGATAAAACTTAAGATGTAAACTTTACTCCCTTTATTTGCTTTTAGAAAAATTAAACAGAATATTACTATAATTTTTATTTTCTTGTATAAATACTCTCCCAGTCATCAAGTGTCATATCTTTCTAACAGCTGGTATATGTTTTGATAGATCGAGATAGTATATGTTTGCATTATTTTTTTTACTGGAGACGTCTATGTGATAAATTGGCTTTACAAAATCTATGGCCAGTAACACTTTCTTTTTCTCCAAATCGTACTTTGCTGCTACTAATAACGAAAAAGAGGTTATATGGTAGTAATAATAAATAAAAATTAGAAAAAAATTGCAGTGGCCTGATAAACATTAGCTAGCTCTTATAAGTGGCTCTGATTTTATGATGCTTAACTAACATTGCCAAATCAGAAGCTAAAACTGTGGTATAAGATTCCTTTAAACCCAGAATTAACAGCAGATATTTCTTTCTCTTTCATTCTATCAAAAAAAACCTGTATTTAAACCTATATTCTAACCATAAGGCATATAATTATCATATTGCACTTTCCATTCTTAAGCCATGTGGTTTTGCCTGTTTAAGACCTTTTTATAGCACAATAATCATAGGATTCAATTTTTACAGAAGCAGTGATTTAGCTAGTAGTGGTTTGTGCTTTAGAAGCCCTTGCTGCATACTTATTTCCTGGGCTTATGCCATAAGGAAAATCCCTCTGTCTTCAGTAGGAATGGTATCTGTGTAGCTGAAAGTAGAGAAGGACTAGTTGTCTGTGACAAGTGGTTTTCTTCAATATAAAAGTGAATCAGGAGAGCATAGAAGTTATGGAAAAGCTGTCATACAGTTGCACAGATGTCCCTGGGTAATTTCTCTTGAGCTGCGGTAGTGCTTCCTTGTCTAGGCTCAGCAAATGGAAATTTCCTTGAAGACTGTTATGAAGATTTGCTTATTCCAGCAAGCAGGAAAAATCATGAGCTCTATTCAAAAAGAGAAGGATGTAATCTTTATAAGGATAGAGCAGCCAGCTCTATGGAGATAGAGCCTTGTGTTGTGCATATATGGTGAAGTAGGAGAAATTACTAGCTTTAGCATTACAGCATTTTTCATAAAGTTTCAAAATACTGTTTATTTCCACAGTTGTCTGTGTGAGGTGAACGATGGGTTACAGTGGCTTACAGAGAGGCAAACTAAAGCATACAGAGCTATTTTTATCCTCACTTAGGTCTTTGCTTGCCTGAGCAATGCTTCTGCCAAGTTAGATGATTTCTGTCTTGAACACTCCTTTCGTAGCTGTGACTGTTTCTTCATCTGCCAACTACTGCTCTGTACAGTCAGAAATTATTTAGGTAAGATCTGCAGTCTAGCTGTTTGAGATGGTGGGTTTTTTTCCTTCTGGAGGGGGAGTGGGTACATTGAGTTGGTCTGGACATGCAAAGGTTCTTTTTCTTCTCAGCAGTGTTATACTCAGCAGTCTTGACTGACAGTGTAGAAAAAAATGCATTCAGAACAAGTATTTCAATCCATAGCCTGAACAGCTTAAATGGAGAGCATGGAAACTGCAGAGAGATTAATTTCAGCCTGGGGAGCCATGCCATCCTAAGAGTCTTAGAGGGCTAATGGAGGCAGGGGGAGAAGTGGGGATGATTCAGGGCACCTGAAGTTAAATCCTGCTTTGAATGCTCCCCCAGACCCTGGAAGCTGAACCTTCCTACTCTAAAGCTAGCATTTCCATATTCTCCTCCCTTCTGTAGGTTAAAATTTAAAGAACAAGGGTTGGAGTGTGCATTTGGGATTTTTAATTTATTATAGTTTAATTTTTGAAATGCTTTGCTGCATGAACTTTGAGTTCTCATTCATTTATATTGAATAAAAATCCTAGCAGGATTTCATTCCCTGGTTAGTGTCTAAAATGTATCAGATTAGTTAATCCCATGTGAGTAAATTAAAATTTGATGCCACTGATAAGAGCACTATTACTTTTATTAGCGTTGTAACTTTTAACTTTTTCTGCTGGCTTTTTCCCTAGTACAGTCTCACATGATTATAATGATTTTGTATACAGTGCTATGTTTTGGCTCCAAGGAGTATAAACTCGTTAGGGAATAGTCAATATTTATTAGTACTTTACCGTAGACTTCAGGCTCATCATTGCCCTAAAAAGTTGAATTCTGCTGTGGTGTAGTCCTATCTTGAAATGAACATATTATTTTGCAAGTTAAAATAAAGAATAAAATGGTTCCTCTCATGTTGTTGCAACTCTGCATATGATATCAATAAATATTTTGCTATTAGCAAAACAGAAGGCATAGTATGACCTTTCATCATCAAAATGGATGCAGTACAGAGTAATGTTTAAAAGTAGAATATATTTTCATAATGGCGAGAACAGATGAGGATCGGAGTACTGCTTGCAATATCTGCATTAATGGAAAAAAAAATTATCCTTTAGCTATATTAAAAGCAGTTAGCTTTGTTAAAAGCAGAAAAACCTACAAAACCCTTAAATCAGCTGTATACTAGATTTCAAAAATCATCTCACAATATTTCACAATTCTGTGCTCCTGCTTGTTGAAGGAAAAATGGGAGAAGGAAGCACATTTACGAAGATGGATTAAACAGTACCAGTAACTTGTATTCATGCATGGCACTGATAATATCAGAGCTCCTGTAATATCACGAGCAAGGTCTGCCTCACAGAAGCATTTGGAAGCAGTGGCTGATCAATGAGGCAGCTAGGGAAGAGCCCTGTCCTGTTCTCAGGATTGGGTTGGTGGTAGTGCACTGTTGGCACAAATAAGAGAATAGTATAGCTCCCTCTAGCCGTCAATTTTCTAGGCAATTTGCATACAGGAAAGATTCGGCGATTTTGAAGTATTCAGAAACTTTCAGTAGAGCTGACTGATTTTAACACACACTCCACTCACACTCCCTGCCCCCCAGTCATTTTGTTTCAGAAAAGTGAACCTCTTTATCAGAATTCATTGGCTTAATTTACAATTTTTGTGTTAAATTATCAAAATGTGTAGTGATTTTAGCACTCTAGCACTCAAGAAGAAAGGCATAAGGTAGTCAAATATTTCAAACTGCTTTATTAACAATTCTGAGTTTTGAGAAATCATCACCATTTGGATTGAAAGCAGCTTTTGAGAAATTCCTGTAAAATGGGAATTCAGGTTTGAAATTTGGAGCAGATGGAAAAGACATTTGTATAGAGGAAAAGCAGGTTTAACCTGGATAGGGAACACTAGGGAAGAATCTTCAACCTAAGCATACTCTTGAGTGTATTTTTTCTTGCCAATCCCAAAAGAAGCAGCTTTAAAAAAACCAAACACACAAACAAAAAACCCTGGTAGAAATGGATAAAGAGTAACAGAGAGAGAAAAATGTGAGCAGTGTTCAGGTTCGTAGCAGTCCAGGAGCTGAGTCCAAGTGGGTGTTACAAGCATCAGTAGCAGCAGGCAAAGGTTGACTGTTGGCAATCATCAAGGGAGCTGGACTTCAGAACTGCTGTATTTAACAGCAGGAGCTAGGCCAGGTAATTTTTTGTATGTGCTGGGCTAAAAGTCTTTCAGGGCACATAACAGCTGGAGGGAGTATGTCATGAGCAGGGCATTTCAAGGGAGAAGTCAAGGGAGAGAAATTTATTGGAGGAGACACAGACCAGGAGATTTGGAGTTAAAAAACATAGCTAGAAAACAGATAATGAGTATAATGAAATAATTATGTAGCTTTTACTTGTTAACAGTGAGCATTTCAAGGCAGCGTTCTTTGCACATCACTGGAACACTGGTAAACACCAAAGCACAACGGCAGAAACTATATTCACTACAGGATCTTGCACGGCAAGTCTCTGCAAGACAGGAGGTTCAGTTTTTATCTTTTATCACTGAAGACTTGTCACAGAACAAGACATCTAAGACAGAATTATGGCATTTAATCATCTTTCATGTACAATCATTTGAGGGAAAAAATATTAATCAAGAAGGGCTAGAACATCATGGTATAACTCACAGAAATTCAGCTTTGCCTTCCATTGCTTTGTGGACTGCGCTAATGGGAACAGGATGATTTAGGTGACTAAACTGTTCAGGCATCTCATTACTATTGAAATGGTATAGATCAGGTGCAGGAATACCTTAATTCCTTTTTCTCTGTCATCTCTACTAAGGAGGGATCACAACAGTTACAAGGAACTACCAAAGTGTCATAATGAGCTTGTAACTGGATTTCAAAGTACTGTAAATTCTATTCAATCACAGTCAGTAAAACCTCACTATTCCTGATCTGATCATCATTAAAATCTTGGATAAGAATCTGCTAATCAGGGCTCGATTGCTCAGTAGAGACACTGCAGAGGCAGTGTCTGCTATCCATTAGCTAGACACTTGCTAGTTCTTGCCAGGGATATGACCCAAGTTGTTAGGAATACCCCAGTGCTGCAATGCATAAACATGCGATGGAAGATTTGTGTCCTGGTACTTGAAAAGGCAGTGTGAGGAAAGGGAGATCTCTATACTCACTTCCTCGTCTTTTATATGTCACTATGGTTATTTTGTATGCAAGGCATTTGTATGCCAGGGTGCAGTGATGCATTGCCTTGCCTCAACTTTCTGTCTAGAACACAAGAAAACACCTCATGGAGAAGAAGCTGCTTGATGTCTTGAATACAGATGATGTGCACAGAATATTTAAATCTTGTCCAAGTTTTGTTTAAGATTCCATTAAGATGCAGTTGTGAATGAGCTTCTCTTTGCATATGTAATTAGAAAGCAGAACAGATGGGAAAGGCATAGTTTAAAGTGATGTCTTCATTAAAATAACCAAGCTGCAAAGTGTTTGTTCCCCAACAGCGGATTCAGGATATGAGACTCCTCAGGCTTCTGATTTTTTCCTCCTCTTTTGAGTTTGACAACTGTGAATGACAACGATGAGATCTCTTTTGCATCATTTTTATTGTTAGATATCACCACTGTTCCTTAGGGCAGATTGATCTTTCATTCCCTCATATGTGGTTTGTGCTCAGTTAAGATATACTAGGAAGCAGTGGGTATTAAGAAGCAGACACTACATCAAGGGATTTATTTTAATTGCCTTTACTGTAAGAGAGATCTACTGGGATTTAAAAAATAATATAGTGATTTTAATGTTCTTTTAAAAAAGATCTGTGTGGATTGTATCCTGATAACTACTGTTATCCCTTGGGTTATTTCTACTCTTAACTTTCAGGTTTTTAAATTAAAATGAAATAATTTTAAGAAATATAATTAGGGTCTGCCACCATGCCACCCCCCCCCTCTATTTTTTAATAGAGGCGAAGTCTTCTAAAATTAGTCTAACAGTGTCCAAAAATATATATACTAAAGTGAATAAGGGCTAATCCTTATTTCTCCCTCCTCACCCCCTAATAAAAGGAAAAAAAAAAAGTATTACATATTTTAAAGAAGCAAAAAGTATACTTTATCAGAGAGTTTAAGTCACACCAATGAAAGACACTGGTAAGTGCCACTAGAAATCAGTACATTCTCAGTGACTAGTAATGGACGCTGGATAGGCTGGTGTGCTACTTCAGCCTTTCAGAAGTCAAGATTAATGCTGATACTGACCTCTCTGTAGACTTACAACTTCAGCTGCTATAATGGAAGGCTAATTTGGGGAATTAATATTGGATCTTTCCTATCTTCTGCTATCCACACAAAATAAATTTTATCAGATATATTTTACAGGCAACTTAGACCTTCAAGACTTACTGGAGCCCAATTCTTGTTGCACCTCTGGAAAGTTGCTGTTGAAACTCTTGGGGAGTTAGGCCAAAGGTTGGGTCTAATTTGCCAGTTTTTAGTAAATACAGTCTGATTTGGGGTAAATTCTAATAAAGAATTCTGGAGAAGAAGAAATCTAGTTGTTGTCATTTCTGCCTCTTTCTTCTCTGTGATATTTAACTTTTTACAAAATAAATATAGATAATTTTAAATAGAGGGTGACTATAATCATGCTGCTATTTTCTCAGTACTCGCTGCCTTCTAAATATCAACCTTTGCTTCTTCTTAAGCAGAATGTTCATTATTTGCCCACCATCAGCATCATGCATGGCCTTGTCTGCAATTCCATCACTGTTACTATGTGCTGGAAAGAAGAGCTCTTCAAACATGCAAAAGCAAATCCCTACCCAGAGGATAGGGACTGGATTACAAATCCAAATTTAGATAGAATAGCAGATGAATACAAGAAGTATAACAATGCATGCTGTTTATGATAAGGAAGTAAAAAAAAAGTTTATCTGTGCCAATATCGGGAAAAGATTGCTTTAATTAGAAGTGGAGCCCTATATGAGGATTGGAGTCTCTTTGTTAGAGGGCCCTACCTAATACAGGGTAAAAGTGATCCTTCCTTGAAGCAGCTTGAAGTGCAAAGTGTTTAATCATCCAAGACTTCTGTATGTACATAACTTTTCTCAGTAGTAGACCCACTCAGTGCTATGATGTTATTTGCTCTGTGTAAAGTTAAATGTTTTACTGTCTGTATACACGCAGTCTTTACCTACAATGATAAAATGGACAAACAGAGGAAGATAAACCAAAAATGGAACCCACCATTGATGTCCTACTTAAGCATAATAGTGACTAACAGTGCAGGTAGGTTTATGCAGTTTAGAAGTTTGGGTCTTTTATATTGTTTTCTAGGGTACTGTAGAAAAATGGCTGCCCATATTTTCTCTGAAGTGCAGTGAATGAATGATCTCAGCATTTCAAAGTTTTCCTTTTTGTCTTGATTTATCTTTTATGTAGAGGAATGACAAGCAATGTCTTAGAAAATAGCAAGGTATCAAACACTATTGATTTCATGCTATTGCAGTGACCTAGAAAGTGTTATTTCTCATTGAAAGATTGGGTTGTGTTTTTTCCATACAAATAAGCAGATTCAAACTCTAAGAATGTTTTGGGTTATTATTACATAATTATTAAAAAAGGCATATTTTTTGTTTCCTTGCTGAAAGGCTATAGAAGTTTTCTATTATAAGATAAAGTAATCCCTTGAATTATAACTACTACAAATCCTAAATCTTCTATCTATAGCTTTTCATAGTTTGTTTTCTAATGAAATTTCTGACTAAGGATCTCCTCCTTTCATTCATGTCATTAAAACCTTTTATTACTGATTTGAAAAGAGTAGAAAACTAGACTTACTGCAGTACTGGTATTTTTTATTTTGTGATTTGAAGTAGGGAATGATGAACAAGTGTGACTAAAACAAGAATGGATTCTTCTAGTGCAAATTAATCTTTCCAGTTTCAGCCATGAATGGAGATGAAAGTGCCAAATTTTCAAAAGAAGGAAGATTTCTAACTGCAATGGAACAGACATGTTAAAAATCATCAGAGTGGCCCTTCTTATAGATCTGTACACTCAGTAGCATACGACAGTTCAGATAAAAATCTAAAATCTGTAAGCCTACCCCAGCTTTGCTACTTACTGATAATTTATCAAGGGGGAATGATAAGAAGGTAAGGCTAACTCATCACATAAGCTTTCTTAGTGTGCAATAAATGGGAGCTAGCTCACTCAACTTTGAATAGGGAGCTGAATGTATAATTAATTAAAAGGAAGAAATTATACATGAAATTTTGAAAAAATAGACTCACATTGACTTGAATTCTTTATATTCCTGGAAATACATTAAGTGCTACCTTTTGCATGTGTTATCTGGAGATAGGCTATGTTTTTCATATTGTTTTCAGTTCCACAGAAGGAACCTGTAGAATAAAATCCAATAAAAACATGAAAGACATTTGGGTTTTCATAAGTTAAAAAATTAAATCTTTGAAATTCAGCTCTTGTTGTAATGATGCTGCTACTATTTGTTAGCAGTTGTCTTTATTTGGTGTAAAATCATGAAAGATTAAAGTTTTACAAATTCTTAGCATTCTGAATATAGTTTTATCTGCCTTCTGCATCACCGAGTGTGTTTTTCATTAGTAGAGTCATTACACATTGTTTGGTCAGTCTGCAGTAGGAGCAGACCAAATGACTTTCTGTAGCTTGTTTTGAAAGTAAGCTTTATGAAATCTTTCACAGCCGCCTTTTACCACAGGAATGGTCTGGCTGGCTTTGCTGATTAAGACTCTTAGACTTTTCTGTACAGGAAAATTTCTTGGATGCACAGAGATATGTGGGTGACATGGTCAATGTTGACTTTACTGTTGCTGAACTTACAGTTCTCTGTTATCTACTATCAAAGGGTCACGTACAGTCATTCTTGCTCAAGCTGAAATTAGTTGCCCTGTTTCTGGTGTAGAGTACTGTACAGCATAAATAAAAGTATTCAGTCACTCTCTTGGTTAATGTCAGTGAGTCAATTATTTTGGCTGCTGAATGGGTGAATAAGTTTAATCACATCAAGTTCTGGAATAGCATAAAAATAAAAATAGGAAGCAGATATTGTCTGCAATTGAATATATTGCACATCTACTACCAAAGAACCCCATTCTCCTTACCTGTTTAATGAAAGTAAACTATATTATATGCATATGTTTAATATCTTTTAAATACTTTGTAGTTCATTATTTTTCTAATAATTTGTAGCTCACATTGTTTTCATAGTATATCGTGGCATTTGGCATTAAAAGGCAGCACATGAAGTAAAACGGCATATCATATAAAAAAACCATGTATCCAATGCCTTTTTTCTGCCATAATAAAAAGTGCAAATAATGCGTGTAATAAAATTGAGAATATAGCCTGTAACCATTAAAAATAAACAGTATACACCAAGGTGTGAAGAATAATATTGTGAATAGGATTTATTCAATGAATACACCATTGCAGTTTCAGTACAAAGCTCACTGAAAACTACTAACATGCTGTCAATTTGCTCATTCCTTAAAGATAATTCATTATTCTGTCATAATATATCGGCTGTAAACGTAAGTGTATTTCAAAAATAATGCCATCTTGTGGAAATTGGGTTTGATTTCCAAATCTGCCACTCCTTTTAAAAAGGGAAAACATGTTAAATATTTTGTCAGTAACTCCTCTGTTTCCTGTCCAATATCAAACCAACTTCTTCATTCCAGTGAAGAAGCTGGTTTTATTCAGCAAAATACTTAATGATATACTGAGCTGTGAGCACATGCACATTTCTGGGGAAGTGAGATTTTTGTACTTGCTTAGAGTGAATGGAGACACAAACGTACTTAAATTCCTCCAATGAATTCAGGGCCTTTGCAAGGATCTCACAGTGGGGAAATTTTTGTATAATCCAACTTTTCGTAACTTATTTAGAGTGTGCACCTGAAAAAAAAGAAGGACCTTTATTAATCCTTGAATCGTTACAGGTTACATATATCACAAACAAGATGATCAAAGTAATCAGCTCCCCCAAATTACACAGCTTGATGAATCAAAGGGGAAGAGGAAACTTTCAACTGATCCCCACAGGCTGCTTCTGGTGAATGGCTGATGCCTGCCCTGCCACACAGACCGATCACCATTCCCTTCCCATGCTGGTCTGCAAAACAGCATATTTAGCTATAATCCAACGTGTTTCTCATTCATCCTTTTGACTATTTATTTATTTACGTGCTTGGAAAAGCCAAGAGGCAAATGTGAAACTGAGATAGAGAATTAGGTCAAGAAACCCATGGCATAATATTATTTGCTGCTATCTGCAGTATTGACTAAAAGTCTCGTCTCTCGCTTATTAGAAATGGTTATAGAGCAGGCTGTCTTGTAATACTAGTGTTTCCATCTCCTGGCCTAGGTGTGACTATTGTGTCACATATCTCTAACTTTTGTCAGGCATGGTGTGAAGAATGTTTTCTGCCTCTTCTTACGTCAAAAAAATGGGAAAATGAATGTCAGCACTCAATTTTTCCAAACTTTTCAATGGATTTGTAGGCGAAGTCTTTCTGAAACCTAGTTGCAATTTACATTGATTGAGTATGTTTCTCAGTTAAAGAAGGCCAAAGTCTTGTCTCATTAATATGAATGTACTAAAAGAAAAAATTGTATTGTGTTATAGTTAAAAGTGTTTTCTTTTAAATGTGTGTAACAAAATCTCCTGTTTTAATGTAAATCTCATGCATAACAAAATCTCCTGCATAAGTAAAAAGTGTAAAAACCAGAATGTCTATTTTAGCCTTCTTACAGCTATAGTATGTCATCCTTTTTCAACAGTTGCATTGCTGAAGGACATTTTATTGATGGATTTATCAGCTCTGGCTTTCATAATAATTTTTGAATGCTCATATCTGAACCTTACTTTTTCTGGAGTCACCAAAGCGTCCTTTTACAAAGGTGGCTTCTGTACAGGGGCAGCTTCTTATCCTTTGTGTGCCATCAGTCTCAGATAGGCCAGACAAGGATGTTAGGACAGAAAGCAGCAGCTCTGCTAATACAACAAGTATGTAGAGCTAACTGTTCCAATCTCCTTGCATAGTAGTCATGAAGAAGCTATATTCTATTTTTAAATGACTAGTTACCATTCTCTGCAAAAATAGAGCTAGTTTGAATTTGGGAATGTGTGGGAATACTTTTCCCTGCAAGTACTTTTAGTTAAGGGTGGTTTTTTGTTCGTTCGTTTGTTTGCTTTTTAAATAGCATTTAACTATTCCCTACCTGTAAAGTATCCTATTTGTATTGCTGGGTATAATTACCTGTAGAACAGGGACAAAGCACCTATTGTAAATCTTAAAAATTTTAACAAATTAGATGTCTTTGGCATAGTGCTACACTTTTAGTTACAATGAAAGGCAACCACTTATGACATCAAATGATCCCATTGATATCACAACATTAAAATGTCCTGTGACCTGCAAACATTAACACCTATAGCAACTGAATGGTTTAGAATTGTCTAAGATTGAGGCAATGCTGCCGCCTAATGATGGGAGTATATAAGACGCAGTTTAACAAAGAGTTTCTCGCTTGCCAAGCAGGCTAGGTTTGTGACATCAGTTGAAGTCTGTAAGTGAAATTAAAAGCAACAGAAATTGGCCCATGGACTAGACTATGTGATGTCGTAGTGTGCCAGGCCATTTATTTGGTTCAAGCTTAATAGAAAGGCAAAAAAACCCCCCTGTAATCACTTTAAGTCTGTGAAGTTTTTTTCTGCATCTTAATGTCTGCTATGAATATAAAGAGAATGATTCTCCACTTTTTTCTCTGTATTGACAGACTTTGTTTTGATGTTTCATGTATTTCCTAATTCTTACTATTATAGTAAATATATCATTATAATATCTTAGAATTTTTATCATTCTCTGTGGTATCCAACTACAATTTTTTCCCTTTTTTTATTTCAGAAGAATAAGAAATTGGATTAATGTCTTAATAATACATTTATCTGTGTATCATTGACCTTCTTTATTTAGAACAGTTCGATGTAGTCTAGCGGCCGAGAAGAATATTGTTAATAGTACTACTGCCAAGTTAAGTCATAGACCTATAAAGAGCAATCACACTTCTGTGAGGCATCTGCCAATGTAATTTGTGACAGCTTGCACACCCAGCAGATCAAAACTGGATCCAGCCCTGCAGTACCTTCTCCTTTTTCAATTCTTCTGGTAGATCTTTCAGTTTGTGCACTATAGTGAAACACAGGAAAGCAGAGAGCTGCTTCTTATTTCATTGTGTTTTATCTATATTATCTCTTTAACGTGAAATGCTGTTGAAAAGGCATACAAAATCCAAAGATTGTTATTGATTTGTGCCAACTTAATCTGACAAAGGATTTCATGGCAAATTGGTCAACCCGTGAACAATTATAATTTGGCAAAAACTAATAAACTGTAATTAAGGCATTATAAATTGATTCGTTAGCAAGCAGCTCATTAAATCATTATAATTATATCATAAAATGATTAAGGCAAGAGAGTTAATGCATTTGAAGGCTGTGCTAAAGATGCATTTTTAAAAAAATGTGCAATCATATTTCTCTTGTATGTGTTCAAGTTTTTTTGGTATTATACTGCTCTCAGCTGGGCTGCCTTCCAGCAATCAGCATCTTCATGATGTGTTCACTTCAAAGCAAGTGTTTGAGGTCTAAATCTCTCTCTTCTGTTTCAACCCAACAGGTGCAGGAGGTTGGTCTCCATCAGACAGTGATCATTACCAATGGCTGCAGGTGGATTTTGGGAGCAGGAAGCAGATCAGTGCTATTGCGACTCAAGGCAGGTATAGCAGTTCTGACTGGGTCACTCAGTATCGGATGCTCTATAGTGATACAGGGAGAAACTGGAAACCATACCACCAAGATGGAAATATCTGGGTAAGTCATTGGTGTAAAATGGAAGCATATGCTGTAATGATGTTGATTGATTGTGGGTTTAGGAACTCCACAACTCTTTAGTGTTGTTTTTGTGAGGACAGAACAGAGCGTAGCTTAAAAGACAGTGATTCAAGTCTCAGTTTCTGTCAGGAGGCCTATCCCTGGATTAGCAAAGCCCATTTGGGATGATGGTAATTGTCAGAACACGCAGATATTTTTTGGTTGTTGGTATTTCTCAATGAATCTCTTATGTTTTGGCTTTTCTTTCCCTGCCTTCTCTTCTTACTAATTTCATGGGGTAAATGTGAGGCACAAAAGTAGATTTGAAAATTCTGCTCTTAAACATAACATTTTGGAATTTGGTCTTTGTGTGTATGTGTGCTAAGGAGCACTTTTATCATGTATGTATTATTTTCCATATAGGTGCTACGGGGATATTTATGCTATAATAATTTTAGGAGAAAGCATGTGATTTCGTTTTGGTTTTTACGTTTTTCATGGATAAGCTGCTAATTTCAGTCTTGCTGAAAACAGTTGCCTTCCATTTTGCTGACAAAAAAAAAGATAGCTATTACTTAACATGCCTATTCTCATAGCAGTTCTTTCAGATGGTTATTCTTTTTCAAAAGTATACTTTGAAAACAACAAAATGCTATCATTCTTTCTGAAACCAAATTAAATTGATTAGCTATTATGCCTCATCAGAAAAATATTGTCAAAGTAGACAAGATTTAATATTGTGCTATTTCAGATTCACATTTTTGCCAGGTGCTTCTTTTATTAACATCTGTTATTAAAAATGAATGTCAAATACAGAGCATAAGGTGCATGTTTTTATCTGTGTAAGAGAAACTCGCTTAATATGTGGAGTACATAGAGGCAGTCATATTTTATTAGAGTATTGATTTATTGAAAAAGCCTCCTCCATGTACCAGATAGCATTCTGAAAGAGGGAGAAATTAAACCCAGGATGACAGACAGGAGCAAAGGAAAACATCAGGTGCTGCTTTAGTTTTCTTAGGACTCAGTGGTGTGAACATTGTCCATTGAGGCCCAGAAGGGACCTCAGGCTTAAGCCTGATAAATATAAAAAGTTTCTCTTTTAGGGCCACTTATGAATATAAAAATACTTATAGCCTTTAATGTTTATATTATCTTAGATGTAGAAAAGCATCTTCAACAACTACTACTGAAATCATGAAGAATTTTTCTTGGGGGAATGGGAGAGGGCTACGCAGCTGGCTGAGTGAATGATATATAAAGCAGGACAGGTAGGCTGAGGAAAAACCTGTTCTTAATACCTTGAAGGCAAAATCTTTTGGCAATGTATGATTTGGCTGATTTAGTCACAGCTGTGTCTGTTTATTTCCAAAGTGGCTCACCTTTCTGAGGGCTTTGTAGAAAGTCTTTATTCTTACATCATCTCTTAATGAAGAAATACTAAAAGCTTCTTTGTGAAAGAACATTTCATTTTTCTCTTTATTAGCAATTATGCATGATTGGTGAATTCAGGGAGAATACTGTTGGTCTGTTATTGACCATCAATATAACTTGCAAAAACACGTGATGAGTTATACAGAAATCTGCTACTTCTATTTGGAATGCTAATTATTAGGGATATACTTAGCAAGCTGGTTACTGCAGTACTGCTACTGTTCATGTCTTGCAATTTTTATCCAATACTGGAAAAGCAGTTAAAAAAAAAGCTACCCTATCCCAGCTTTCTTTTTAAGAATAAAGCTGAGCTACTAGCATAAAAAAAAAAAAACAAACCAAAAAACACAACCCTTAGGCATCTTGACTTTACTTCTAACTTGCCTAAACCAACATTGTTTCTGTTGTTAAATGATGTCTGAGCCTTGGTTTAATCTTGAAAACACTTGTGCTTATTAGTTATTAAGAAGTCTTAAATTCAATAAGCTCCCAAGGCAGGGGAGGTGCCTGAGCATGGAGCAATGCTGTTGTACTATTGTAGTAGTGTTATGAGAAGGCACGCTTCCCTGATGTAGAAATGCAGTATTTCCCATCACATCTTCCTCTTAGTCTCACATTGTACAAGAAATTAAAAATGCCAGAAGCTGCAAGGGCCAGATCAGACCACATGAGCCAGGTATCCAGCACTGGCAATCTAAACTCGTAAAGCTAGGTTCCTCCTGCCTGAAATGGCTGTGATGATCTTAAAAACCTCAGATGATTCTGGTGCCCTTAGAAATCCTTTTAGGAAGTATTTAGTCTTTCCCTTTAGATTTGTACCTTTTAGAAGTTTTATCCATAAGAGGAAGGCACTACATAGCCTTTGATTAATGTCCCTCTTCTATCATCCCCATGGCTGAGTGTCATTGTTTCCTGACAACAGTAAATTTGAAATTAAAAGAGAAAGCAAAGAAAAAGAGGAAAACAGAAGTGCAGGGTTCAACAATATTTAATACTAAAGCAGTTATGGTATCAATTGACACAGCCAGAGGATGTGATATGGGAAAAAGAAGGAAATAAAAATTAAGTTTGCTGGATGAGTTGGAGAGAGAGCAAAGGAGAAATAATTTCCAACAAAGATGTAGTTAAGAACAAACCATGATAATCTGCATAAAATGCTGAAGTGACCCCCTTCTGTATGCATTAGTCAAGGAGGAAAAAAAGTTCTATAATTATCTCCTAAGTAGGAGAGAAATGAAAAGGCTCTCGGGAAGTCTGTGATGGGGAAAGTGCTTTCAAGGTGAATTTAGAGTAAGCTTCCCAGTTCTGTGAAATAGATTTTCTGACCCCACCCCTCCTGGGCTTTTGGATATTTTCAATTTCCATGAATTTTAATAAGATGAGTGAATGTGGCCTCTTTCCATAAAATGCCTAGCACCTAGAGAATTTTGATCACCTCTCCTACCTTAGCACTTGTAGTCTGAGATTCTAATTTTGATAGGTCATGAGGTTTCCCTTCATCTGTCAGTCCTCTAGGGCGTTTCATGTGCACAACATATCTTTGTTTTGGTATAGATGCTCATTTCTGCTTCTACATCAATGCCATCTGTCTATTTGCCTAAAGAATACATACCAGACATGATTCTACATATAATACTGTTTGTATTTCCTAACTCGGGTATAGATGATGTAAATGCCTCGCACTAAGCATAATGCAGATATGCCCTATAGATATAATAAGAAAATGCTGACATCTTAGGAAAACATTGAGACTCAAATTATAAGTACTAGTGGCAGAGCTGAGCACTTCTAAGATTCAGGCCTTTCCTAAAGGAAATTGGAAGATCCTTTGTACAATTGAAGAGGTCTTATGAGGTATCATCTTTTAAAATTTGCTTACTCTAGTAGAACTCATGATCAGCTTTCATCTGTCTCATTTTCTTATTCTTGGGGATATCAAAGTCAGGGTGATGAAGGAGAAAGTGTTACTGTAATTATGAGTTTCAAAAAAAATATTGATGGGAAAAGTGGAGTGCAGACCCTTTGCACATGACCTCCAAATTATATTCTGTAGTTGACTCTTCAGCCTCACTGAACGTCGGTGGAGTTGCAAAGATGTAAATGAAAGCAGATTTTGCTTTTTTACAGGAAATTTAGCCCTGGACCAAGTGGCTGCTGCTTCAGTTGAAAGCAATTATGTTTTTCTGGGTTTGTTGTTGGTTTTTCTTTCAGTTTTAATTAAACTTAAAGTGTATTATGCATAACACCTGCTTTTGTACTATTTTTATTACTGAAAAGATATTAAGTGATTATATAGCTTTCACTGTGCAGAATGTTTTTTGGAATAGAATTTAATTTATCTATTTTCCTACTGGCTTTAAACACTTTTTTTAATACTGCTCATTCTCTTCCTTTTTTAGGTGAAATAATCAGAAATCCAGTAAGTTAGCTGTAAAATAAACTTTGCAGTTCTCTGGGCATTGCGGAGCAACTTACTGTTTGAGAAATGCAGTCTCTTTATTTACATAGTTCCCCTTGGTATTGAAGGAAGGAATACATGCATAGGAAAACAAGCTCTCAGTACTTCAGAGTATCTTGACATAGTATTGAGCCAAAATTCATGTGAAAGGAAGCACAAGTGAGTTGGATGATTAACTTTTTCAAGCTGTGTGAGACTTCAGGTGTTTAATACTCTTGGGTGCCTTTGGAAATACCAACCATCAGACAGACCTAAAGTAACATTTAATGTCTAGGTAGATATGAGGCAATCATCTGCAGCTCTATGACTTCTCAGTGTTTCCGTTCATCCTGACATGCTAATTGTAGTTAGATTACTCAAAGAAAAACCTGTAAGACTTATCACATTCCCAGTTCCTTCCACCTGCTCTACAGAGCATCAATTATGGCTAGCCAACGAGTTACTGCATGCATCATAGAATACCGTGATTTGTGTATAGCAACTACAAGTGAAGAAGAATAAATTCTAGCATACACTCACTCTGTTAGGACATGCAAGAATCATTTGCTTTGTAAAAACTGTCACTGCTTTTTCCCTCTGAGAGCCAACTTAGTTCCATGACCCTAAACTAAACAACAATGAAGTATGCTATGAAAGAGTTCTTGAGTTTGATACTTACTGCTGACCTCCTTTTTTGTGGTTACTCCATAAGCTCTTGAGTGGAAACTTACATCATAGAAAAATTTGCTAGGTTAATGGGCTTACAGGCCTGCGCTTTTTTTATGTGGTTTTTTTTTTTTAAAGTACTGCTATTGAATTAAATTATCTTCTTAAACCAATTTAGTTTATATGATGTTAAATTGGCATGCAGTTATGGGAGCATTTCAAAAATATGAAATGTGATTAGAATGGTCTGAGACTTGCAATTTGTTGTTGCTGGGCTGCAGCTAGTATATCAGATAATGTGCAGACCTGTTTAAACATGACAAAGTAGTTTGATATATTAGTCAGTGCAAAAGTTTTGACTGGTATGTATAGCAAGGCCCTGAAGTCTTTTGGGAATGTTGTGAATTTATTGTTGTTTTCTGTTTAAGGATACTCTGACCTATCCTGTCTGGAAGGATTTTTACATCTGGTATCTTGCTGTCTCCATAGCAATGCTTGCAAGGTGACCAGTGTCATTTTTACTGGCTCTTAATTCTCCAGGTATTTTATTACCAGAAACACCTCTTTTAAACTTCAACTTCCCTTCCACATGAGAAAAATACCTCATTTTTCTTGTGGAATCTCCTGTGTGCCTTTTCTTAATTTCACTGTGCCTTAGCTTACCTGGCTGTTATGTCCCTGTCTCCTATGCCTTTGTCTTATAAAGATTGCTCCATTCACTTGCAACAGCCAATATCGCCTTTATGGGTGTATTGAGTGAATGCGGTGTTGTAACTCCGACTGAAGTCAATATGTCTCAGCGTTTAGTGCACATTGCTAACCTATATGTGGAGGGCTCATGACTGAAAGGGTATGAATACAGGAAAATACTTCTTTTGCTGTAGTGAAGCTAAACTCACATATAGAACTAATGTAACAGTCTCTGCTATTATGTCAAAAAAACATAATAAAGTGTTAATAGGACACCTTTAGAAATTCAGGCATTTGCTGACAAGGAATTTTTAGAAACCCTGAAGAAAAGAACTTTATAGATAAACATCAGTGCTATCCTGATGAAACCTGTTTCCTAATCTCCTCTGTGTGGAATCTGTTAAGAGAAATTGTATAAAATTTTAGCACATTTAGAGAAACACACTTGGGGTTATCAAAAATATCATGGCAAAATACATCTATGCCAAATGCTGTCACAGCCACAGACAGCATTTGTATTAAAATGACAGAAGATCTGATGGCCTTTTAAACATTGGAATACTAAGATTAACACCAAATCGGGATAAACAGCAATGCTAGTTTAAAATCCTAACCTTTCTGGAAAACAAAAATAGATATTTACAGGATTCTAACTAACATTGTATTTCACATATGAAGCTATGGCCTGATTATAACACCTTCTAAACATATTTTTGTTTAGAATCCTTGAAATTACATATTTTGTGCAGGAAGACAGACTTTTATGTTATTTTTAGCAGAAACATGGGTTCATGAGTTTGTTTATAATTTTAAATAACATATTTTAAGGGAAAGATACACTGACATTTTGGAAATGGGTTTGATCAGATGGGAAGTTATGATTTTTTTCACTGCAAGCTACTCATCCTGTTTATGAGAGAAAGATTCTATAATTGTATCAGACTATCTCCAGAGGCACAAGCAGAACTATTTTAATCTATTACAGAGTATGCCAAGTAGACAGAAGACAAAATTCCTCCTGGTGCAGTGGCAGACAGTGTCCAAGCCTTCCCTTGGTTCTGTACAGGCCATTAAATAAAAACCAAATTGGGATAACATATTAGAGGTTTGCATGTAGTCTGTTAGAGCGTTTCCATTCTAAAGGATTATTTTCTAATCTGTTGTTCTTAGCCTGAGGACTACTTGTCTGTTTATGTTAAACCATCAAATTTTAAACACAGATATCTAAAGGCAGGCACCTAAATCCATTTTTTAAGCTCTCAAATGGCTTGGTTTTCAAATACCTTAGAGCGTCATCATCCCACTATAAATACAATGTGCAGGTCCTTAAGCAAGCCAGCAAGAGTGCATTGTGGACTTAATCAGCTCAGCAATGACAATAGTCATAGTCATGGCTGAATGGCATCACGTCTCGCCTAACAAATATTTCTGAGATGCAGGCTTTGTAGCTTGTGCATAGCACTGAGCAAGACCCATCCTGGCTGCTGCACTGGGCTTGCATAACAGTAATGCTTCCAATCCTTACCTCGTATGTACAGAGCTGAGTGGAGTACATCAATAGGCTCTTAAAACTCCTAGCATAGTTATGTAGGCTGTCCTCATTCCCTTCTAGAAAGCCTGAACACTTGCTAAGGTGATTGAATGAGGGCTGAATTATCAAAGATTTTTAATATTTTCGGGTTCTCTATAGACACATATTTGAATATCTAGCTTAAAATCTACTGAATGTGACTGAATAAAATGGACTGTAGCAATTTCCTTGCTGCTTGTTGGCCCTCTTGTTTGGCTACCATGTATCAACTTATCAAGTAATTTACCTGGCTCTCATTATAGCAGAAGGCCAGCATATGACAAAAAAATCTGCTTTATGGCACTCATGGTCTTTTATTGTTGATAGATATTGATTTTTATGTTTTATCACATACTGAATAAAAAGTAGAGATCTAGCATAGTGTGGCTAATGCTTCGTTTGATAGAAGTGTGGATAGAAATAGAAGTTCTAGTGATCTCCACAGATTTTAAAAAAAACAAAACCATGATACAGGTATTTGACATGTCTTAAGTTAAACTAGAACATGTGGAGTTACAAATCATGAGTCTTGCCCATTTACTCAGTTATCAGGTTGTGTTAATGTTTAAAATATTTCTGCAATGTATTTGACATAAATACTACATTTCTATACATAGCTGTCTGCAGCACTGTCGAAAAGGTGATCTGCCAAGGACTTCCTTAGTTCCTTCCTATTTTTTCCCCATGAGGGTGATGAAACTCTAGAACAGATTGCCTCGAGAGTTTGTGAGGGAGGTGAACCAAGTGACCTGCAGAAGTTCCTTCCAACCTGCAATTCGGGGTGGTGTCTGAGATTTTCCCAAATTGCTAACCGTTGAAATGAAGAGGCAAATCAAACCTAATATATTCTGTGCTTGTTACCGAAATCCGGAATAAAACTCCTTAACACCAATGTGAAGTTAAGAAGCAGGCACTTCATTTATTGCAGCGCTGGGGATACAGGGGATTGCTCCTCCAAAGGCATGTCCAACTTAGTATCAAAATCCATCAGTTTTTATAGACTTTTTTTGTCAGGTCATTGTTACATAAGCTGTTTACATAAAAATGCATACTATGCTCATTCTTAAATTTAACCTTTATAATGATTGGTCCTTTGATTATATAACCTTATCAATATTCTTATTTAAAAACAATCATTGGTCAGTTAAACTTAGCTCTACTGATTGGAATCTTCGATACTCAAATCAAGGTGGGAAGGGTAATGGGGTTTCCAAGCAGCAAACTGGTGTCCACGACGGTCTCCTTAGTTTCTTGAAACAAAACATAGAAAGACCAGTAACTTCCTGGTGAGGTTTCTACGGTTAGCTATTTCAAACTTTAACAATATTAAGGTTCCTACAGTCACACATAACACAGTTCCTAAAGTTTCTATGGCTACATTTCAAATTTAACAATCCTATACATTATGCTTCACAATTTTCCTTCTTAATCAAACCTAACTCTTCTATGTGATTAAATTTTGATTTCTTTACCAGAATATTTGCAACATGCTTCTCTGCCCTTTGACGCATGTGGCTTTCTGCAATTTATAGCTGGCTTCAGTTTCTGTAATGAGATACATCACAGAATATCCCTAAAGGTTAGGAACCTTCAGACGTTAGTTCTAGCTTCAAGGCAAAACCCATCCATGGCACCAGTAACCTAACTGCGGTTCAACATTTCCCTGTTAATTGTGCATTTGCAAAATGATTTAAGTTCTGGCCCAGTAAACACTCCCATGCCTAACTTCAAATGTTGAAATTGAAGTAGTAAGACTAAATGTTTAAAATTCAGTATACATGGTCAGGGAGTACGTCCAAGTGTGGTGGTACAATACTTGGGGAAAAAGGAGCAGTGGTCTTACTGAAATTCTTTGGGAAGTAACATACTGCAGGTAGTAAAAACCTTACTTAAATGTTAGGCAGGTGTAAAGCAGGAAATGTTCTCAGTTTTCATTTTCTTGGCACTGGTAACAATGAAACTGCACAAAGCTGTGGTGCATCAGTCTGGGTGCTTATTTGATGGATTTTTTTTAAAAAGGCTTGGCATTTCCTTTATTAATGAACAAAAAGATATTCAGGAGAGCTCTTAAAGTGACACAGGTATGCATTGCAAATTGTAAAATCCTTAGATTGGGAGACTGTCATAGGCAGCATTTTATGTTTCTCTAGAATGTGCTTTTTGAATAGTCTAAAGATTGGTGTTTGGCAGGATAGATGGGTTTGTGCTAGTACATGAAAGATGTGGTTGTGGCAATTCCCATGAATAGAAGGCATTTTGCTGTATTACTTCTGTTGCCTGTGAGGTCTGGTATACAGAAAGCATAGCTTGTAAAAGGTTGTCTCCCATTTGCCTCTTGGCTCTTTAGGTGTTAACTTCCCAGTGAAGATGAGTGTAATCACGTAGGAGCAAGTAATGGTTGAATCCACAAACATGCACTTTCATATAAATTTTGGGGCTTGTGCACCTGTGGAATTGTACCTTTTAGCCCCAGTCCTCCCTGGAGGTTGGTACTTATTAGATGGGGAGACTGAGCTTTGCACAGAAAAAAGTGCGATAATGCACCATGGGAGACTGACAATTTAAGACCAGATCCTGTCAATACACTTTTAAGTGTCTGATTTCAAAATAACACAGTTGCTTAGGTAAGATTATGCAAAAGTATTTACTTGCACAAGTATGTGTAATCTGAAGCCCCCTTAACACTAGAAAGTAGACTCCTTCCTTCAAGAAAATCGCTTTCCATTCTTTTTCCTGGAATTTAAAAATAAATATAAAAAAAGAAAAAACCCACATTTCTTTAGCAGTGTGTAAACTCTGGCTTCAAAGAAGTGCATTTTAAGGGGAAATTTGACAATGCTGCTGCTGATGTGCTACATGTCTGTGGCTGTATAGATAACTTCAGCCTGAGGATTCTTAATCTATCACCTTTCATGAGCAGTAAATTCACATTAAAAAATGAAAAAGTTAGATGCAGGCCAAGAAGACTCCTATGTGCTATTTCTTAAATTTTTGTCTTGCCTTGGATTTTTTTTAAATATCCTCAGACTCCTCAAGATAGTCGGAGAATAGAATATTGCTTATTGACATAGATCCTATTCAGAAAAGTATATAAGGAAGCTCTTAACTTCTAGCTGGAACTTAATTCTTGTTGGGTTCAACAGAACACATAAGTAAATTAAACATGCACTTAACACTTTCCTGAAAAGTGTTGCTTTTGTATCAACATACAGTCTGTACTCTGTGATATATTACAAATTGTTTTCGTATACCATAATTTGCTTTAAATAGTTACTGGTTTAGGTATGATAATATTTTCACTACCTTTTATAGTGTGTGCATGCTTATGCGCACAGATTATGAATTAATCTTTACTAAAAACTGTTTTAGTAATGTGACTAAAGGTAAAAAAAAAATTACAGAAGTTTCTGAATTGCAATACATCAGTGTTAAAGACAACAAACCTGTTCAAGTGAGGCGTTACTGTGGATTAATAGCGCTGTAACTCTAATTTCTTATAGACAAATAGGGGAATACTTGCTTTAATTTGTTTCCAGTCTAATGCATCTATCACATTGTTTTATGTACATAAAATTAACTAAAATAACATTATAGCTTTTGTAAGTTTATATTAGGATTTGCATTTATGCAGTTGTAGGCAAAATTGGTTCATATTGATCTTTAAAGACTGATGTGGAACCATTCCTCCCAACGCTACTTGTCTGTAGCACAAAATTAAGTCTTGGCTGCTATAGCAATAAAGGCTCAGTAAAGGCCTAAGTCTCATGTTATCTATAGTATAAACTAGTTTGAGTTAGCTTGGTGATACCCTTACCAATTGTGATCAGCTGACAGTGATAATTTTTCTTTTTAAATATTAAGCATAAAAGTCATTGGCTATGCTGAATGCTGAGTTGTGTTAAATGCTAGTTTTAATTAGCATGTTTTCCAATGTGCTTAGCTAAAGTTAAAGAAGTGCTTGGTGAGCTTTTGTTTGTACATTCATCCTAATGAGACTACCCACAAGAAGAAGTTCTTCCTGTTTGGAGGAATAGTTGCACTGTCAAAATGTCAGGAAGTAGAAGTGTCAAATTATTGTTTTGCAAACTGTTTTTCAAAGTATTAGTCCAACTTTGTCTTACAAAATCAGCAATCAAAATTCTCCATAAAACAAGCTATGAGGTATTAATAGGGTTCTTACTCTCAAGTCTGTTCTCTGAAAATGCTAGAAGAAAGCTTATGCAATGAATCACCATGATTGTGAAGGTTGTTTATTTTCATGCTTAGGTCATAAACAAAGTAGATTATAGGAGGAAGTGCCTTTAAAAAAAAAAACAACAAACAACAAAAAACAAACCAAGGGAAGAGTATACTTCAAGAAAGAATGACACACAAACTTCTGGCCAAATCCAGCCGATGGCTTGTACAAAACTTTTTGTATTGAATGATTTGCGGGGCAAAGTCCTTTTAAACTTAAAAATGTTGAAAATGACGGGGAGCTCATCACTTGTTTGACCTTAGTTATTTCATTCTTTTGAAATATGTAGGAGAATGAGATCAGTTTCCGATGTGTGACTTCATTCCCTATGTTTTGCTAGGATATTAGACAATGAGTTATGAAAAAAGTTGATGCCAGCTGAGAATAGATTCAGTCTTTTTTTAAAAAAAACCCAACTTTTCAGCTTTATTGGTTCATATCAGATTTACTGGAAACTGAGTACAGTTTTGTACACATACTTTTCCTGTTCCTATTAAGCCAGCCTCCTTAATTCATGATAGATTCTACCAAAGTGCCAGAGAGACAGAAGAAAGGGAGGAGAGAAGAGGGAGAGCACTGTTGGACAAACATACTGAAGATGTGCCTATCTAAAGCAGCATTTTCAAAGCCATAAAGAGTTCATATTCATAAATCGGGTAACTCCCAGTGCTTCAAGAAATAAGGCAAAGCTGCTGACGTGGCAAGGTTGTTAAGTTTCCATAGAGAAAATGAGTTCAAATGCATTTGGGAGCAACTGTAACACAGACTTTAAGCTTTTGAGACTTGAAGATTGTGATTATATTAAAAGTCAGACTTTTTTTAGATATAAAAAGGATGGGACAGAGGTTCTGCAGCAGAGGTAAGGGACTAGGTTAATATTTATTTAACAATGAAATAGTAAAGGCAGAGGTCAAACTCTCCCTGTGCAGGGGGGAAAAGAAAGAACACATCAACATTGTGCCATGTTAGACAACAAGACCATGAGAATTCTGCAGATATTAAATGGCTAAACCTTTACTATGTCCAATATTAAAAAAAAAATAAAAATTGAAAGATAATTATTAGCTTAAGGGGAGAGGAGGGAGGGGGAAACCCTGTCAACCTCAAGTATTTAATCAGTGGAAATAAGCCAGGAAAGAGAGAATTCCTGGTGCATGAGAGCAGATGCTGATGACAGACCTCAAGCTGAACTCTGTAAGAGCTTTTTGGCATGGCCAGGCTGTGTCAAGTAAAAAATAAAATAAATTAAAAAATTAGCTGAGAATAAAATAGAGCAATGATAAGAGTTTGGTTTTTACTATCTCACTAGGCAACCTATTGATTAGATCTTTTCCACATATTTCAAGTGTGTGACTAGTAGAGTGCTTTTATTATTGCTTTTGTTGTTTAGCATGAAGTTACTGACAGTTACATTAGTTTGAACTGCTTTCAGATTCATTATTCTGCCATTATTTTCAAGGTTAGGTTGATAGGAAACTGTTAAATACTGCTAGCACCACTTACAAAGACCCAAAGGTTGCTTATTCTTTCTCTGAGAGGAGTGGGTCAGAATAAACTCCTCTAGCTGGTGGTAGCTCCAGTTTAGACATACTCTGTCACTTCAGGACAGGCTTCCTTTGAACAGCAAGTGCACCAAGAGCTCTAAAGACTCTCCCCAGACACGATATGGTGATGAAACAAAGTCTCTGTCACTTTTCAGGACTTCTGTATCATGACTTACCCTGGTATAGATTGCCACTGGCAATGGTAGAATTCTGCTTATATTATAGCTAGGTTTGCAATATAAAGGTGGTTTTTGTGTTTGTTTTAGGAATTCTTGAGGACATAAAAAGTAATTCATGGTTTCTTAGCTCTCACACAAAACCTTTTTCCCATCTCTAGACTGCCTGATATGTGTGAGGAATATCTTGGGAGTAAAAGGAGAGATGAATACATAACCTGCTGATTCTTAGCATCTTTGGCTAATGTATTAAAACTGGTGAATGAACACATCTGTTCTAAATCCTTTGACATACTATGCATTGGAGAGGAAGAAGTTCTTTTTATATGAAGGTGCAGACTCCTTCCCCCCACATTAGTACTATAGCTGTAAAATTCAGTGTTATTGTGATTTAAAAGTATTTAAGCAAATACTGTTGTCACAGTTCAGTTTGAAGGCTAAAAGCTGCAGTCTTTGAAATCAGATTTAAAACCTTATTAATTTCAGAGTAAGGGATATAGCCATTAATACTGCAGTTATAGCACACAATTCCTATTTATCTGAGGATTGCAAATTCTGTAAAATGGCTTTACTGAAAAACTACTTCTATATGTATTGTACAGGTATGGTGAATGTAAAAAAGCTACCGAGATGCATAAGCTACAGGAACATAAAATTTCTATTCTATCAGCAACTCATAAAAACATGTAATGGCACTCAAAGCAACTGGTTAAAGTCAGTTAGCCTACTGATAAAGGTAATGCAAACCAGTCCTTTCCACAACTTGCATTGCCACTTTACAGTACAGTACTGTAGGAATAGTATACGTGTCAACATAGATCCACTCCCTGAAAGTGTCAGAGCCAGCAAGCATTAGTGGGCAGACCACTACCTGTGAAGAGATGCTTAAGAGGAAAGCATGACTTCCTCTTCTGAACAACACCTGACCCTATGCCTGACCTAGGAAGGTAAGGTAAAACTGTCAGAGGTAAACAATACTCATTGCTTCTTTCTGAACAAGGCATCTGCATAATGACATCCTTTTCTTCTAGCTATATTTTAATCTCTCCTTTTTTTCCTTCAGTGAAGTTCAGTGGTGTTCTTGCACACACTTAAGCCACAGTCTCCTATCAATAAAATCTGCCCTTGATCTTTCCCCTAGTTTGATTCCACTTTCCTGCTGTTGTCAAAACAAATTACACCAGGTGTAACATACATGAGTACAATGGTAATGGATTCAGTTTGCTGTTAACATTATTTTCTTGTGGTGATTTTCACTGACTTGTCTCACTGTTTTTTGGTATTCCCTCTGCATTGAAGGTGGAGAGAACCTTAAGTTGGTTTGTTATTTTTCTGACTCTTCAGAAGTCTTTAAAGACACCTTTTGCACATGGAAGGGAGCATACAAAGGAAGTGACATCACAAATCATAGGCAATTTTGTTCTGGTGTTTTGGTGTTCCTAGTCTGAATACAAGGGAACATTTCTACTTCTTTTTTCTTACCTCATTTCTTCCAGCTTTAAACTTTAATGAGAAACGTTTAAGTAGAGAAGTTTAATTTTTCAGTTTTGTGGGGAGATTTACTGAATATTCATATTTCATAAAACCACTGGCTCTTAGTTGTTCTAAAGTGTGGTTATACAGGCTAAGATAAGCGACATCTAATCAGAACAAGCCTTAAGCCTTGTCCTGGTTTCAGCTGGGATAGAGTTAACTGTCTTCCTAGTAGCTGGTACAGTGCTATGTTTTGAGTTCAGTATGTGAAGAATGTTGATAACACTGATGTTTGCAGTTGTTGCTCAGTAGTGTTTAGACTAAAGTCAAGGATTTTTCAGCTTCTCATGCCTAGCCAGCGAGAAAGCTGGAGGGGCACAGGACACAGCCAGGGCAGCTGACCCAAAGTGGCCAACAGTATATTCCATACCATGGGACGTCCCATCTAGTATAGGAACTGGGAAGTGGGGGCGAGGGATCGCTGCTCGGGAACTAGCAGGGCGTTGGTTGGTGGGTGGTGAGATAATTGCACTGCGCATCATTTGTACATTCCAATCCTTTTATTACTACTGTTGTCATTTTATTAGTGTTATCATTATTAGTTTCTTCTTTTCTGTTCTATTAAACCGTTCTTATCTCAACCCAGGAGTTTTACTTCTTTTTCCCGATTTTCTCCCCCATCCCGCTGGATGGGGGTGGTGAGTGAGCGACTGCGTGGTGCTTAGTTGCTGGCTGGGGTTAAAGCATGACAAGCCTTGAAGCACTTAAAGGGTGAAGCAGGAATATAGTAATGCATCAATTTTATTGCAAAATTTAATATTTTTTGCAAATAATGGCATTAATATGCTGAACCTGGTGCATTATGGAGTATGGTGCAGCATGAAAAACTTTTGATCTGTTTAAAAACCTGGGTGTCTGGCAAAGAGACAGAGAAAGTAAATACCATGGATATGGATTACTGAACCTTCTTAAAAGAAGTAGACTTGCAGGATCAGTGCCAGAATCAAGGAGATGTAATGGAGATTTCAGTTCCCTGAACTATATTAATATTTGATGTGGGTGGACAATGTGTAATGTCATCGGTACGGAAGAGAGTTTGCTGATGCTAGTTAGCATTGTCTCTTTACTCATTGTTAAAAGCTGAAGCCCAAAGAACTATATGTTTTCATGCAAACCAAAAAAACCCCTATTATAAGTATTCTAGAAGAATTTAGAAATACTTTATATAGGAGATAGTGTTCTGATGTAGTGTTTGTAAAGATGGATGTCCTGGGTATTTGTTATACCAATCCTGCAAAGCTTTGCTATATTCAAAAGGTAGTATTTTTGAAGTTTTTGCAAGAAATGCTGGTTACTTCTGTCTGTCATTTTGGAAAGTGAACATCTCTGTTAAGCTGTCTTTGTAAGCTATGTAAGAATTTAGTCATGAGATCTGAGATCTGAAATTTGAGATGAATGCAAATACAAATATTTGAATGCAAATATGAACCCCATCTTTATATTAGAAATCAACTTTACATGTAGAAACAGGCTATAGTTCTCCAGAGTGACACTTATCTTCCTTAACCATGACATTATCTTTTTCTTCCTGCAATTTCTTGCATTGCTCACTACGCATCTTCTAGCTCATTCAAGAAATTACTCAGCAAGCCATTAAGTAACTAGTGTATAACAAATGTATTGTGGAAAAAATAATATTGTGGTATTAACTACAAGTTATACAGAAATGCCTAATGCAGAAAGTAAGTTACAAGGGCAGTGCAACTTTCAGGTTTTAGTGCATGACCTGGCAATCTTCATATCCTTTTAACCTAGCTATAAGCACAAGTTCTTCTGAGAGTGAGAAACAAAGATGTGTCATTTGTTTCTCCTACTCTCTCTGCTCTTCATATCAATCTCTGCTTCTTTCACCCTTCATTGCACATTATTGCCTCTCCCTTTCCCTTGTCTCTGTCTAGCAATCATAGTCATTTTTTTGCTTGGTTCACAGTGAGCAAGCTGGGTTAGAGCTGGCTCAGCTTCTACGTTAATGTAGTCACAGAGCTTTTGGGTAACAGCTGCCTTTTTTCCCATATCAGGCCACATCTATCTTCTTCCATCATATCCCCTTGTCCACCAATCTCTGATCAAATCACAGTGGCACTGATGTGTCTGCTGAAAACACTAGACCTACTTCCCATCTCACTCACATGACCACTCATTTTAGCTGAAACTTTAAAGAGTGAGGAAAAGTCAGTCAATGACCTACCTCAATGTGCTAAAGGTTTGAAAAAGTAGTAAGTAACCCAAAACTGGATGTTAGGTGGCTTGTTAACTGAGCGTATAAACCTGCCTTAGATTTTTTTTTTTTCCCCTCTAATGACAAATCCCGTATCTGCCTTGCACATCTCAAAGCAACAAGACCATGAGACCTGATATGATCTTGTCTCATGTAATCATTGTAATTAGGGTCATTGTCATACCTGTGAACCATCATTCTTGGTTAACGTTCCCCTTTTTTTTTTTTTTTTTAGTGCGCTGATAATCTGTGCACATTCATCACTCAATGCTGAACAGCAAAGGCTGTAGCTCAAGCTGTTTGTTTCGGAGGAGTTTAACGTGCAGAGAATGTTACCTCTATGCTACTGTTATCATGAAACACTTTTCATAACGATGCTGCTCTGGTAATCTTATGTTAGAACCAGTTCATTTGCTGAGGACAAGATGACTTATAAAGCCACAAACTAACTCCCTGGCAGCAGAAACAGCACTGCTAACTGAAGCTGTAGGAAAGCAATATGGGAGTAGAACTGACCAGCTCACAAGACTAAGTGCTTGACTGAAGGCAGCTTAGCTAAAAATGAAATGACTGTTCATGCATCAAAATGCAAGTTTTTAGGAAAACAAAACCAAGCAAGTACAATGATAACAAAATCATCATTTTAAGAGCCAGATTTCATGTTTTATTACTGATAAAGAAATTGTGTATGTTGCACATCCTCTCATTTTACTCTTGTCTCTCTGAAGTTGTATGATTGCTGGAGTCACCATTTGAAACTGATCTGTACGCTTTATAGCACTGAGCTGTCCTGATTAATTCCCTGTTTGGAACACCCAGTTTTAGAGTTCACCTTTCTGTTACTGGAAAATTAACTTAGAACATTGGTTATATTAATCTTGGAAGTGTCTCTCAAAGTGAAAACATTGTATGTTACCTGAAATCTGAATTTCCAACTTGAAGTGATTTTTATAATGAAATGTGCTAATGATAACTTCCTAACTTGAAGTTAGCTGCCATTGAATGATAAACCTACAGGTGTTTGTAGTGTGTAATTGCACTACACATAAAGTTTATGAAAACCAAGATTTATTTTGATCCAGATTTGGATTACATTCCTAAGCTAAGCCTTGTATTTTGTTGCATTATATGAAATCATCTCTTTTATCTCTTGCTTCACTAAGCACTGTGACCTTTATGTAATAATTTTAGGCTTGATTGTCCTACATAAATTGCAAGTGTTATAGAAGAATTGAAGATTCAAGATCTATTCTGAAAGAAATCTGCTAAACCAACCATTCAGCAAGAGAAACAAAGTTTGTTGAGATAAGGTCATTAAAATGCTAACAACCCTTATTCAATAGGGGATGGTTGTTCAAACTACAGCAGAAGTTGGATAGCCTTTGGGAAGAAATTGGGAAGCATTAAGGAGAAATTTCTAATGCTGTATTCACAGAAACTGCATGAAGCTTTCAAAATAACACTTTGATCAAAGCAAAGACTGCTTGATCTGCCAATGCTAATTGGGAAGGGCCAGAAGTTTAATTAACAGCGTAAAATGACATTGGGTTAAAAAGTCTAATATTAATGAGAAATTTTAATATTCCGAGGTATCACAGAGTCCAGAAAGATGACTGAAAAGTTATGCTTACAGTGGTTTGTACAGGAACAGACCTGAACTCGGGATTTTAATGCTGGGTAACCAGTACCTTGTTAGTTACAGGATGGGTCTTCAAGTAGCCATTGTACTGTTCCTGCCTGAGGAGTGCACTGATGGGATACACAGCTGCAGGTGGGATTTATCATTTAGAAACTATATATTGGTAATGGCCACTTACAAGGACAAGATATTTTCTTCTTGAAATGATGGATTTGTCAAGGCTTTTTCTGAGCTATCCATACACATGTTGCAAATCAGCAACTAAACAGGCAGACTATACTAAGAAATATTATTACTAATACTCACTGAGTGAATTTGATTTATGGGAGACGTTTTGAACCTGAAAGTGAGATAAAGCATTCAGTACAGGACAGGTTGTTGAAGAGAAAAATCTGCCATTAATCTTCTAAAAAGGAAGATTTTTCTTTCACTAAAGGGAAAGATTTCTTTCCGTGACTAATGCAGCCTCATGAGGTTTATTGCTTTAGCATGTTTTATGCTCTCTCTAGTCACTTCTGCACTGTTTCATGTTGGACAAATCTCATAACCAACACAGACAATGTTTGTGCCAAAATGAATATTCTGGAAAGATCATACCAGTCACTAGACAGTTCTTTCCACCAAAAGAATACAGCAAAGGGGGGGGGGGGACCAAAACAAAAAAAGAAACCACCCCAAAATCCAGCAAATCTGTTCATATACCACTGAAGACAGATTTAAGGGATTAATGCAACTCAGAGTAGAAAGGACAGCTCATCAATTGCTGCACAGCTTGCGTGTGTTGGACTCTGTAAGAAAAGACGTTACACATTAGTCTCACTTACTTGAGAGAAATTGAGGAGTCATTAAATATCTTCTACCAAAAACTGTCACTAAGTGACAAAAATAGCTCTGTCTTATGCATGTTTCATCAGAACCACCAGACTTTTCCTTGGAGGAGCTTGTTATTAATATCCAGGAAAAGGAGCAATTGCCCTCAAGAACTCTTACATGTACCTGGCAGAAAAAGAAAGAGCAAAGCAAAGGTATGTTGTAAATATGTAAGCAGGTTGCAGAAGATAAAAAATTTTAAAGAAAATGTTGATCTGTGTGGATGGACTTGCTTACTTCCCAATAAAACACCAACTACCAAAAAATTTATGTCAGAGCAGATAAGAAAAAGCAGTGAATTTGAGATGCCTATCTGATAAAGCAGAGTCAAGATGGTCTTTGTGAGTCGCCACCATTTTTACTCATTCAGAGGGCAATGAACAAACTTAAGCCAGATGACAGTCGTTCCCAGACTCACTGCCACAGTTTAGGGGGCATATATTTGTTGCTTTCCCTGATCTTGACTTCTTGACTTAGCAAGAAGTTGTTTATCATCCAACTCCCACCTGTTCATTACAACTTAAATGACACTGGGATGTTGTAAATGCTGAACAGAGGGATTTATTTAGACTTTTAAAAAATTTCCAAGCACAGCTGTCATGTAAAGAACTGTAATACTTCTTTTTGTAGGCAAACCTTATCAAACTGATCACTATACATACCAGGCTAGTTCATGTTAATGTGTGTTTTAGAAATAAAGTGTTACTCTCCAAGAATCATCTATATTGGTCTATTTGCATAAAATATCAATATTTCATTTGGGGGCTAATGGTAGGGAAACATCTATTCATTTAATGGTCAAAATGTTTCCTGATGGTCCATATGATGTTTATTATGAATAAAGTCACCTTCTAAGACCTTAGTTTGGTTCTGTCCTAGTTTATGGAATGATAGCTCTGTGAATCTACAGGACAATTTTTACTGTTCATTTATCTGTCAAAATAGATTTCATAATTGCTATCCCTTTAGCAAATAACATTAATAGCTCATCCTCCATTTACATTTTTCCACAATGATAAAGTAGGTTTGCGCCCACATATGAGATTTTTACTTAAGTGAGTTATTCTGTTTAATATTAGTCATCCTATCTTTTTTTTTCCCTGAGACTGCATTGTCATCTAAGTAAATTGAGATTATGTACCTTAGAGAATATGCTTTTAGCATCTACAAATCACTTTTTGTCATATTTGAGCAGTAAAAAGGGGCAAAGAGGGAAGGGTCACAAATGATGATGGGATTATATGATAATAACGGTTAGGTTACGTGAACAGGAAGTATACAGTTGAACCAGCAGTCCCTCTCAGTTGGGAGAATAATGTTCATGCTACACAAGCTAACGAAGTTTCTGTAACATGTGACAGTTGCAGCCTGCTTACTGCAAAGCATAGTAGAGTAAAATAGATTACTTTCAAATTATGGGTTTTTTTACTGTTCACTAGATTTGACAACCCAATTAACTGAATGGCAAGCAAGGCCTCTGCTACTTTTTCCAGGACTCTGTGTCCTACCAGTCTTCTGGTCAGATGCTTGACTGGGGCCATCAGCAGAGATACCAAAGTCACCCAGCAGTACGTAGGGATCTTTTGGACATGGGTTTCAAGTGGTTTTCCTCCCAGAAATGAAATGACTAGGAGACTTGAAAAAGTAGTAGAAGAAACCAAAGTATCTGGGATATCATCATACATATATAAGCTGGTCCTCAGTGTTCTCCAGATACTATGGAGAGAGGTAAAAACAGGGAGTGGCTTTTACCTTTGGGATAGTGGAGTATTCCCCCAACCAAGTTTACTAATGGCTGGCATAATCTTTCCAAGTCTTATTTTCTTCCAGTACTAATGGTATATGGT
Source organism: Haliaeetus leucocephalus (assembly GCF_000737465.1). Lineage (NCBI taxonomy): Eukaryota > Metazoa > Chordata > Aves > Accipitriformes > Accipitridae > Haliaeetus > Haliaeetus leucocephalus. The sequence continues at coordinate 4,733,302 of NW_010973244.1, forward strand.
GTGTATACGAGTACCATGGCACGGAGGGGCAGGAAGTATGCTACATCTGCACAGCAGCCCCCACCAGGGACCCCCAGCATTACTGCTTCTGCTGAGCAAAGACATAAAAATAAGAATAGTCTAGTGGGATAGGTACTAGGTTTTGATCTTAGCTAAAGCCAGTCTGCACATCTCTCAAAGCAGCAGTTTGTTTTGAAGACTGCTGGTTACAGGAGGGGGATTTCTTAAAACTAGTTGGTGAGGCTTTTGACTGGCTTTCATGATATGTTACTTGTCTTAACTCTTATTTCTTTTGAAATTTTCTGTTTGTTTGTTTGTACTGCTTTCCTATGTCACTTCAGCATGTCAGGACTGCAGAGGTTTTTTTGAAATAGAAAATGTTCCTTTTTTACTTCTTTCAGTGGTAAAGGTAGATTAGTTCAAAGTGCAGAACATCTCATTTACTGATCAAGCTAACTTGATCAAAATGGGGAAACTGGTCTGCCTAATGTCAAAAGTAGTTTATTGTTACTCATTTGGGATATGAATACAATAATCTTAATCCACAAATATGAATAGTATTATAATGAAACCCAGAAGCAACAGTCATAGGGCTACCTGCTATATAAACAAAAAAAAATTTCCTATTCATCTAAAGAATTGTCCCTCTAAACAAATAAGCATGTAAGTAACCAGAAATTAATGTCTAAAGCTATGCTTTTTTGTCAGTCTGTTTTATGCGGACAGTCGTTTTGTAGCTTTACTGAAGGAATTGTGATGTTAATTAACAGCTCTTCGAAGCAATTTCTTCTAAATATGACTTTACTTCTTAACTGTTTTCACTAGAACATATGATCTGTAACCCTAATGCCAGTTTTTCTGCAGTTTGTGCCAGAAATGCTGTTTGGTAATGTGGGTTAATATCTATGCAGTTCCTGACTGGTTTTCAACACAGCTGGAAATTATTGTTCTGTTTCCACAGGTGTGAAATTCTCATTCTCTTCAAGAATAATGAGAGAGGCTATGCTGACCTCTTCTTCAGTAGTGTGAATCAGCTATCATGTGAAAGCCTATTTCTGAGCAGAGGCATGATTTTTTGGAAATGTTTGGAGGTTTAGATTTGAGCTCAGGCAACAGCTGATACATGCTGTGCAGAGTACATGGACTGATAATAGCCCAAAAGTCTCTTCTCTCTTCTGTCATTTAAACAGCATATTACATAACTTCTTTGTGCCAGTCTTTATTTAAAGAAATCCAATAAAGTCAGTCATCAAATATGTCCCCTTGTCTCCAAATCCGGCACAGAGCTTCCATCAACTCTTAATGAATTTACACTGGCTCTAAAAATGCCAATTTTAATCTACCATCAACTCTCCTGTTTATCGCTGGTTCCCTCGAACTTTGTGTTTTATGTGTCCATTTTTAGGCTTGATTAGTATTTTATGAGCCAGTTGCCCATTTTGATAATAAAACCTTTGCATTCCGGTGTCACTGGCAACAACCACCATGTCCACCATATTAAAAGCTGGGGGAGTGGGGGAGGAAGACAGGCCAGAGCAGTGGTGTTAAGACTTCTGGGCACTGTAAAGGTCATAAAATGTTTTACCATCTGTCACTGGTAGCAGGAATAAATATTATTCAATGTTAATCTAAGTGAATGGAACTCTAGTAAAAAAGATAGCAAAGCTAATCATTATCAAAGAGTAAAACGGGCTATAAATACATAGTAATCTGTACATAGCTGAACGCTTGATTAAGTTGAGCTCAAGTCTGTCAGTCATTTTTAATAGTTTACATTATCTTTCCCTTTTTCTATGGCCCAATAACTTCATTATTCTGTTTAAAATAATAATAAGTGTATATGCTTGGTAAGACTTAATTTGTTCATTAGGTTTGGGTTTTCATAGAGATTAGCTTTCATTGTAAGTAACTTGAGAATTTGGGTGCAGAGAAAATAGATTAAAACTAGAATGGTGGATAGTGTTGGGATAGTTACCTGAAGGCTTTGTCTAGATGGAAAGCTCAATATAATTAGTCAGCAGTGGGTGTTTCTCTCAAGTAGCTGAAAGATGCCACCTTTCATTTGTCATATAAACATGTCTGTTGTATTAACTAGAGGATTCCTGAATTGTTTTACAGCAGTGCATAGAGGAAAACTTGAGAAGGTGTCACCTAGGGCCATACAAACACCTTCCTCATCTTGAATTTCCATGGAAATACCTTGGCCCAGTTTAGATCAGTTTGCCTTGGAGGTTAATTGTGAGCAATCAAGTCACGGTGGTGAAGGTTTGCTAATGCAAGTGTTCCTACTTCTTTAAATGAATTTCTCAAGGAAGCAATTCATATTCATGCACTTGACAAATTTTTTGGTATACATTTGTCTGTTGCCTGTCAGGGTCTCTGATTCCACATGAGAGTGACAAAAAATTGCAAAGAACAAGTAGGATTAAAATGAAAAGTTACTTATTCGTGACTGAGGATTTCAAGTATAAAGACAACTCTGGCTGTGGTAGGATTCCAGTGGTTCTGCTGAATCTCTTTTGTAGTTTTTTCTGGTTTTCTCCCCAGTGAACAGTATACATCCTTAGGAATCTCAGAAGCTTTATCTTTTCTTTTTCTGATGACTGGGAATACCATGGGCAGCTGCTGGAAGCTTCCTATGTATCGCTGGCTCCTTTCTCTTGGTGTGAAAGGACAGGGAATGGTGGTAGTGTGGTGGCAGACCAATTGCCTGGACCAGGCACCCCCTTCCTTTCTCCCAAATAACCCTGAAGCATGGAGCAAGTTGAAAAAGGAGAACAAGTTTTATTCCACTTCCAAGCCCTCTACATAAACAAGGTAAAATGTCACTAAGCACCAGTAAATACAAGGCTTTTGTTGGAGCTGGAGTAAAGTCTCATGAAAGATTTCCAATAAGTCTGTTGGGGAGTCTTTGCAAAAGACTTATTTTATATGATAAATGCACCAAATAGACTTGTAAACCACAGTAAGAAAAATAAATGTGTTGTGTCGTATAATGGTGGTCTCTTGATGTGCATTTGTTTCAAGCATATGAACAAAGCAATATACAAGTGCCAGGCAGGGGGTGGTTATTTGTGTTTTCCATGTCAGTTGAAAATAAATGATGAGATTAAAACTTAATAATAGCAGAATGGCAGGTTATGCCTTACTTGTGGTTGTTTGTTTGTTTGTTTTAAATAAATAAATTTTAAAAAAAAGGCTTTGTTCTCTGCAGAGACTTGTATTGGAATCCATCTCCATTCATATTCAAATGGATTTGAAGTTTTCCCTTGTGGACAGTGTCTTGCATCAAAGGGGTTTTGCAAGTAATTTGGTATGATTCAACCACGTTAATGGTCTCTGCTCCTTTGAGGCACAACAAAACTTTAGTAAGAATTTCTCCAGAGAGCCCAGAGATAATTTTGCTAGTTCTGAGGAACTATTTTGATTGAGGCTGTTTAGGAAATGCCCCTATGAGCTCAAGAATCAGAGAGGGAGGGAATGGCTAGAACGACTAACTTACGGTTTCCATATATGGAACAGATTTTGGGAGTCCAGCATTGCCTAAAAGCAGATCTGACTTCTCAGACTCATAGAACATTCTTTATATTAGAGCATTTATTTTTATTGTCTGTGAAGTGACCATCTAAAGAAGGAATGCTTCCTTCTCCTCCTATTCTGTCATCTTTAACCTGTGCCCTCATTCCACTTCCAGCTGCAACAGAGCTTTGTCCTCGCTCAGGCTTTAGCTGCTCTTTACTGCCTAGGACAACTTTTGGAAGAGAATTGAAGCCTCTGTGCTCTCCATGAACATGGCAGCCTATAGCTGGGTGATGTTGCATCATCTGGGTGCACAGCATCCTTGCTACCTGAAAGCTGATGCAGAGGTTGGTACCCAGGGCAGCATCAAGCCGAGTGCCAGGCATCTCTTTGCCTCGTTGATTGCTAGGGTTGTTACAAAGGGCCTCTTTTATGCAGAAAATGGTAAAGAATTGAAGATTAATTTTCCCATAAGCCTATTTTCTCTGTTGAACTTCTGTGCGCTCAGTTTTTCCATGTTTGTTCATGAAAATAATAGCCTTCGTTGTTATTCATGATTTTGTTTATCCAAGAAATTATTCTGGTTTTTCTGTGAGTGTTAGTTATTAACTGTTGGCAGAACGTTCCAAGAGGAAGTATGTCAATGCTTGTATTTTGTACCCGAATTGTAAGGTGCTGCTGTAACATACTAATAGTGAAGGTTTGGTACTATCTCAGAAGCTGAGAGCTTTAGGAGCTCTAAACTCAATAGAACAAAATTAGGAGGTAAGCACATTTCTGTCATAAGTTATCTTATAAAAGTTATCTTGCATCATGTTGACAGGAAGCTGCTACAAATTTTGCAATTTGTTGTCAAGTGCCAGTGTAGGTTTATGAGTGCTCTTGAAAACACTCTACAGGGAGTTGGGGAACTAATGCAGGTGAATTTTGAGTATGATTACAAAGCATTCTTTATCTGGTGTGTTGGGTTTTGGGGGGGGGAACACATGACCTTGTTTGGCAACTGGAGTCATCCTTTTTGAGTACTGCCTGCATATACATTTCATACATGCATATAGATTTTTACGTATTTAGTATATTATGATTCTGCCTTGTCTAGTTCACCAGCTATTATAAGCCAGCTATTAACAGGTTGGATAGAGGCGTATGTTTCTTTGGGAGAGACTGAGAGAACAATAACACATAAATGAGAACAAGATTTACTTAGTATTCCTTCTAATATGAAACTTGACTGATCTATTATAAGCCAGTTATTACAGGATTATAGTATTACTTAAGTATATAATGTAATGTGGAAGGATAATAGTAAGCACTATAAGTATCTGGGAGAACCCATGATAATGGAATTACCTTGCACAACTGTTGAAGTCCATTGCCCTTTCTTGGCTGGCAGTCTTCCTTAGCACTGCTCTGCAAGTAGAGCAGCAGTCTGGTGGAGAAAGGTGGCACCTGGCTTCAGGCCACTGGGCAGGCACTGATGCCAGTATTGTCAATAAGGCCAGGAGGCCACCTGTTGGGTGTGGTGGACAAGCATGCTCACTGCCTTAAATTAATTCTTGCATACAAGATCTTTTTCCCTTTTGACCAATTACTTGGCTATAGATATAGCAAGAGCAGCATAAGAAAAATCATCATTCTGTTCATTGTATATGGTTCAATCAGGATTATCCTGGCAGTGTAATAGTCTTGAGATCTGTTTTCTGCCTTTCATAAATCTTTTACATGAAGGATGAGCGCAAAGCCATTTTGAATATAGGACTGAATTGTCTGAGGGTTGGAAAGGACATAATTTTCTTAAACGTTTGGCTGCAGGATTTTAAGATCTTCTTTTATACCATCTTGTTAATTATATTCTTCCCTCTTTGAGCTAAAGTAAGTACAGGTGTCATGCTTGTGACCATTTTGGTGACTTTTGTTCTTCCTCAAGCAAATTATGGAGTTCAGAAAGAACCAATATTCATCAACCTGCTTTCAAAAAAAAAAAAAAAAAGGTCTTTTCAAACCTCACAACACCTAATGGTAGTATTTTCTCTCACAGCTTCCGTAGACATCAGCTGCCCACAGCAGAACAAAATTTTCCCAGAGGCCAACTGAGCTTTAAGCAGACTTCTAGGATTATGACGATTACTGGCTTACTCACTATATTCCTGCAAGCACAGAGGACTGCCTAAATACTGTTTCTCAAAACCAAAGTAGCTCATTTTATTTTGTTTTCCATGAGCAGTAAATTAGATCATCTGAGGCTACAGAAGACTTCTGTTGCTAATCTGCCTCCTCTAATATACGTGCTGCACCTAAAAGACAGAAAAAGGTCTGGTTTTTTCCTCTTTCATTCACCTAATCTGTAAGCAATTTTACTGTTGTCTTGTATTTCTCTGCTCACTCAAGAACACCCAGAAGGTGAAAGCTTTCCTTTGCTTTATTACCTCTCTCAATATCTCCTTCTGTATTAGTTCCTTCAAAAATACTGATCATCACTATCAGTTTTTACTTACTATGCACTAGTAAAAGTCCAGTAGAAGGATGGTCTTTGTCTCGCAGCAAGCTTGCATGACATGCCAAGGATCAAGTTAGTCAAAGACAAGATGGATCTTGCCAGTTGAGAAATAAGGATTTGCCTGCCGTGGTAGACTTACCCTTAAAGGCCCGCCAAGTGCTTTAGAATGTGCACGAGATACACAAACCTCTCCTGAGCAGCTGAGTAGGTCTACAGGAGCCTGTCTGCAGACCAACACAGAGCCACAAGCTGTAAAGCTTATTCCCAAGACAGTACCTAATTAAAGTAAGTTTGGGAACTTATGTTGTTATTAATTGTTAGTTTAGGGAATTTCACCCCTTGGTCTGCATGCAGCCAGTGTGTGAGAGACTTCTTGGCAGCAGGGCCAATTTTCCACTCATGCTTACTTTATGTATAGTGGGGAGCTTGTGAAGATAGTGCATGCTCAGAAAGCTGTGCTTTAAAAGTACATTATCCACTTCTGCACTGATGAATCTGTATATGCTGGAGAAACTGGAAGCTTAGTCAAAGTAGAAGGTCAGCTGCAAAGAAAATCACAGGAAAACAAAACAAAATACAACAGAAGTCTAATTCTTTTATTGTTCAGCTGCTGTTCCTTGTGATTATTTCATCTAGTTACTATTTCTGGAAATAGCTGAGTGCAATATGTTGAGAAAATATTACTACCATACATTCCAGTGAGAAAATTCTTATGTATTTCTGGACTACATTGTCCTATTTTACTGTCAGCATTTTGTAACATCGTGTTAATTTCCCTGTTCAGGTGAATGTTCGTTTCTTGTCTTGCTGTTTTCCAAGTGACCTTAATTTACTCGTTTTCTATAAAGTAAGTCTGTTTCTATGCTCTGGATGAACTATCTAATATCTTGCAGGTTCTGAGACCACAGCGTTATTATTAGGACACTAGAAAATTTTGACCAGGCACCACTTGGCTGAGTGGATAGAAAATATTGCTTTTAATTTCTTAAAATCTTAAAATATTTTTTAAAAATAAAATTTATTGTTTGAAGATAGCTACAATTTAAATGTTTTGTTAGAAAAGTTTTTGAAGCTAAATGTGGAAGTGGAGAATCACTGTTATTCTTACACCTGGAAAGTAGTTTTGGATATTAATAAAATATACTGGCAAGCATTTTAATATAAGCAGTTATACTTTGCTTTCCTAAAATGCATTCATACAGTTTCAGATGGAATATCTACTTGTCATTGCCTGTCTTAAAATCTCATATGGTACTGCTGTGCATTATTAAAATAATTTATATGTTTTAATCCAAGAAAAAAGGATCTTAGAAATTCTGAAGAAAACGGCACTTGGAGGAAAAAAGTCTTGTGATGCTCTTGGTCTGGATTCTCAGTTACATTGTGAAGTGAGAAAACAGTACAATTTCAAAGTAGAACAGATTGAGGTAATTTGATGGAAGATCTCCACCACCATCTAGAACAAGGAAGTTTAAAATATTTAAATAAATAAAAAGAAGAGCACATGTTTTCTAACCCCCCCACCCCCCAAAAAAAACCCCAACCACCAAACAAACAAAGACATCCCCTGTCATATATTGTTCAGACAAGAAGGTAAATAGACATTGCTCATGAGTACGGACTGCTAGATGTAGAACACATCTCCGCTTCCCAGAGTCCACAGCTGAAGAAACGGGATTCCTTTTTCTGGATGATGTACTTCCAGGAAGAGTTGAAGCAATGAACAAGAAGCCAAGGAAAACAACGTAATGAGCTATTCATAAAATAGGGCCTAAGGAAAAAAAGACAACTAGAATTTTTCATCTTGAGAAGACTCGGGTTTGACAGTAGTCTCCTTGCAAAAGACTTCTGTGAAGAAGTCATTTGTATTTTATATCTGGAGATTATGGAAGATACTATTATATTTTGTTTTATAAGCGTGGAGTAAGATATATAAAAGTAATAGCCTTATATCACAGGAGGACTTGGCTGAAACAATAGGAAAACAAGAAATAGAAAGGACAGTGCAGCACTAGAATAGATAAGAATGTGAACTCTTCAGCTACGTTTATTGTAAGGACAAAATAGCCGTGGGTAACTTTGTGTCTGAAATGTGGACTGGGCGGTCTCCGGCTGTTTTTTGTAATTTGGGGCTTAGGGAACACTGTCTGGGCAGTGGGCTAGGGCAGCCCTGTGGTGGTTCTGCCTTACCCTGGTAACAGAACCACCCCCAAGACAGCTCAAGAGGTGATACTTTAATAACACTTCTCACCCTGTCCTAGACAGTGTTAATATGTTAAATCTGTCTACCCATCTTGAAGATGGTTGGTAGTTTTAGTGTAAATCTCAACAGAATCGCCCTTTGGGGAATAATTGATACGTTGCTACGTAAAGCTATCTGGCATTTGAACACAAGCACTTATCTAAGAAGTATCCACATACTCTAATCCAGCATAAGTAGTTAATTTTGTCTCGCGTATGCAGTCTTCAAGCTGAGAAATTCAAATCAGAAGGTTGACTGATTTATATATTGTGCACTTTATGCTGAAAACATGCTTTTGATAGTGCTACTGCTTTTTCTAACAGCACTTATGGTAAGTCTTAGGCATTTTCAAACTGAAAGCTATTTCATTTCTTTTGTGGAAGAAACCATTTGCATATTGGTGTAGGCAGAGGAAGGGTTGAGTGATCTTAGAGAAGATTCATTAAAATGTAAACATTTCATCTAATGACTAAAACATTTTCTTTTTTTTCTATTGGGAATTATAGTTCCAGAATGCTTAAAACACCTTTTTTCTTTAGTGTGGATAGGGATTGCCCACACCAGTGGTTTTAAATCTGCTGTTGAGACTAAAATTTATTAGGCTGTAAGGTAGCTTTTACTAAAATGTATGCAGACTGACCTTGTTGGTCAGTAATATCATTAAATGTGATTTTTTTTTTTTTTTTTTTTTTGAATGAGATTCTGTTATGTGGAATGAATACAGTCATGTTATACTATCCTAGATTTCAATTTTAAAAGCGCTTGAGGATTCCTCTTACAAGTGTCTGAACTACTTAGATATTGTACAGTAGAAAGGATCAATTCATGACTTCTTGCAAAAGCAACAATAGAAATGGAAATCAAATTACTTTTCAATACTTCTGAAAGTTAAGGTTTAGCTAATACTGGATACATTTAGAAAACTTCTCAAATTAGTCGATAATTAATTAGGATGCCTCCTACTTTTTAAGCCTCAGTTAAATTAAAATTATTGACCTTATCTTACTGTTTTAAAAATAAATAAAATAGAGAAAGGGGAAGTAATGTTTTTAAAACTCAGTTTTGCCAGATTTTTTCAGGCCCTTCAAATAGATCAAAACCAAATCTGTGATTCCAAGGAAAGGTGTGGGTATGAAGAAGCTAAGATTGGTATATTGCAAAATTTTGAGAAAACCAGAAGTGGAAGCAGGATATAGTTTAGATCTTCTTTTAGATTGTGGTTTGGAACCAGGCTTGAAATAGCGCCAGTAATTCAAAGCATTACATTAGCACTTTCTGCATAGGTACCTATGACTTGTTCCCAGATGCCTGGGGCTTTAGAGGCTGCTGCACCTCTTCCTTTGCTAGCACAGTCCCAGGGCCTTGGAATGACCTGACAAATGGGCTTTTTACCAGCCCTCTGATGATAAGACACTCATTAGCTCCCTCTTAGACCTAGTATGCCAGAGGAGCAGTATTTAGAGCCTAAATGGGGTAAGTTGTAGTTTGTGGGGTTTTTTTAATTATTAAAAAAAAAAGAAAAAAAGTGAAGATCTAGGTTTTCTGTGCTTATCTAGCATAAAGCTGTCTATTAAAGGGATGATGTAGCAACCAATACTGTCCTGTGTCCTCGTGTTAATAATTATGAAAGATACTTGCAATTTTTGCATTCAAAGTGTTCTGCAATTGCAGGTTCTCAGTTCTGCTCCAGCTTAAGTTGACGGCAAAATTCCAAACATCTTTAATGTGACTGGGTTAGGATCCTTCAACTCTCGTAAAGTAGCAGTGAAGGACTAGAGCTGGTTTGTATTCCCTGTTTATAAATATATTAATATTCTGGTTTATGGCCATAGCCTGGCTCAGTATAAGCCTTGAATTTGGACTCTGGAGTTTGTAATTCCTCATCATGTCCTCAGACCATTTGATCTAGACCTTGACATCTTCCTTTCCGTAAAATAGTGAGAAAAGAAATTAGTTTTAACATGAAATTGATTTCCTGAAATTCCATGAGACTGCTTCTCCTCATGATATTTTACTAACAAGTTAATGATCCCATTTATTTCTTAATCAATACACAGCAAGGGACCCCAGTGACTTACCTCTCAGGCCTTAAAAACATCTATAATTTTAGCCTTGAGGATGCCTTAGAAAATTGGAACATGCAGTCATCTTTATTCTCTTCTGCTGAAGAGCAGGTACTTGCAGTTACAGAGGGGTTACCAATTAATGATATATCTGGAGGCTCAAAGATTGAACAGTTCATTGTATTCTTTCTGTGTCATATTTGGAGAACAGATGTTACTTACTTTATGTCCTGAGTAGAGATTAGGTATTTCTGACTATCAAAAAAAAAAAAAAAGCAGGGAAAGTGAATTTACTTGGAACTAAGGGATTTCAATTGTGATTGTGCAATAAAAGAAGGCTGCCACATGAAAGCAATCTACAAAAGCAGAGATCTCCCCCCCCGCCCCCATTTATGGCAATGAAATTTGTAATTGGAGTTTTTGTTTGATAGCAGCCTCATCTAAATGCGGTGGAAACAGTGCAGCCAGTATGAAGAAGTAATCTGTTGTTGAAACTTAACTTGCCACTATACAAAACACTTTACATGCATTTTTTAACTAGTATTAAAAGACTCTAGTTATTCTGTAGTAGTCAGATGTGAGTCCTGGGAATGGGTTTTGGTTTAGCTTACTGCCCGTCATTAATACTTAAGCATTGTGAGCGTATCCATAAAAGTTCTAAAGTTTCATTTTTTCTTGTTCTTGTCTACTTTGTAAGTGCTCAGGACTGCAGACAGACAAGCCATTTGCTGCTCTCCTATATAGCTTCTAGAAGTGAATTAAAATGGATGCTGAATTCACCCCTTAGTCTCCATAAGAACAGTGACTCTGTAAATGTAACACTAATAGGCTTTTCAGTGTAGGGCCAATTTAAAAAGCACTTACTGTCATGAATAGTCCTTTCTTTCTTGGGCCCCCACAGTAACAGAGCACTTAAGGCTTATGGCTACCTTTAAGCAATGAATGGTTCTATTGACTTCATGCACTGAAGTGTTTTACTGGATCAAGTTTATTTCAGGGGACTTCTCAGATGAGAAAAGGTTTACAGAATCAGACACACAGACAGGAGACAGACTGACATAAGTATGTTTCATCAGGGCACAGTTAATATATCCAGTAACCAGATTTTTGGTTTTATAACCTAATGAAGATACCAGGAAAAAAACTTACAAAAGAATGAAGATGGTATAGAGGCAAAAACAGAATAGTAGATGGGGGGAGGCGGGAAAGACAGGGATAAGTAAAAATTGTGTAAGTAAAAATAATTTTGTAATTTTGAGTCTCAAAGCAAATTCTGTCTCAAAGCAAATGTGAATATGGAATTAAAAAACCACAGCTTCTATTTATAACCTGTGTAAAAAGGTTGCATATTGCAGGCATTAGCTGTCTCCAGCTTATGGATGAACGGCTCCTGTCTGTATCAGATCTAGCTGGAGTAAAGAGGCTTTGTCTGCACAGATGCACAGTCTCCATGTCCTTTCCTGAAACTCAGATTTTACCAGTCCATTTTGCTGAATTTTTCCTCTGACTGCTACTGCTATTCAGGTGTATGTCTGTGAAATATGCTACAAGATGTGATATGCCAGCTTGCTGTGCTAGGTGCAACAGGTTTCAGAAACAACACTTTTAGCTCACCACCCTTTCCAAGTAATGTGATGAGAGGAGCAAAATCTTTTCCAGCCTCCCTCAGTTAAGTGCTCTGAAGGGGAAAGGTCCCTTTCTAACACTTGATAATGCATGCAGATGGTCCTCTAGTGTGTTGTATGGGTATTTTCCTTGTGCAGGGCTTGATTTCTCTGTTCCAGGACCTTTGAAATAAATGGATTGGCTCTGGGTGAGCCGAGGCAAATAAAGCCCATTGCTGGGCAACTGTCACTGGGTAGGGACATACCCCAGGAAAAAAGGACATGACATGGATGACAGCCACCTACATGAGACAGGCCACCTTTTTGCTTACCTCTTTACATAATAAACTTATTTTAGTGAGTGGGTTTTTTTCCTACAATGACCCACATATGTGTAAGGCAAAATTTATTAATAAAAATAATGACCCACCCCCCAAAAAGCCCATTCTGACATCTTTTTAAGAATCAAGTGAAAATAATCTGTACTGGTAAAAGATGCATGAGGATGAAATGACCATTGGCAAAATTTGCAGTCTTTTATAATAAAACTAGAAGAATTAAAGAAATTCTAAGATTGTGTTGGGAATCCAATACCAAAAGCAACTATGGGTCAAATTGTTGCCTCAAGCCTTCAAAAGACTGATTAATAAGAAGGCAGTGATAGCTTAAAGGAAAAAAAAAAACCTTAAAACATGAGAAGTGTGATATGTTTGCTATTCAAGGACTATTTATATTATGTGTACTCAAGGTAAAGCTTACGTAGTTTAAGATTCTGCTTACAATAGAGGATGCTTAAGGAGTGTTTGGATAATAGTCAAGGCACCAGATAACGGACATTTCAGAGTTACAGATGGTGTCCTCAGATGAGGCATGCCCATAGCAGGACAAAAGGAGTAGGGGTATTCTTCCCCAAACGACCACCAGAGACCCCGGGCAGGTGTGGAAGACTCTGGGATGATTGCTCAAGACAACACCACTTCATGCTTGCTCAACATAATGAATATGCAATAGTTAGGCGGTACATATGTATTAGATAGGCCTCGTGTTTTAACTGTAGCATTTAAGTATGGACTGAAAACCTCAGTAGGTGTGCTTGATTTGTGGAAATCTTCCACCTTGCACCCTGCACAGAATAAAGCAATGTCTCCTCTCTAAACTTACTTTGTGTGTTTCAGGACATACTTTCTGATCAGGTAACAAACCACCATCCCAAACCACTCCCATCCCCCACCCCCCACCCCACTGTAGAACTGTATGACTTCAGGAAGCTCTACAGTTATTTTTGATCAAAATCAAACTGTTTGACGGTTCATAGAGTTTTGGGGTTGTTTCATTGTTGTTGGGGTTTTTTTTGAGGGAGGCAGGGGTAGTCCCTAAGTTTTTGCTAGTGAGATAGAAAAGCTTCAACCATAATACCCTAGGTCTTGCAGTTTTGAATATATATAGGATTATAGAAGTGCAGATTGTCAGACAAAAAGCCTTACTAGCAAGAAATTGACTTTCCGTAGTTAGAAATTAGTGTTCCTCTGCGGTGGACTGAGATGAAATGACAATTTTGGCAGGACAAATGTAAAGAAGCCAGAGCAATCCATTTTCTGTTTCTTTTTTAGCTAGAGCCATGTAAAATAATTCTTATTCTGTATTTTATTTTATGAAATGTGTCTCTAACTGTTGTTGTTTAGCAGACAAGAAATTCAAATTAATGAATTTTATCCTATTGGTTATATCCACAGTTCCGATAAACTGTTTATTGCCAGTATTAAAACTGAGAGATCTAATTATTTACATAAGTTATGCATTGAATGTTTGTATTTAATTGTGAAGTGCAGAATCCTTAAACTGTAGATACAGTGTCAAACTGAAAGATAATGCTAATGATTATTAATTCTTTGCTTTGAAACAATGCTTTGGTGAGTGCTTTAAGTACCCAAACTTAATGACTGTTCTATGAAGTATCAGAATATTCCTGAAAACTAACAGAAAAAGGAATACAAAGTGATCCTACTTCAATACTGAAACAAATCTTGGTAAAACTGTTCTGTGTCACTGCATAGCTTCAGTCTAAAGTGTCAATGTCAAAGTCATTGAAGTGCTCTTCCCCAGTAGAGGAGTGTCTTGTAAGAAATGTTTCTTGAACCTAGTTGAGATAGCATAACCAATTCAGATACTGTAAGTTGTTTTTTTCCTTCCCAATATTTCCTAATGTCGGTATGTATTCTATATGAATAGACTTGGCATACATCACCCAGGATGCTGGAGAGAGCAATGTGTGGTCAGTGCTTGGCTCGTGATTACCAGTTACAATAATGCATCTGCTACCACATAAGCAGTCATCCAAAAAAGTCAGCCTACAAGAGAGGCTTCTGTACAGGGTGCATGAAAAATTGTATTTAATGATGTGGGGTATTTTCCCAATCTTATGAGCGTTTGTATAAAGGGATTTAGCACCTGTACTGCAGTAGCATATATTTTGCATATTGTCAATGAATGTTATTTAAATCTCTTAAACAGATTTTTTAAAATGTATTTTGGGGCTATAAATTGATGTGTTAAGGAGAAGAAATTTGCAAAACAAGAAACCTACTAAATTCTTAAGTTTTGTGGTGAATGAACTGCTGGTTAATTGGTGAATAAATTTTGTCTGTGACTATCTTCACATGTTACTGTGACTGAGAAGAAGTTGCTCCACTTGCATCAAGAGGTATCATTACCTTACAATTGGTAAGGTTATCAGTCTTTTAACAAAAGCAAGATACAAACAAGCAGCCTCTTCTTTTTTTTTTCTTTTTTTTTTCTTTTTTTTCTCCCCTTGGAGATGAAACTGAGTGCATTTTTGAATGCATGCTCAGCTGTTTTACTTTGAAAAAATATTCATACCACTCTTAAGCATGTGACATGACTACAAAGGCATAGCATTAACAAGGAAACAATATATGCCTTGAAGAACTCAATAGCTGTCCTATACCAATGTATAGGACTACCAGAGGTCTTTTCATGCTTAAAGCAATGCAGACATAGTAACATCCAAGTTTTGTTCAAAATCTCTGCTAATTGCATTATTTCTTTTAAGGCCAAAAGATTTCATGCAGATTTTGGGACAGATGATTTAATGTATTTAAACTACAGATGAAAAAGCACATGCAAGGACAATAGGGAGGGTCTGTGAAAAGTGGGCTGCAACACTATGAACAGAGTTGCCAAAAAAATGCTTCTTAGTTGCCATCTGTATTTTTCACATGATGATCCAGTGTCAGTCGACTCTTATTTTTTCTGATGTTAGTAGATGTTCCTGATACTTGTTTCAGATTCCATTTTTTTTAGATTTACAATGTTCTAAAGAGTGACCTACTATGCACCATGAGCTAATGGATTAGATGTCCCTGTTCCTGCATTTGCTGTTCTTTTTGCTTTGTAGTTCTTTTTACAGTGCAATAATAGTAGAGCAAATAGTTGTTAGGAATTGAGATTTTTAAAAAACTCTGTGTTTCAAAGGTAATAGATAAGTACATACATCAAGAAATGAACTTTGATATCCCCCCCTCCCCCCTATAATTTCTTACTAAATTAGAAGGAAGGAGAGAGAAAAACTAATTTATTGCAGCTGTGTTTCCACTGGTCTGGTAGACTCCATAATCTTGGACAAGCATTTGAGCACTACCATGCTATTAGGAATTAAAAGCATCAGCAGGAAATCTAAAGTTATTGTGTCCTGCTATTGTAATGCAGTGCCACGCTTGCGATTGTTTCTTAGATGTCTTTTCCAGATTCAGGATCAAAAGAGAGAAGTATTTTTAAGATACAGTGTCTGCATTAGTGCTGCAGGGGGAGGTGGTCTTCACAGAGCCCTTGGTGATCTTGGTCTTGCCAGCAGAAGCCCAGGTGATGGGCAGGGAGAAATCCTCAGTGTGCTCCAGTAGCTCTGTGTAGTCTGGATGTGAGGGCCAGCAGCCTGCAGGACATGTGTGAATTGTGCCCACCCCTCAGGTGTGGACATCCCGAGAACGTGTGAAGCGTGCTGAGGAGGCCACGTGCTCTGCAGTTTGCAGACAGCCAACAAATACTATGTGTCATTTATAAACCATTTGAGATTGGATTGGTGCTTACGTGCACCGGTGTCAAAAGTCTTACAAAGACTCTCAACCGGATTCCTGCCATTGTGTTGTGATAGATACTATAGGACAGAGAACCTGCCTCCCATGCTGACTTATTTTGATGCGATCGGTAAGACAACAGTTTTTTATAAAAATTGATCATCATTCACAAACTGTACATAAATTGTTTGTATCACAAGCTATGTCGAACCACCACCATCATTATAGTACAGGCAATTTAGCGTTGTCTACAAGCACACTTTCTAGTCAGGTATTGATTTTAAGCAACCAATCTATTATAACATTACGGTACCTCTCAAAAATAGATTTTCTGCATGTATAGCATGGATTATTAAATTACTTAGATGAATTATTTGTCACTTTTATTTGTATTTCCAGTTTGAATTTGCACTTTTAGAACAGCATGTTTTACAAAACAAACTTTGCACAATCAGGTAATATTTTTTCATTATCTTTTATCTTACCATTCTATTTCTATGTTCCAAATAAGTATCTGAATACTAATGTAGTTAATATTAATTTTTCATGATTGCTATAATAAATCTTGTTTCATAAATGAAAATAAATATGCAAAGCATTTCAATCCATATACCTCAAAAGACACAGTATTGAAAAATCCTGTTGTGCTTTTTCACTATTCTGTATGCTTCCAAATGTGAAGATTGTTCCCTTTGGGGCTTTTTTTTTTTTTTCCCCCCCTACACACTGGAGAGAAAATCTGCCTGTTTCTGCTTGAGGGGAGTCATTTAATTTAACATTTAATGGAAAAGCAGAGTTTATGCTGGTTCAAGCAGAAGAACAGTCAAGACTTTCAGCTGTTTACCTCCAAGAGTATTGGAATTCCAGCATGAGCTAGCACTGTGCATGAAGGTTTCTGTGCTTTCACATCGCTGTTTCCAACCCAGCCACTTTCCTATACATTTATTCAGAAACAGGTCTGAGCCAAAGTCTAGAATATATAAGCTCTGTGGGGAAAAACTGGAAGAACTGGGCTTGTTGAGTGAGAGAAAAAAATTGACTCATAGGATGACCTAGTAGAGATCTTCACATACGTAAGAGAAGCTGTGAATTAGAAGGAAATAAACTCTTTTCTGTGTTAATTAGGCATAAGAGAAGTTATGATCCTAAGTGGCAGTGAAGGTACTGTAATTTAGACATAGGAAGATCTTTCTAACTATAAGGATAATTAGACATTCTAGTATACTCCTTAACTACCCATAATTATATAACTTTGAGAATAAAGCAAGTAAGGATGGCAGGGATGATTGTGGTATTGTTGGTTCTCAGTTGCTGCAGGGAATTGGTTGTCTTAAGCTCTATTCCAGTGCTTTTTCCCTGGCTGTTTCTACAGGTATTTGCTCCAAAATTTTGCGGGGGGTGGCGTGGGGGTGGGGGGCGGGTGTGTGACCCAAACCTTAAATATTATTTTCTGTTCCTGCAACTAATTAATTTCTTCCTCACATGCTTTTCCTTTCTGGGGCCCTACACTCTCTTTCAGCCTCTTCCTGAGGAGTGCTCCTAAAAGAAAAGAGGAAAAAGAAAAAAAAAAAAGGAATTTGTTTAGCAGCTGTAATATCTCCTTCTGAGTTTTTCCTCTTATGTCTAGAAAATCCTGCTCTATAATGATGGTGAAATATGGAGTGTTTTGGGATGTAGTCTTTAGGTGTATGTGCAAGTGTTTGATGCAGCCATAACAGCAGTGTTTACTTCTACAACTATCAATATTCAGTAGACTTATTCCTCCAGTGAAACGTACACTTATTTTTAAAAGGCTTCTAAGAATTAATCTGAAACAGCCAAAGTGAATTATAAAGACATTTAAAATCTAGAATAAGTGGGAACTTGTGTTTGCTATTTTTCTTAATTTCTATATTATTTACTGAAAAGAAAGATTTTTTGATTTCTGGACACTGAATAATCCAAAGTAAAATAATTTTTGTGTGATATGGTGGAATCCAAATATTTTCATTAAGCACTGGTGGATATGAAGGAAAGGGGTTATTTTGAATGGGGAGAGTATTCTTTTTAATGTCAGAATTGTTTTGGGGGGAAGAAAAAGGGTTTTTTGGAAAAAGAAAAGCTATTAGTCTGTCTGAGAAAACAGTCTAATGTGATTGTATCTTGTACCAAAATAAAAGATAACAATCCTCAAACTTCTACTACTCATCATATACACTCATAGTATAGTTTTCCCTGTTTCTCACCACTTTTTAGCCTTAATCCTAGGATATGATACTGCAGACATGTGACTGTTTTTCACATTACTAATGAGCATGTACTGTGGATTATCACAATCTAATTCTGCATGATTGTGCAGCTGTCATGACTCTCTAGCAATTAAAATAAAACAAAGCCAAAAAATAAAAATCATAACCTGAAATCAGTTTCCAGGGAATTAAGTATGTTGTGTCCACCCCCACCTCCCCTTGGAAAGGATGAAAGCAGCACAGATGTGACAAGGATGTGAGCAAAGTTCTTTTCCTTCTATATCTCAATGGTTCACATACTTCTTTCAAGAAGCAAAAGAGATGGGTTCACTGCCACACTCTGCTAGTGGCTTGGCTCAACCCAGCTTCAGACTTACCACTTGCAAGAGTTTCCAAAGTATCCAGGCTTTAGTGGTCTGAGATGGACCTCCTTTGACTTCTCCTGCTGGGGAGCATTTCTGTCTTGAACAAAATACTTTCACAGCCTGCTAGACAGACAGGAGAGGGCATGAGTGATAATCTAGCCTGAGGGGCAGAGCAGTAGCCCAACAGGCTTCCCTGGTGTTCCCAGTGTCTACTGCATGCAACAGTCAAATCACATACTAACCTTCTGTTCCCGTGAACCTTCAGTTAAGACAAAAGCTGAAAAATTCTCTTCATGAGCCAGATACAGCCATGTACTCCAGAATAGTTGGCTAATAGTTGATCTGCCATTTTAGAGTAGCTGCAGGTCTCAGAATACAATTGAACTTCAGTTTTCCAAATTATTTGGGAGTGTTGATGTACTGAGTACTGAGCTGTGACATAAAAGTACAGCACAGTCATCTCCTCCATTTTCTTGTCCTGTTTTTTCCTACTAGTGTTTTTAATCTTTTCTTGGAACAATGTTTTGTAAAAAATTTGCTTCCCTGTGATATTTTTTGTCTGGTGTAACTTGTCGAGAGAGAGACAAAGACAAGAGCTTCAAATATGCCAATAGCTGTTTGGATTTTGCTTGCCTGTAGAGTCTGATTTGCCTAAGCACGTACATAGATGAATGTAAGTGAAGGTTATAGGTTTCTGTGTGACAGAGTGTACGTAATGATTTTAAAATTTATTTTACAGTTTATTTATACTTTTATTAAATGATTGTTCCCAGCAGGGAGCTGAACCATAGAGATGGTTTTGCCTTCCGCCCAAGCCCTGTTCTAATGAATTTTACAGTTTCAAAAAGATTTCAAAGTACTTGCAACTCAGTCTCCTGGCATTTACCTAAATGGTTGCTAATTCACGTTCCTTTCTCTGCCATTACGTCAGCCACTTACAGAATGAGCATATTTTACAATTAAAAATAATAAAGAATCACATTTTACTAAATTATTAAATCACTTCATTTTTCCATCATTATTTGAGCTACTTGCATTTGAAAAGCAGTGGAATGTATTTCCTCTGGTTTTAGGGTATAATCAAGATTTTGAATGATACTTTTGGGGAAGTCATCTTGCTTCCTTTTTTATCCTTTTGCCTGCTAAGCTATTTCAACAATATGTGTTAAAATCCCTTCAGTTTGGCATCTGAATGTATAGCAAAGAACGTATCCCTAGGGAAATGGCCCTTGAGCTCCCAAAAAGGAAAGAAAAGGTACAGGAGAAGTTATTCCTTTTTCTGTCCTTGTACCCTGCACTGTGATAGTTTCAAGCTTAATTTTCACTGTTTAAAACTATATGTTTGATCATGTGATAAATACTCATGTTATCTATCCTCTTGTAAAATCCTTGTTAATACAAAGTACCGTAACTTTACTATAAAAGCAGATACAGAAGCACAGATTTAATACTCGCTTTCAGAGTTACAGCTACTGGGAGTTAGTCTGCACTAGAGTTTCCTTAGCCTGTATTTCCATCTCCACTAGCCTCCTGCTGTAAAATCTGAAAATACAAACATTTACATCTCCAGTGCCCATGTTTTCTTCATTGTAAAGCAGGGATGAAAAAATTCCCTGCCATCAGGAAACCCTGTACAGTGAAAGTCTTCAAAACCATAGTTACGTGGTAAGAGATGTTACATTTTGAAACCATACTGGTTTTTTTTTTTTGACAAATCTTCTCTTGTGTCAAACAATAAAGAGAGAAGTGTGTAAACCACAGCACACGAATTCATCGCTTGATAGATATTTTGGAAGTGTTTTCTGTTAACTCCTGTCATCATCCTTTCTTCATCACAGAACAGAGGCAGCTATGAGAATAAATCAGTTAGTGAAGATGTTATAGTGAAGTGTATTTGTCTGCATTCTTCTGCTGCTGTTTCCCTTTTCCGTTTGTTTCCCTTTTCCGTTTGTTTCCCTTTTCCGTTTTTTTCCCTTAATGAAGACAAGTTTAAAAAAAAAAAAAAAAGTCCAGAAGGAAAAGGGTTAGGTTAGTGCTTTCCTAGCAAATTTTGACCAAGTTTGAGCAGCAGAGAGGTACCCTCTAAGATGTCTTCTGCATAGCTCCAAAGTATTGCTGTCTCCTTTAGCATTCTCCTCCTGATAGGATGTAGTGTAGAGAGGTAAACAGAAACCTATCCATGTATTGGCACGCTTCTGGGTCCCTTCTCTAAGGAATACTGCCAGGTTGAAATAGAAGAGAAAGTGGAAGATGGAAGTTTGGTTATCTGCATAGCCTAATTCTACTTTTAATAATTTGTCATTTTTTAAATTTTAATTTCAGTAGGCTTAAGGAGGCCACTACCTTGTCAGGGGAAGCCCTAACAGTACACCTCAAGTGCCAGGAAACCTCCTAAGATCTCCCTACTTCTAACAGTGATCTTCTGTGATTTTCAGACAATCTAGTTGTAGATTTTTTTTGCTGTTTCTGACACTGCTGTGAATGGTGATGCAGAAGGTCTGAACACTGTTGCAAAGACAACTGCAATTTTTCTCAAGGGAAAAAAAGAAAAGGAAAAGAAAAAATGGGCCTGAAGGTCTTCAGGAGATGATTTGCTGACCTGTACTGTTCTGTGTCTCTGTGAAGCACTCTTCCCAGGTACATCCAGCAGTTTTTCTGAAGCATTATCAGTTACGAAGCTCACAGTATGTCATTAAGGGCTTCCCCCCCCCCGCCCCCAGCTTCATCAAGGCTTGGTTGTAAACAGAACATCCTTATGCAAAAGTATGTTTAGTTTTATGAAACTGATTTTTAGCAAGAGGTATTAAGGGTAATGGGAAAAAGCTAAAGAAATAGACACAAGCATTGTTAACTTTAATGCTGTGCTTGTATGATAATATTCTGAGGAAATGTAATAAAATCTAGAAAAGCAGTGATAGATAACTGCTCGTTTTATCAGCAATTTTAACTGTTGCTTGCAAACTGGCTTTGCAAGTTTTATTGGAAAGGGCACTTTATCTTCCTTCCTGAATTTGAGGTGTGCTAGCTATACTAACTGTAATGTGCTGCTGTGCTGATAATGATGGTGCTTTCTGTCTAAAAACCACTATAAAAGAGAGAGAAATTGTCTTGCATTTACAATAATATTTCCAAACTTAATTACGGTATCTGATACTAGAGATACCATATATGCCATGAGGTGCAATTGTAAGTCAGAGGACAAAGGCTTCTTCCCCATTTTCCCCTGTTAGAGGAGGGAGGCATTATACTGTGAGTACGGGTGATTTAGCTGACAGGGAAAACTGACTAGGAGAAAATCACAAATACAGTGTCTCTGTGATGTAAGTGCTGTGACATAGGAGTACAGGGAGCATGCTGTGGCAAGGACTGTGGGACGGAGGCATCTGGCTGGGGAGGTGCGCAGTCACCTGCAGCTGGAGAGCTGCTCAACCTTCCTGGTTTTAGTCCTTGCCCAAGGGCTCCCCCAGCAATAGAAATGCCTCCCCATCATTCTGGCTAGAAATTTGACAGCTGAAGTTTATTTTTAAAATGTTAACCTTCTACAAACACTGAGCATTAGCCAACCAGCCAGTCTTCCAAGATCTCATTTGATAGACATTCAGGAAAATGCCACTGCTTAAGGTTTTTAAGAAGAAAATATGCACTGTTTTTTGACAGATTCCCTTAGGCATTCTCAGCACTGGCTCAGTGAAAACTGATTGTCTTATAATAGCCCAAGTAAAAATGGCTCGTCAGAGCTTCTCAAATGTAATGTTACTTTATGCCGAATATATTGGTCAGTTCATGAGAGGAATCTTATAGGAGATCATTAGTAAGTAATTTGTCCTGAAATTGGATGGGTTTTGTCCAAAGTAAATAGTCTTTGATGTGTCACAAGAAGGTCTATGCGGAAGAAGTGTCAGTCTGTACCGAATTACTTTCACCAAACAGCTCCCAGTCATTGTAAAGAAGTTTGTTTGACTTTTGTCTGCTAGCTTGATGACATGAAATGTAACCAACAAGTATGGTATCCTGTAGATCCTGAATTTGCAGGATAAAATACTCTTGAGATGTCTGGTGGTTTCAGGTTTGAAGTCAGTATCTTGGAAAATATTAGATCCCATCAGGTTGAGCCTGAGGAGATGGAGATACTAATCTGTAAAACAACATGTATTATATGGAAGATTCTGTTGACTTGGAGTGATACTTTTTTCCTTCAGAAGAGAATTCCCCATTCTCCTTTTCCTCTTTGTGGGAAAATCCTAAAATCAGTTAATGTAAGCTCTTGAAGAAAAGAAAAAATAATCAGAATGTGGAAAAAAAAATAAATTCTAAATAAGCTGTGTGCCGTTCATATCTTCCTATTTTAATTCAAAATATACAGATTATGTGAGTATCTTTGATGGATGTTTCTTCATTCTCAATTACTAAAAATATCAGAAGTACACTTTGTTGATATTATTACACAAATGCTGATAATTTAGATGCAGGTTTGCCTCCAAAAAACAGGGAGGTGTTTCCCTCTTTCCCCCATTTTACTTCAGCAGAGTCTGCGTTGTAGAAAGAGGTATATTCTTTGAAAATATCCATCTTGAATGGTGGAATTGGTATAGCAAATAGCTGAATAACTGGTATGGAACACTATGCCTTTAACACTTCCACAAATTCTAAAAGAGTCCCTACAGACAGCTGATGATAATAAAGTATTTAATTTATTTCTCTTTACTGTTTCTGTAAACATGTATTGATTAAAGTAGTAAATGGTACTGGATTGCATATCTTCAGAGATGATCTTTTATTTTGGATGTGATACAAGGATTTTAGAAAGGTCAGTTGTCTGAAAACAAATGAGCAGTGAGTTCTTTTACATTGAAACATTCCCTTCGCCAATGGAGGAGGCACCATGTATTTTTTATTTATCACAGACCTATAACATCTGTTGATACTTTCTTTACATTGTTCTGCTGTTGTCTATAATGTGGAATGGATGTGCTTTGGCATCATGTTACTGAGTATTAGGTTGAATATTAATTTCTTTGCTGTGATGTGTGAATGCAAAATGGTATTTTGGAAACACCTTTAAATACACACAAACTCCAGGCAACTGTCCTGGGTTCTCACAGATTTTAGCATAATATCCAGTGTGGTCCATGAGCCCATTCATCATTACAGTCCCATATAGTAATAATTCTGCTTTGGCCTGGGCTACTGTATTTCACATTCTGATTTCTGAGTGAGTGTAAATGGCAGTACAGGATGTAGCCAAATATGTTACTTGGGCTGCATTCCAGCTTTTAGGCTTCTACCAAGAGCCTGTTGCCAGGCTATTTAGTTTCTAGCACTACTATTTGTGGGAGGTTTCAAGCAGAGGTAGCTTAATATGTTTCTTGTAGTTAAGAAATGCTGGAAGTCAGTGATGTCAAGATTTTGGCACATACTGCAGCAAGTTTCAGTAGGCATAGATGTGATGTAATTCATCCCTGTTCGTTAGAAAAGCAGAAAATGTATCCGGTTAGGTGATCTGACTTCTCTTTGTGCATGGAGCAAGTCCAGTCTGATCCACAAATGCGATTTGAATGAAAATTTCCCAGGAATGCTTTGTGCCAAATGGGGACAGAAGTATGACAAAGTGAGAAAGTGCAACTGGTGCTGACAGGGAACATCTTGAAACATCAGCAGCTGTGCATTAAACCCTTGAGTGTCAGCAACTACGCAGGAAACCTTTATGGTTGCTGTAGGTTAAATCTGACAGTAGAGTGTAGCTCCTGTCAGGATGGTTTTATATGTTTCCAGTCCCAAGCAAACAGGCAGGAATGTGTGCATTGTACCCATATCAATTAGGCTTCTGTGCACAGCACAGAAAATCTGTCTTGAGAATGAAGAATAGCTAAAAAAAGACCTTAAGTCAAACTTCTTTTAAAAAATAGGATTTCTTGGAGTCATTGTCTTGTTGTCTTTTGTATAAATGGATGATGCTTTGAAAAGAGCTTGGTAAATAATGGGACGCTGATTCATCTGGGGATAATTTTAGCCACAGTCCTAATTCAGGCTTTCTGTGAAAAACTTGCAAAAAGCAGATACATGGAAAGAGGGTAGAAAGCTCCTCCTAGCTTGAATTCATTATCTTCAAAAGTACTGGGTGCATCACCTCTTCAAAGCCTCATATATTTTATTTCTAAAGAGTGTCTCAATTTTTTCAGGCAGCAGCTGTTACTGTGAACATCTGCAACTTGATGCGAAGTGGTGGTAAATGTAAATCATTACAATATTGTCTATAGGCAAGCAACTGTGGTACTGAAAAGTTAATGACAAACTAAATGCATTCTAATCATCAATAGTATTAATTTTCATTTCCTTAGGAGTTTTTTCAAAGCCTCTTAAATTACGCTCTGGTTGAAAATGTTGTGGCTTGGGGTGGGGTGAGGGAACAGAACAACAGCACCCCCCCCACGCACAAGCAAAGTTTGCAAATGTGAATACAGTATTCAGTTCTTCTTATACAATTAGATTTTGAAGTGGTGAATGGAAATATTGCCTGCATAAACCTTAAGGTTTTGTGAGGCACCTTAGTTTGGGAACATAAATGTCGTCACTATACAAAATCTTAGTGCCTTGCTAGAGTTTCCAGACAGTAGTAGATTCAGCCAGTCTTTCTCTCTTGTCTTTTGCATCAGCTGGTGCCAGATGCCTGAATCATTCAAAATGATGTAATCAGCTAACATTTATAATGTGAAATCTTAGCAGTGGGATTATAGCTCCTGCTACTTTGCCTGTCAAAAGATGAAGACTTTGTGGTGGAGCCAGGTGGGAGTAAAGTATTAAGTCCTTCACTTTTGCCTCCTTCAAATTAAGAGACTACCATGGAGAGTCTGAGCAAGCAGTGGAGGGGAACAGCTGCACTCCGTATGTCTCCTTGTGCATAATGTATACCTTATGCACACAGTGTATCACAGAAGTGATGTCACTTTTACACCACAAAATATTTATGAAAATGAAAAATACTTACTACTTCTAGAATAGTATACCGATAGGCATTTCATAGAGACATTCAACCTAGAGTTGATGGTCTAAATGTTACCATTTCTTTGTGGATTTTGTTGTTGTTGTTGTTGTTGTTTCAGCAGACAAACCTTGTTAATGTCTCAGAAGTTTAATACCCATTAACTTTTTTTTTTTCTGAAGCTTTCTGATAATAATCATGACAGGTGACTTTACAGTCTCAGCTTTTTGGAAAATTGTGGATTTTTAAACATAAGTGTTTAAGTTTGGAAAAATGTTCAGTTTTGAAAAATAGGTGATGCAAAGTTGAGTTACATGTATATGATATATCATTTTCACATTTTCTGGTGCTGTTCTGTTTCACCTAGCTTTCTCACAAATCTTCATTGGAACTGAGGGCATGATAAAAGTAACAGCTTCTATCTCAGCAGTAAAACTGCAGATTTGTATGATAGTTACCCCTCCGCTTCTTGTTGCAAAGGAGGAAAAAGCAGTAATTTCAGTGCATTTAGAGTGAGTAAGCTAGATGTCCTTTGAATAACTACAGACCTTTCCTTTGTATTAGCAGGAGGATCAGAAAGATGTTCCTGAACGCAAATGTCAGGAGACCCAGTTACTGCTGCCCTTTGACTTAGTGACAAACATAGTTCTCGTTTCTGGTGGAAATTGGGGATTCTAGAAGTTGCATGTCGTGTGTGACAGTCTAGTAAAGGTAACTCAGATATTGCTAAGTGAGCTAGCCAGGATACTGAAAGTAGGGTGAGTTAAGCGAGACTGAAACGTCTGCTAACCTGAGCTAGGTCAAGTACTGCCTCACACCTCATTTCTCTGCACAGTACAGTGCACAGATTCTCCAAGGCATCTCTTGCCTTTACCTTCTCTTCTTTCGATCCCAAACCTAATGGACTAATGCTCTAACCTGGCTATAAAGTCCACAATAGTTTCACTGTCTCTCCAGAATGAAACTTTCTCTGTAACAGATAAACAACCACTGCTCTATTCATACCCATATAAAATATTTTCCAAGGCTCTCGCATGTCTGCACAGAAACAAACATGAATAACTTTTCATTTCAGCTACCTCAACTACCCAATGCTCTGAGATAGATAAAAGTAGGCCAGGAATTTCACCTGTTCATTCGTGCACATAGTCAGGAGTAATACTGAAATCTTAAACCAGTGTTCACATCAATGAAGATATTTTCAAATAATTTTCTCTTCATTGGTTAAACTTTCACAAGGTTTTTTGATACAGCCTTTATAAGGTAATATAAAAAGAGATTATATCAATGTCATTTTTTTAATCAGCTTTTCATTAAAGTATCCACTTTAAATATGTGTGGTGTCTGGCAACTCTGCGCAGGCTACTGCCAGACTCCCTGCCTTAGACTCATTGTCACCAGGCGCTATGGAAGTGATGAGCTCAGTCAAAATGTGCTATACAAGTGGTTATCTCAATTTTCTGGTTCAGCAAATAACATTGCTCTGGAGGGTTTGTGGTGATGGTTTACTGTAATACAATGTAAAATGTAATGGTGTGGAGAATATTGGTGAGCAGCTAAAGGCCAAACTCATGGATCTGTTTGAGCTAATTCAGGAGTAGTATTCTGAGGTTGTAGTAACACCCTTTTATACATCCAATGCTAAATATAAATACCATTATTCAGTCTGAAATAGGGACATGGAGCAATAGCATGCAAAGTATGAAGTGCTGTGTATCCTTGGTAGTCATAATCAGTTTCTTCTCATTCTCCCAATAGATAATATTTCAAAGGTTTTGAGACTTTATTGTAGCACTCTTGGTGACTTTCCTGGACATTGAGACTGATAAAGCCTCAGTATTTTGGGATGAAGTAGAAAGACGTTTGCAAGCAGACAGACTGTTCTGTGACAGACCCTGGTTTTCTGAGGCTTTCTGGTTTAGTTTAGTTTGACTGAACTACTATGGGTAGTTTAGTTTATTACTGAACTACATATTAGAAGGTAATAAGCACATAGATATGAAATTAAAAACAAACAAAAAACCTCACACAATGCCTAGTGACAAGAGAAGTGTGAATGGCAAAACAGTGAAACAGTCATGCCATGAATCTCAAGTATTTTGCACATTTCTCTGACCTCTTTACAAATGACTGTTTTGGGGTGCATTTCACCTCAGCCGAGCAAAAAGTAAGGCTTTTCTTAAGCTACTTTGATATTGGAAGCACCTACCGGTGTGCTTAACACTTGATTTGAAGTGTTGCTTTTGTTGACATTATGCCCAGACAATCCATGAGTAATTCTGCAAGTTTTCATTGTTTTCCCTTATTCCCAAGGCATTGTCTGTCCCTTTCTAACTATTGCTCTCTCCTTTTTTATTCGCCTCCTGGTTCCCTACGGAGATTAGGTTCATGGCAGTTAAATGATTCATAGAAATAGCGAAGAATCAAAGGTAGCAGGTCTGGGAGCCTAACACAGTAGGCTGAACCACTGGGTTGCTTTCAGCTTTCATCTTGCCACGACATAGCTATCTGGCAGTTTAACACTCACAGCTTGGATGTTCCCGTGTTACTATCAGATGGCAAGAGGGTTACTCTGAATGGTAAAATGGGAGACCATAGACAAACCAATGTTTTTATTGAATGGATGAACTATATGAATTATTAAGGAACAAGCAAGCAAGAATGTCTCCAGTAAGGCTACTTTTACCAAAATGGAAGCAACTTTTAGTTTTAATAATAGAAAGCCAATGTGAAGTGTTGATACTGACCTGAGCTTACAGTTCAGAGACAAACAATCAAAAGTAATTTTGCGTAGCACGATGATGGTTTTTTGTTTGGCTGGGAAATCTGGTCAATTCATTTATATTCATCAAAAGAAGCTTTTTGCAATGCAGTCTGTTATCGTGAGCCTCGAAGTCCAAATGACATATAAACCTTTTATAATGTCTTCATAAATATGAAAAAGGCATGCTCTTCTCTTTGTTTCTTTTTACCTCTGAAGATGCCAGTTCCAGTGACAGGAAAGAATTACATTGCGTACTGAATGGAAGAGATGATGAAGAAGGTTAAATAAAGCATCCTAAGGTTTAAATGGGTCTCCCCAAAATTGAACAACCTATTAAAAAAGAAGAAAAAAATATTTTGGATCTAATTAATTATCTTCCTCTATCTCCCATCTTCTTCAAATACTCTTGAACAAGGACTCCAAATCCCTCATTCCCCCTGTATTCCTCCTCATAGTGGCCCATATACTACGCTAATGAAGACTAAAGGATTTGGGGTTCAGGGATGCTTATCTAAATGGGGAACTGTATCAGGTATTTGAAAACTAAATTAATTTGATGACGAAGAACAGAGGGGAAGAGGAAGTTTAGAAAGAAGATATGAATGAAAAAACCCCAAACATTAAGACTCAGATCTGTCTCTCAAGTGATGTCAGGATGACCTTCAAAGTCTTTCCATGAGCCTGAAGGTCTCAAAATGGTGTAAGCAGAGAATGTGTTAATTCTCTGTTGCAGTTTCAAAAGACATGCTTCTACCAGCTTTTACCTTTCAGTAGGGACAGTCTGCCTGCATAGTACTGTTGGGGTTTTTTGCAATATCAGATGTTTGAAGGGGTAATAATGATTTATAAATTCAGCTTAGACTATGCTTATCACTGGCTTATTCCAGGCATTTTATGGCTCCAGAAGGTGTCATGTGCCACACTTTCCATGTAACAATGCTGTGAGGGTTTCTGGCACACACAAAAGAAGTAGCGATAGGCACCATACTTTCTCTGTTATGCATTTAAGAGAGATGAATTTGAGTAGATGCATACACTGTTTATATGTAACCATTTAAATTCATTTTACTTTTACTAAATAAGCTGGGGGTTTTGTGATGAAATGTTTCCCTATACGCATGAATACATGAATTGATTTAGGAGAATAATCTAACATGTACCCTGGCAGTATTTACTGAAAATTGTGGATTTGTATATGTGCTGGGAGTAATTAATGAGATTAGGAAGAGTTCTTCAAATGGTGTCAGGGAAGAATAAAAGTTTCAGCAAAAAAACCCAGCCAAGTGGGTACTGTGGGGTTTCTGAAGCATAGGCAGGATTTATTAATCAGAATGAAAAATAGTTGCTCCTTACCTTCCCAAAATGGTGAATGATCTTGCCAGTCATGATTAGAGCATGACTTGTGGGAGTTAGGGAAGCTGTGAAGTTATGTGTAACTTCTGATTTAGGCAAAGCAGAGTCTTCTACTTTCCAAGCCTCTGACCATCAAACCTATTGTTCTGAAGTGAGTCTGTTTTTAGGGGAAAGTGGTTGCTTTTTCAGTGGAAATTTTAAACTTCTTTTTAATTGCAAGATGAATAAGGGCAATATTTCTTCAGAAATTTTGGTGGTAAAAGATTGCTTCATACTTAGCATAATGCAATGGAGGTTTAATAGAGTTTTAACCCTGTGACACATTTAGGCATTAGTTAAAACATGGAGAGTTGTCATGCATTGCTTGCTCACACAAGCTTACATTTGGTAACATCAGCTGAGCACAAAAAGAAATGCATAAAAGAAAGCTACAAGGTCCTAGGCAAGATGATGGTCATCTTGTTTGTTTTCCAAGTATAACTTTATTCTGCTCTTGTTAGTATTATTTTGATAACAAATAAGCTGCACTTGTCCTGTATAATGCTGTTCCCTGAAATGTCCATTGCATTATACACATGCACACACTGACAAATCTACAGAAAATTTTATGTTGGGATCCCCATCAGGAAAAGGGAGTTGACACCCCCCCTTGGTAGTAATTTAAACATAGACTGTTTATATTACAAAGCTGTGCTCTTCATAGTGCTGATATCCCTGTTAAACAGGCCAAGGGATTGATTGCTGTATGTGACAGCTTCCTTCCAGAGCACTTGCTTGTCCCTCCTTCCAAAGGGAAGCAGTGCATGTGAAGGGAGGGGAGGGCTTCAAGTACACACATGTTCAGATGCTCCAAAATGTCCCTCCTAATTAACTCCTATTTCAACATTGCTGTACAGCTGATTGTAATTTTGTGGTTTTTTCTTGTTGACAAATTGTGGATTTGAAGCCAAAGTGTATATCCCTCAGTGTCCTTCAAGGATCTGTACTGAGACAAATACTATTTAATATCTATATCAATATCACATAGTGGGATTGAGTGCACCCTCAGCAAGTTTGTGGATGACTCCAATCTGAGTTGTGCAGTTGATATGCTTGAGGGAAGGGATGCCATCCAGAAGGATCTTGACAGGCTTGAGGAGGGGACCCATGCAAACCTCATGAAGTCCAATAAGGCCGAGTGCAAGGTCCTGCACCTGGGGCAGGGCAATCACCAGTATCAATGTAGGCTGGGGGATGAACAGATTGAGAGCAGCCCAGCAGAGAAGGGCTTGTGGGTACTGGTGGATGAAATATTGGATATGAGCTGGCAACATGTGTTTGCAGCCCAGAAAACCAATTGTATCCTGGGCTGCATCAAAAGAAGCATGGCCAGCAGGTCAAGGGAGGTGATTCTGCCCCTCTGCTCTGCTCTTGTGAGACCCCACCTGGAGTACTGCGTTCAGCTCTGGGGTCCCCAGCACAAGAAAGCCATAGACCTGTTGGAGTGGGTCCAAAGGAGGGCCACAAAAATGATAGAGGGCTGGAACACCTCTCCTATGAGGAAAGGCTGAGAGAGTTGGGGTTGTTCAACCTGGAGAAGAGAAGGCTCTGGGGAGAACTTATTGCAGCCTTTCAGTACTTAAAGGGGGCTTTTGAGAAAGATGGGGATGGACTTCTTAGTAGGGCCTCTTGTGATAGGACAAGGTGTAATGGTTTTAAACTAAAAGTGGGTAGATTCAGACTAGATATAGGGAAGAAATTTTTTATGATGAGGGTGGTGAGGCCCTGCAACAGGTTGCCCAGAGAAGCTGTGGATACCCCATCAGTGGAAGCGTTCAAGCTCAAGAAGTGTTCAAACTCAGTTTGGACAGGGCTTTGAGCAAGTTAATATAGTGAAAGATGTCCCTGCCCATGGCGAGGGAGTTGGACTAGGTGATCTTTAAGGTCCCTTCCAACCCAAACCATTCTATAATTGTATGAATCTATGATTTTCATTAAACAATGATGCTGCATGAAAGTATTTCTATAGATTATATTATTTGTTTTAGGTGGGTTGCAGGTAAGTCTTTAAGA
The DNA here is from genome assembly GCF_000737465.1 of Haliaeetus leucocephalus. Classification (NCBI taxonomy): domain Eukaryota; kingdom Metazoa; phylum Chordata; class Aves; order Accipitriformes; family Accipitridae; genus Haliaeetus; species Haliaeetus leucocephalus. The sequence goes on from NW_010973244.1 coordinate 4,765,059, forward strand.
ATAACAATAGGAGGCTTGAACTCGTCCCTAGGTAGAGGGACTTCTTTTGGTCTTGGAACAACTAAGTAGATCTGTTTGAGAGTAAGAAATGGAAATAGGACTAATACTCAAACCTCCTTGGAGGTACTCCTTTGGAATAATTTCACCATTCTCCTCTAAATATTAGAAGAGACCACATCTTTGCCTTTCCTTCACTTTTCCTTTCCCTTTTTCACTGTACAGAACTGTATGAGCTCAGAAAGGCTCTTCTCAGTTGTCAACTTCCTCCCCTAAACACGTTACAGTGCCAGGTTTAATGTAGTTCTGTGTGTTTGAAGAAGCTGCTAAAGATATGAATCTCTCACATCAATGTGAGCAGAGAATAAACATGTTGAAATCAATGAAGCATAAAAGTGGTAAGAGAACAAAAACAGGTCTAAGAATGGAAAAGCAGTCATCTCTGCCCATAATCTTTTACCTAGTCTTTGAAGAAAATTAGTCTATGTTTTGAAGCATTAATGCTTTTGAAGCATTAATTTCTACCTTCAGCAGAAAGGATGGGCTGGATGGAACCGATGCAGTGGCTTTATTTTGTAAATTATTATATCAAGACTATTGTGTCACAAGGAGTTTTTGCCTTGTATTCCACATCTTCAGCTGGAAGCAGCAAGTGGTGGTATTTACAAGATCATTGTTTACATGAACCTGCTTGCAAGTATGGATGAAGGACTAATTCTCAGCAACTCTGACAAAATCATTCCATCTTCTGTTCTGTTGGTAAAGTGCTACTGAGACAAACTTTATAAATGAACTTTAAGGTTCTTAACCTTGAAGGTGGGGAACAATGAAGATAAAATGAATTTAAAGTTCAGAAAAATAAGATAAAAACAAAGAACTGGGATTAGTAGAAAGAAAGATGGAAGGAGTAGGTTAAAAAAGATAATATGTAAAGACAGGAATTAAAATTATATACAGCACAGTCAGCTGGTGGTGGAAGTCAGAGTAAATACACTTACCAGTTAACCGAGTACACTGGTTTACTCCAGCAAAGTCCCAGACTAGCATATAGGCTGCAAACAGAGGTTTTTGTTTGTTGCTTGTTTGCTTTAAATTTTCTTCTCTTATCCTAAGACCTCCTTCTTCAGGTAGCCCCTTGACATAAATAGGACTATTTATGGAAGTTTGATTTTATTCACCATGAGTAAAACTGGCAGATCCTGATCGCTTGTAAGATTTTAACAGTACTTTCTATGTTCTATGTTACTTTAGCTGATACTGGGGAAAGTCTGTCATGAATGAGCCTCAATGAATCAAAATTATACTGGTTTACACAGTTTTAAGGATATGTAAGATTAAAGCACAGACAGTCCTTTAACTACATTATATCGTTACTCACAAAATATATACTAGCCTAGAACGCATGATGTTGCAAATGCAGCAATAAAATGCACAAAAATAGGATAACTTTGGGATTTGAAACATGTAAGATAATGCTGTAGAAACACACTTTTCATTTGTTTCATTGATGGTCCTACATAGTATTAAAGATTGTTGATATTTAATCTTAGAAGTCTAGGAAATTAGGATTGGAACACCCTTTTTATAAGTACAAAAACAGTAAAAAAAAAAAGTTTTTATTTTGCTATTTGCCTAATCACCATTCCAAGTTTAATTTAAAAAAAAAAAAAAAAGATGCCCCAGTGTATTCTGTTGCATTTGCCAGCTACTCCAAAGCACAGGTAAGATGAAGGAAGACATACCAGTGGATTCAGTAGCAACTGTAAACATTCTGCTGTGGCCAGTGACTAAGGATTTTTTAAACACTAGTTTATCCCTGAAAGTGGTTTCTGTGGATTGAGGAAACAAATTTATCTTGTCTGATTTTCTTGAAGCCAGAAAAGGTAATAGGAGAACTGTGTATGCAGCAAGGTTACAGATGAATGACCCTTAAGAGATACCTGAAAAAAAAAAAAAAAAGAAGAAGGTTCAGAAGTGATTGGACACCACAAGGATCATGAAAGTTAGCAAAGGGATGATATGACATCAGGTTTTCCAGTGAGCTACTTAAGTAGAATCTCAAATCACATGGAGTGAGACAGAAGAATGTTTCTTCCATCGTTTCTTTACCCACCTTCCATCTTCAGCATCATTGCTGGTGAACAGAAACTCCTTGATTCTGTCACATAAAAATACATGTCAGGATCTGTTCTTAAGGTGAAAGGGGATCATGGGACCTTTCTTTCAGTTTACAGCATATGTTCAGGCTCACTTTATTCTGGTACACTTTCCAACCACTTTGTCTGTGCATACACCCTAAGGCTGACCCTGCCTATTGCCATATGCTTGGGTGGAATGAAGATGGATAGTAGAAGTTTAACTGCTGAAGGAACACATCTCTATTATTTCTGCTTCTTTTTGGCTAACCTCCAGAAATCAGACCTTCTCCAAACAGTATCTCAAGGAATGAACAGATTGCTGAATTTTGATGTACACTTGCAAGCATTTGGCAAGATCCATCCCAACCAAAACAGGATCACATTGTGTAAATACCAGCCCTGCACAGTCGCAGATAAGTCTCCAAAAGGTAGACTTGCTTTTTGTGAACTCATGGACTCAGATGAATAACTTCTAGTTATTTTAAATGGTTGTAAAGTGTAGCTATTGGTAAGTTAATGAATAAAAGAAGCACACACTTTGAGGCAGCATTGAGATTTCCTGAGAGTACACTGATTTTTAATCTATTCCTACTCCTATGTGAATGCAAGCAGACTTTTGTCCATTCCAGGTACACTTTGAGCCTCCTGGTTCCCTCATTTTAAGTGAAAAGAATAATTTCCAACTGAAACATGCTTATGCAACATCTTATAAGCAGTTTCTAATTAAGGAAAACGTGTACACCAGTATGAAGTCAAAGTTTCCCATTTATGTGCTAGACTCACAGTCCTAGGAGATAACAACACATTATTACTAATAGTTGGCAAACTGGCTGTGTAAGACCCAAAGAAATTTAGTGATTTGGTTACTTTCTCTGAAAAAACACCAAACAAAACAAACAAAAAAAACCACCAAAAATCCAAAACAACCTTAATTTTATCTATGCCCATAAGAAATTGAATAATTTGAGCTTCCAGATGAAATTTGTATTGCTCTTCCTTTTGCTTTTGCAATAGATGCTTTATATTCTGCGTCTTGTATATTTCAACAAACTGCAAAATTGTATAACATACTCTTAATTTCATCATCCTTTTGCTCAGCACAGGAAGAAAATCTACAGCTGAAATAAAAAAGCTTTTAAAAATACAAAGGCTTCAATGATCTAATAAGAAAGTAGGATCTGTAAAACATACAGTGACTAAAAGGCATCCTGTACATCAGTGTATCATAATCAGGTTATTTTTCCACTATACTAAGCAAAAGCCTTTCAACAACTGCATTAGGCACATGACAAGATCTCTATACAAAGGAATATCCAGCTTCTGGCCTCCTTAGTAGCAGTACATAATAAAAGAATCTGACCCATCAGATTTTGACTGTAGAACTTTTTTTAATGTGTGCATTCACTTTCATCTGCTTGTTGCTATTGTTATTTCCTTTTTGGAAATGTTGTAAATGTTTTTGAAAAGCTGAAGTAAATCTTAGCAATTAGGAAGTACACATAAAGGAAGGGACCTTTTGGTATTTATTCGCAGTTTACTTGGGTGAAATAAAAAATGCCAAAGATTTTTCAATGCAAAAAAGATACAGCTGTTAGTATTGCCTTTTGTCTAATACTTGTGTGAACTAGTTCAATCCTATTGTTTCCTCCCACTGAATGCTAAGTATTGCAAAAGGCAGAATGATAATGTGCAATGCAAATGGTTGCAGTATAAAGTCACTGCAAGATTCTGGTGTGTATATTAAAAAATGGGCTTGCCATCACTAGTCAGCCCTGGATAGAGTATTGAAAAAGAAAACAATATGTAGAGCTTTCTGTTAAAGTAGAAATGAACTTTCTCTCTGCTGCAGATTTCTGTTGCTGATGAGCTTGAATGTAGCACAGAATAAAAAATTATACATATTTGGTAGGAATCTAAAAAATGTAAAACATTTGCCTTCTCTTTTGCAGTAACTTTTTGTGGTTTCTAATTATACTCTGTAGACTATTTGCCAACAGTATGATCTATTGTCTTCAAAAATTCTGAAAACATCTGGCGTATTTCAAAGCAGGTATTCTCTGATTTTCCAGACACAAAGAATCAGCCTGTCCATTGGGGCTTGAAAATTTTGTTGTTGTTAGAAAAAAGGAAAAATGAAGTATTACAATGAGAAATATCTTCTCTTCTGCCTCTTGGTTATTGTCCATCTTAGATTGCCTTCCTTTTATTGCTCCCCATCCCATCCAACAGGGAAGCATAGTCTCTCTTCACTTACAAGTGATACACAGTGAAGACAGAGTAATTAAATCTCCTCCTTACTGAGCTGGAGAGGCAGCAGAAATATTTTAACCAGAAATATCTACTGAGAGAATACGACACTGAAAGTATTTTCAGTAAAATAGAAATATTTTTAGAAATACAGAAAATACACAAGTATTTTCCCAGTTTCTCTAAACACCAAACAGATTTTTCCAAGCATGGTTCACATAGCTTTTGAACATGCATTCAAAACAAATTTTAATCTGTAGCTGCACATGTATATGAGCCAGTCAGCCATAGAGAAGCAATTCTTGGCCTGATACGTCAGAGATCGTATTAAATGTTCACAATTTTTTTCCTGGTCTAATTTTGGCGCTAACATGTAATTTCATCACTTGTCGACTTTGTTGTGTATTAAGTGTCTGACATCTAAGCTGTTCTTCATACTGTTCCTTAACTGGTAACAGAATAGTTAAAGTGATAGTATTTCACTTTAAAATACAATATCGTGTTACTTAAACTGGATGGAAACAAAGCAGAATAAATGATATGAATGTGCTTTCGGAGAAGGTTTCCACTCTTTCTGTTATCCCTATGCCTTTTGGTAATGGACCACAAGTGTCACTGATCTTACACAGCTAAATTTCAGATATCTCATGTTTAACTTTCTATCTGCTCTAAATCTCCTAAAATAAAATTCACCATTTTCCAGGTGTCCTGAATGCTTTCAGAACAGACACTTGCCTAAGCAATGAGACAGACTTGATTCCTCATCATTTTGGGCAACACAGGAAGAAAATCTACAGCTGCATCAGAATAGCTTTTGAAAGCACAAGGGCTTCATTGATTTAGTGAGAAAGTGGAATCTGTAAAACATACAGTGACTCGTAAAGCTATCCAAGGTATCCTGTGAATCGGTGTATCATAAACAGTTTAATTTTTTTCCCTAAGTACTAAACAACAACCTTTCAACAACTACCTCAAGTCCATAATGAAAAATCTCTGTATAAACAAATACCAACTGGTGGCTGCTTTACTTGAAGAGACTGATCTACTATTACACTTCAGTGCAACAGGAGCTGGAAATTTTTGATCAGGTTTAGGCACTGCTACAATATTTCAAAAGATATGTCCTGTTCTAGGTTAGCCTCACTTTAAATGTATTCTTAAATGCTTTATGAATTTTAATTTCAATTTGCTAATTTAATATCTTCCCTTTAGTCTCCAAGTTTTTTGAGTGTTTCCATGGAACTAAACTGATTTTCCACATGGTGCTGTTTCCCCTCATTTTCACTTATTGTGAGATGTCAGGATAAACTAGATCACTTATAATTCCTTTTCCTTTAAGATCAGAAGATGATTTTATTTAAATGAGTTGCAGGGTTTCCAGTTGCTTAGGCTAAGTGGCTTTCTAAAGAAAGACACAAGAAAAGGCAAGGAACAGTGTGTTGTCCTTGGCAATAACTTGGTACTTGAATGTTTTTGTCTGCTTTGAAGTCATGGATCCATCTATCTCTGTGAACCAAACCAGCTCTGTAGACCACTGGAGAGGACCTTCAAAGCCTTGTGCATGACTTTCACCTCTGTTATGTAGCAAAGAGTAGAAGATTCTTCTGCTTCTCTCTCATCCTGTAGAGTCCAAGAGCATGCACTTCTTGGGTCAATACAGTAATTTTAAAGCAAAAGCAAATGTTGCAATCTTTCCAATGGATTAATATTACAGAATGGAGAATGAGTAACCTATTTATGCCTATAGGAATAAAGTAACATCACATTCTGTAGAAAAAGCATAACATTAACTTCACAAGTAAATGCTACTTGAAAATGAAAAAACAGCAGAATATTCTAAAAATGCTTATTCTTCAGAGGTGTCTGTATGGATTACATAGCTATATCATTCATATTTTATTTTCTACATCCTGTTCCCAGATTGTGTGGGTATCTGTATCTCACTCATAGTGATTGGTGAGAGTTTGGCTATGTTTGAATCTGCTGCTCAGCTGCAGGCAGTCTGTTGTTGCTTACAGGTGTGTTGACTCAAAGCAGCTACATCTTGGCTAACCTGTCATGACAGTAAAATGTCTGGAAGTGTTTTTCTCCTGGCCATATGGAGATTATTATTCTGTGCTTATATCTGAGTCATACAGCTTTATGAGTCTTAACATCAGGCCAAATTCAAGTTTCCATGACATCATTATTGCAGTTGAACTACTTCTGTGATGAAAGCAAGTGAATGTTAGTATGTGACTGATTATTCAGACAGCATAATTGTATGGTAACTTTAAAACAGTTCAGTAGTAACTCAGTGAGTTGAAAGTTCAAGTATTTATTTCAAACTTTGGAAGACTCTCTTGGAAATTTTCATTACTGGATATAAGTACAGATAACTCACCTTTTCCATACATCTACCTCCAGGTAAAATGGTGAAATGTGATATGTGACAGCAATGACCATGACTGAAAACTAAAAGCACATCCTGGGTATTTAAATGGGTCTCAGCAGTGGTTGTTCATGTGGAAAACAAGTCAGGCACCAGTCTTCATTGTAGTGGGGTGTCTCTTCCAGCTAGATCCTCATAGCAAAAAGTTAGTTCCTTTTCAACTATCAAATGGTGAGTAATAGAAGAGCTAAAGCATCCCATAAAAACTAATTCTGATACATTTTGATGTCCCAAAAACCTAGCAGCTGTGGATAAAATTAGCATTTCCAGGTATCGTGGTTTTAGCCCAGCCGGTAACAAAGCACCATGAAGCTGCTCGCTCACTCCCCCCCGCCCCCAGCCGCAGTGGGATGAGGAGAAAATATAAAGAAAGGCTCATGGGTCAAGACAAGGACAAGGAGGGATCAGCTCACCACACCTTGTCTCTGCCACTCCTGCCTCCTCAGGGGGAGGACTCCTCACTCTTCCTCTGGTCCAGCGTGGGGTCCCTCCCA
>NW_010973244.1:4772375-4792721 GCF_000737465.1 Haliaeetus leucocephalus
AGCAGCTTCTCACAGGAGCCACCCCTGTGGCCCCATCCCCCACTACCCAAAAAAACGCACCACACAAACCCATAACACCAGGGAATTCACATTTTCATCCCAAGTCCCTCAAAATGGAGCTACATAAAGTGAGTGTAAATATTGGGGTATAAAAATAGCTATTACTGGAGAGAGTTATCTTTATCCAGCTGTTACTGGAGTGTTATCTTTAGGTTATCTCAGCTAAAAGATAATTAGAGAGTAATTGTGTTCTTGTAAAGTATCTGTTGTCTGATTTCTGAAGTAACATGTAGCTTTCAGAGGAATTCTGTGAGTTGTAAGAAATCGTTTGATTTATATCATGTCCTTGTTTGTGGGTGAGGTTGGAGTCATGGCTGCTTTGAATGTGTATTTGGAATCCAAGAAAAAAAATTCTAAATGGAATACACTTTGTCAAATGAACTAATATGGCTTGAGAAAATAGACCAGCTTTTGGGCCCATATGCCTTATATCTTTTCTCCATTTCCTGTATTTTTTAACAAACTGAAAATTCTGCTTATTTAGCTGAACAATGTAGTGAATAGAGTGAATGGGAAAGTTTCTGCTTGATGAGGGATGAATAGATTGCTCTGTATTCTTCTTGCCAAGGAATTAATTGTTACATTGGTACAGTTGGTCTTTAAGAATTGTAGTCTCTTAAAAGCAGTCTGCTGCAAAATAGATTTTTTTTTTTCATCTGAGAATAAGTTCTGTGGAAAAGACAAAGGTAGCAAGAAAATGTCCATTTCTAAAAGATCCTGGACTTTATCGCTTTCAACATAAGCTGGTAGATGCATTGGTTTCAGTTGGCCCTTGAAGAGAAGTAAATTAAAGCATCATAAATGTACAGGAGTGAAAATGCTGTGATCCTGCAACTTGAGAGCAGTTATTCAGCAACATGGGTGTTCCAAAATTATAGTTTTGATTAAGATATCTTATGTTAGCGTTGGCTGAACTACAGCTCTGACTAGCCCCTGGTAGATATTCAGTGTCCTAAAATCTTACTCACTTCATGATAGCCTGCAGTTCAACAAAATGCCATAGAATCTGGGTCCTCCTGTAGAGTACTGAAACACAGGTTAGAGGGTAGTCATAATGCTTGAATTTGAAAATTATATTTGTTAATGCTGCACTCAAGTTCCTAGTCTCTACACTGTATATCCCAGCTCAGTTATTTCCAACATGTATATATATGGTTTTATATATTTCTCCAGAGCAGCATGAATTCCAGAGGTGAGTTTCTCCTGAGTATTGCCATGTCTTCTATTTTTTTTGCATGTTTAAGGAAATTTGTTTGTTTGTTTGTTCTTAATTAACTCAATGTTTTAATTTCCTATAAAATTATTAAAAAAAAAAAAGGTATGGTCCAATTGGTGCAGGGTTCTGCAATGAATCAGCTCTGTAAGGTAAAGAGCAAGGGTTGTGCAGAAGACTAACACAGAGATTAAGATTGCAGGCAGAACGTCATGCTTAAATCAGGCTATTAATAGTCTCAAGAATAGACGACATACGTGAATAAGGCTTGCCTTGCTTATCTATTGCCCATTCTTGGCAAAGTTTCTGAGATTTCAGGGACTCAGGAAACCTACTGGTTCTTCCTTAGCTGCTGGAAGCCACTGGAGCATCTTTGATTTAAGGACCTTTAAGACTGGGCACTAAACATGGTAGAATATTGGGAAACAATATATGCATTTGTCATACTCTGACTTCCCTTCAATATAAAATGCCTTTGTGGCAGCCGGTTTTGCCTTTGGAAGTAAAATACAGGAATGACATGATTCATTTTCTGTAGGAACTGTAACATTTCTCTGTAAGAATACAGCAACAGTATCCTGTATTCTCCAAAAGATGGTTATATTGACCATAGGTCAAATCTTGCTTCTATTATTCAAAGTTTCTGTTCAGTTTAGCTCAGGATTGCTTATACTTATATCCTCATCTCTTGAGACTTAAGCAGATACTGTCTTCTGTATTTTTTCATCTCTTGTACAGAAAATCTAAATTATAAAGGCTTATCACTTCTTTTATTTTTCTTTTAGTCTAATCAAGATTTCATGCTTCCTGCTTTTCACTTTACATCTTTGACTGTCACACTGAAAACCACATGCATTATTCCAGTGCACAAAATTTAATTTTCTTCCATCTTGTACTGCTTCAATGACTCCAGTCTTAATTCTACTAAAAAAAAAAAAAAAAGAAAAGGAATCTTTTAAAGTATTACATAAGCACATACGTTCCTTTGTCACCTGATGTAACAACTGAATAGAGGAACACATACCCACAGGCACTCCACTTTATTCCAACCTGTTAACATATAGAGTGATTTAGTGCCATTACAATGATATAAACCCATACTTGATGCAGGTCCTATTAGTAAGCAATAATTATTTCATTTCTAGCCACTGTCTCTTATTTGCCTTTAGGAAGAAAATTTAAATCTCAGTTAAGTATTAAAAAAATATCCAATGGAAATGTTACAAATAATAATGTTTTTGTTGAAAGAGGCAATATTGCGATTTCAGTGAAAAATATTTGAATAACATGAAGAAGAACTTGAAGAGTATTTTAACAGAATTAGCTATTTCTACATTCAGTGTAAAAATTGGATTAGATATAAAAAGTTGTATTCTAAATTGGTGTAGAAGACAAAAATGTTGACTTCAGAGGTAAATACTTAAACATTATCAAAACTGGATGTTCATCTTGAGATACAAAATGGATTTTTCAAAAAATCCTTTTAAAATACTGCTTTCTGTTTATGATTGTTTGAGCTGTTGAATTTCTCATAGAAAAGAAATTCTGTTTTTTAAGCACTTATGATTACAACTAGATGACGAAGACCAACACAGACCTCTGTCAAATTAAGAGTTATCTAAAATACCGTTTATGTTGTCTTTTAAACAATTTAATGGAATTTTCACAGACAGTATCTATGCATGTTATTTTGGAAAAAATGTGATGAAATACTTGCCTAGTATAAAACTTACAGCAATGCCTCTTATAGTAGGGTTTTGAAAGTCAAATGGATGACTTTCCAGTGTCAGGGCCTTACCTAATATTAGTAACCTCCTGTCTTGAAACATTAAATTAATCATTGGTCTGTTTGTCCTTTTTAATTAGCATTTTAAATGTCTATTTTTTTTCTCACTTTGGCAAATGTAATGTAATTGGTATTTATTTCATTGAGGGCTGTGATCAAACACTAAGAATTGTGGTTGACTTCTGGAAGCATGCATTTCTTGCGATAATTATAGGGTGATACAGCCTTGCCATAAGTTGACTGTTCCACAACAAAATAAAACCCCAAGGTATATGCCATTGCAGCTTCCTTGCTGAGTGACTTGCATAAGCTCTGTTGTTTCTTAGTCAGTAGGAATCTTGAAGATTAGCAACTCTTAAGACACAGGCTGAAATATGCTTGCTGTGTTAATGAAGTCTCAAAATCCCAGTATGGAAAAAAGCTTTCCTTAAAGTGCTGATAAATCTCTTCATACAGTTCATTGCCTGCAAGGAGAGGAATATCACTTAGGTGTATATATAAACCCAAAAGATTTAGTCCAGAACAAAAACAAGCTAAAGCAATGATGTCTCACTGTGCATTGTAAGTATTATTTCAGTTTGGAGGTAGTAATGCAGTAAAGGGGAGAGCCTTCCCTTTCCCCTCAGCCCAACAAGTAGTTTTGTAACTCAGAGAGAAAATTTATTTCACTGTCCAGTACAGTTATTTTAATATGGACACTTTAAAAATATTTCTACCATGATTGGATGTTAGCAAGGGTTAGTACTATGTGTCCTCTGCCCTTTTAATATCATTCCATTTTCCTACCTTAAGTTCAGGCTGCTTATACCAGGCCCACAGTATTATACCTAAGTGTTCGTGTCATTACTTTTGTAGGTTCTTAATTTATGTTGACATGTATCTAGTATGACAGTAACATTAACTAAAATATTAATCCAATTTTATACTCCAGCCCTTTTGGTCATCTAGCTTCAACTGTTCTTTAAAGCAAGAAGAAAAACTAAATGGATTAAAGCACAGGGGATATCAAATGAATGTTTCATCCGTTCTATTCATAAATCTCATTGCACAGTCCTATGAGCCTGACTTTTGCCATTTTAGAACTACAGTCTTTTTAACTTAGTAGATGGTACAATATGTGTGAAATAATATGAAACATCACAAGGTATGAGATCAAGCTGAGAAGAAGAAGAAAAATTTCAAAGAATTCCTTCATTTACACATAAAGTAAATAATTCGTCCTCAATTTATCTTCTGTTTGAAGTTTTATTCAGCTATCCTTGTCAAAATGCCATATATCCCAGAACGCCTTTGGTTTAGATACAAGGGACAGTTCTTCAGCCTTCTGTTATTTCTCTTTATTCTTTCTGTTTGTCCAGTACAGTCTTACCACTTTCAGAGCTCTTTCCACTTCCAAAGGCTATGCAAACATGAGCTCCCCTGTCAGCTACACAGCTTTAGCATCCCCATTTCACAAGCAGAAAAGCAGAGTGCAGAGGTGGTGTTTAGTACACGTTTCTGGGACTGTTCTTTAAGGAGTGAGGCCAGCCAGCATTGAACACCCAGTTGTCCATACCACCATACTCTCTTACCTGCTGAAGTAAATACACCAGCCACACACAAGATACCTATTGGGAATGGCCTCTGACCCATCCCAGCTCCAAAGCATGGCTGTTGTTTGAAAGATGACCAGCTGCCCTCATCCAAAGCCATAACAGCAACAATTCTAACAATAAATCAAATTTGTCTGATTTGACATTATATAGTGGTCAAGTTCCAAAGCCCCAGAAGATTTTTTAGTATTGCTTAATTTATTACTACAGGCAAAGCCAGAGGGGTTAACCGGTTTGACCCTGGAAAAGTAAGAGAAAGGTAGAATTAGAATTTGTGTTCTTGGTTCCTATTCCTGTACTTATTCTTCCAGACAATACTGTCTTTTTCACTCATGATTAACAGAAGGTCTGTTTGATTAGCAGTTCAGGGACGTTTATCTTAAGATGGTATACATATTGTGAAAATGTACTGTCCTTAGGCACTTTTCCTCAAGTAATTTTTGAGTCCTCTTGTCTGGAATTTGTTATGTAAGTTGAATACAGTGTACTGTTTCAAACACCCCCTCCTACCTACACACCCATTAACATGATGAATAAGAGGAGTTTGAGTATCGCGTGTTGTATAATTCTTCATAAAACTTACACGGTAGAAGTACTTTGAGTATGGTTCTATTTGCATTTACTGGAGAAGAGAGTACCACGATCAGGTATCACTTTCAGTTTTTTTTACCACCTTACCATCTGGAGTTTAAGAAAACAATATCATTGATCTCAGATTACAGATATTGAAGAAATGTTCCATCTAAATGACTCAGCCCAGGTGAGTGCTAGCATTTCATCAATGCCTATATAATGCTTTCCTTTGGCTCAGTCTCTTGTAATCTATGCATGGGTCATTTTTGCTATTTTGAACCACAGAAGTTTGGAAGAAAGAAGAAAATCTCTTTTAAGTGGTCTGTGAGTTGTTAAGAGCATAATCCAGAAGTCTGTTGTGTTACAAAGGGACCCAAAAGCATCGGTTACAGAGCATCTCTGAGGCCTCTAAATAGCTGTACCTCTGTGAAGGATTTCCCACAGTGGGGGAGTTGCACATTCATCATCCCACAAGATGCTCTTTGTACTGCATTTTCTGGGCAGAGCTGCCTACAGAATGATGAGAAGGAAGAGCAATTAGGCCAGAGGTGTTGGAGCTGCTGCAGGGACTGCCACTGAACACATCTCCAACTAGGCAGATTAGGCTGTTTTCAGTGTATTTAAGAAGTGCACTTACTGGGGAGAAAAGAAACTAGCTACCAACACAAATGCTTCCTACAATTGCCTTGAAATATTCACCTAACAATGTGGATGGTTTATGGCATTTTTGTCAGTTTGAACAGCTGTTCCCCTCAGCTTATTTTGCTTTTATTGGATCATCTGTAACAAACACTGTGCTCAGGAGAGGCCGCTGGTAGCTCGGCACTCTTCATTTACAAAAGTAATCCACGTCTCCTGTCACTTTCAACTTTGCTAGAATGTGGCAGGAGTTTGCAAAAGTCGCCTAGACTTCAAGAGAAAACAACTGCTGAACACTACTTGAGTGGAAACATAAAATATTTATACTCTTGAAATAAGCAATTTGATCATTCAGTCATTTTATATATACTTCATTGTGTAAGCCTTCCTCTACAGGCTCCTTTCTCTGTTAAATACAAGTATTTGGTACCCAATTGCCAAGAGTAAAAAAGAGTTGCATACACTATTTTTGGTAGCATGGATGATGAGCACAGCATTTATAAAGAAAGAATTATTGTGGAGTTAAAACTCATGCGTATCTATAAAAACTTAACTTCTTCCCTGAGAGTTTTGGAACAAGTCCAACCTTAGACAGAGATCCCATGGGGTTTTTTGAGCTGTGCAAGTTGGGAAGAGTTTTTTAGCTAAGTTGCTGAAACTTAAAATAACAAAGCAAAACAAATTGTAAAGGCCAGTTTTAAAAGTTTGTAGTTAAAAGCAATAAATCACAACTCAGCACAAGCTATATTACTCTGCTGTCAGGACAGGTGTCTGCTGGGCACCTGAGGCAGACAGCAAATGCAAGCTAGCGTGCAAGCTGCTGTAATTTTTTGTACTGGCTCTCTGATTTTTGAGATGAAGCTGCAATACTAGAAGGTCTTCATGTTACTAATGTTACAAATTGGCCTGATCAAACCCATATGCTGTTTGATCTCATCAACCTTGGCTGCTACATGGAAACCTGTGGGACATGTTTGCACATCAGAAAATGTGCTGCTGGTAACAGTGCAAAGCTTGTTACTGTGTACTCACACACAGGCTGTCCTCTCTGAGGTTCTCACCTGCAATGGCCATATGATTTCCTATACATTCTTTTACAAAGAGAGTAATATTAGATCTGATTTCCAGACCTGTTCATGGATACAAACAAAAAAAGAAATTGGTTTATAACTGTGGAAACAAGTTGTTCATATAATTAGTAAATTGCATCTTCCTCTATTTTAGCCTGAATAAATTACACTGAAGAGACTAACAGAGTTCCAGGTCAGGAACGCTTATGTCTTTAACCCTTCTCAGCTTTACTAGGGTCTGTAGCTTTGGGAAAAATTTTGTGCATACAAAGATTTCAATACATGTTTACAAATAGTAGTTTCCTATGGCCTGCAAAATGTTGCTACTAACTGAAAAAAATTGAAGCCATCGTTATATATTTGCACATGCATTCCTCATCAGTAGTCATGAGTCATCAGATAGTTGTGTGCCAAGTCTTTATAACTTATTTTTCTATTTAACCTTGCTGTATTCACCCATGCAACTTTATAGATACAACATGGAATAGAGGAATACAATGGCTATCTTTCTTATCTACTTAATACACAGCAGAATTTTAATGGTGTTTATTGTGTCTGAATACCTCACCTGTACTTGGCTCACCCATATTTCTTCTAGTCCTGACACGGTTTTCCAGCTTTCTGCATTTTATACCTCTGCAAGACATGTCATACTCTGCTGTGTAAGGTTCTCATTCAACATTTTGCACTCAATTTCTTCAAATCTAATACTACTAAATCTGGTAAAAGACAGTAGTGAACCAGCTTCACAGCCTCTGACATTTCAAGCCATTAGGTCGATTCTGTGTGAAAATACCTTTTAACAATCTCCCTCAATAATATTTCTTTCTCCTCCTGCTGGCATAGTATCTTCTATCCCCAAATTGCTCAGATTCAGGTTATCATAGCTTTCAATGTTCCAGACATGAAAACTGCCTATCATTCAGTATCTGGTGATCCATCAGGATTTGACATTTTTATTTTTCATGGTAAAACCTATTTTGTATGGGGTTTAAGGGCTTGCAAATGTATTAAGTAATTTTCTTCTGCATTCTCTATAATTAGGCTTGCACTTACTAAAGAAATTAAGTTTTATATCCTAATAGGACTAAGAATAGTCTCAATAACTTAAAAAATAGTTTGGATTTTTTCATAAAAAGGTACACTTGCAAAGGCTTCAGAACTCTGAAGCATTAATAATAATTTAATGCAAATAAATAACATACCATGTATCCAGTTGCACAAGACACCTGAACTGTTTGCACCCACATCATGGAGTCCTGAGATGAGCGCATGCATAGTGTATATGTGTTTTTTAAAGGCCAATGGTAAAGGGCAAAACTGTGGAGAAATTTCTTTTTCAAGGAGATTTGTTCAAATAAGGGAAAGGAAGAACAGAAATTACTTGTATCAAGTTAATTTTACAGCTTCTTTTGCTGATTTGTGTACCAGGGACAGTTGTTGATCAGTAGAAGACAGGTGAAGCCAACCATACCTGTTTCCAGTGGGAGGCATGCACTGGCAGAATGGGTGAGAAATGCAGACATTACTATGGAAGGAAAATGAAATAGGAACTGAGTGACCTTCGAGATATGACTGATCTGTTAATGAGCAATTTGTATTTTTTCTACCTTTGAAAGAATGATCAGCTGTTGCCTCTGAACCCATTTAATTTTTTTTTTACAAAAAAACTATGAGATGTCCCAATATAAAAAATAATTACCTGATTGTTTTAGTGATCTATAGCTACACTCAGTAAAAATAAATAAATAAATAGAATGCATTTCATGCCTGTAATTATCTATTTCCTGTGACCGTACATAATTATTTCAAAGTATTATGGTGTGCTATGAAAACAGAATGCAGTGGAGTCTTTATATTTATTTCCATAAGATCTGAAGGAGGCCCACCATAAGGAAATGGGCTTTCATGTTCTTAATTCTTTTTCTGTGCAGTTGAATTTTTATACCATTTAAATTAAAAAAAAAAAATACAAAAGAACCCAAACAAAAAGCTATAAAAACTTGCCTGAATCAAAACTACCTTTGTTGTTTGATGCCTTTCTCTGTTCTGTGCATGTGTGTGTGGTTTTGTATTGTGTATAAAATCAGGCTCCCGCTCTCAGATTTCCCCAGCTCAATCGCAGTGGGCAGTAGAGCATGTATGCTTATGTATCTTCTGCTTGGCTTGCTGCCTGATGCTTGTGATCAAATGCAGCATTTCATTTCTAGTCTCACAGGTGACAGAATAAAATCCAGAATGCATTTCTGCAGATGTCAGAAAGGTCAGGAAAAGAAGGATATATACATGGTTGCTCATAGTTTAGTTTCCTGAAAAATCAGAAATAATTATATACAAACCCAAATGACTTCTTTAATCCTATCTTTGCAGTATTTGATTTTTTTCCAATTAATCATTTATTTGAAAATATTCTTTTTAAAGTTATTCTGTTTTTTTTCTTACATTTACTTAGCAGTTTTTTAAAGAAATCTGCTGCTGGGTCTGTGTTTATGGATTTCTAGAAATTATGGGAATCATTCAGAGGTTGATCAGATAATTGAAGTCCTTAGGTTTCCACCTACCAATGCACTTCAGGACTTTACAAGAAGAAAGTAATGTTTTATTTTTGTTTAAATTGTTCAGCTTAGCTGTAAAGACATAACTAATTAATTTAGCAAATACATGCAGGGTAAACAGCTTTTCTAGTCTTCTAATCTACTATGTTTAAAAAAAGATGTTTTCTGGTTTCTAAAATCTTCACATGAATACTGTACATAAGATTTTACAATATGGAATGATTCCTAAAGTGCTGGTTCTGAACACTGAGTTAAAACTGGATTTATTTTTATTTAGTTTTGCTTTTTTCAGTTGTTTGGATTTTGGTGGGAAAAGAAGACAATTCTAGCTTTTTGCCTATATTTTTTCTTAAAATCACACTACTAAAAATATTATAGACTAGCATGGTTGGTGTTAGTGCCTTAAAATCTTCACTTTGATCTTGTTCAAATTACTTCAAGTAAGAAATCAATGTGTTTTTTCCCTCCTGTTTGCAGCAACTTTGGATTACTAACTATTTCCACAGCTATTTTGTTGTCAGAGTTACAGCTGGATTACTGCAGAGTGGAAGTGACTGAATCCCAAATGCTCTTTCATTGAGTTTTCTCAGTAGGCAGGGTCTTCATTCTACTTCTTGGATGTCAGAAATAAAACTATTTTTGGATTTGTAATACCTATTTTGATACATGGAAAGATGTTGCAGTTGTAGTTTTCAAAAAGTAAATATTTTTATCTGATCAGTAAAGGTTTATCAATTTTGTAATTTGGTAGTGTCGGGAAAGGACTAGAACAAGAGCAGAGGAGGCAGTAGCTGGTTTGAAATAATGACAAATTAACTGAAAATCAATTAAATTGAAGTAACTGAGATCACATTCAGGAACCTTAGCAAACCTGGTAACTTGAAGATTTGATTAAAAAAAAATAAAATAGTGTGTAAGTAAAAGTCATTGACCTTTCAGTGCTACACAGTATAAAATTTACCTTAAATTGGTTTATTTTATTTTTAAAGAGGCAGAGGTAATATTTGTCCTTTTCTTTACTAGTTCTGTGCAACACCAGTTGTTCACTTGAACATCTATTCCCCTGGGGTGCAATTACTCCTGATTTTCTAGGTTTTATGTTGAAGAGTAGTCAGACTCACTTCATTTTACATGTTGATGTGTTGACTAGAGTCAACATTTTAGATCTCATAGGCCAGGCATGAAAAGGTGACTCAACAAAGTTACTGTTTTGAGTGAAAGCGCCTGACTGGTCTCTCCCTCAGAACTGGAATTTGAAGCTAGGTAGAAACACTTTGCTGCTACCTGGGAATGGTTAACAGGTAAACTTTAAAATTGCTGAAATATTAATTCAGTGTCTGAAGTTAGACTAGTCTGGGAGAAAAAATAGTTTCAGTGAAAGTTTTTAAATAATCAGATGTAATGCAGAGGCAAATGTCTGTCTTGGGCTTCATCATATACCAGTGCAGGGCCTGTCTGGGGTTTGCCTACACTCAGACTGCCAGCATGTACTATTGCAGAGTTTTGCAAACATGAGAGATGAGACTGAATGAAGGCTCTGCGTGTCAGTCAGAGGCTGCCTTTGCAATCAGCCTAGGCACACTTCACAGCAGCAGAGCCCATTTTTAATGTGTCCGGAGGAAGCAAGACTTCCCAAGAACAATGTGTTACAATACTTTCATATGTGCTGATCATATTCAGGCCATTAGAGATTATTTCTCATCTGAATGTCTTCCTTTGTTATTTCAGTTAAGATCAATTATTGTACATTTCTCAACACAATTACTGTGTGAAAGCTTTTAGTTTAAAGGAAAAAGGATCTTGATTGTGAGCTCCTCTCAGCAGGGTCAGTGTCATCTTTAGTATCTCTAAAGCACTTAACCCAACAGGGCTCAGGGGATGCACTGCCTGGTCTTGAAACAGGAGTCAATTGTTCTCACCCTGATTGCAGCTTTTTTGGCTCTGCTGAAGTGGAAAAATGCTGATGCTGGATTTGTGTACTCAAAGGATGAAGAATTTTGCAGTCAGTTCAGCTGTGTGCTCTCACACTCTCTGTCCATCTATTTTGATGGCAAGTGGTTTAGAGAAAGAGAATCTATGTTAATACGTGGCTAACACAGGGGAGATCGATTTTGTCAAACACACACGTAGGTTAATAACATGATGATTTCTGTCATGCGCGCTGCAGTGAGGCCTGGCTCCCCAACCCCTCTTCAGACATTTGAACAACTTCCCATGCAATCCTGCCACTTTCCTTCAGAGAAAAGTAACTCTCTTACAAGTCAGGTTTCAGTATTAATCAAGTAACTGTTGTTTTTCTAAACTGTCTATTGATGGGTATGTGTAACTGTGCAAGAATGCTTGCTTATGTCAAGAAAAAAAAAAAGGCAAATTAATATTTCTTGTGGAGAAAGTTTTGGAAATGTGTACCATTTTGGCTCAAAACCACCCAGAAGACAAGTTAAAAGAGCTCAAAGTATACATACTTATAGTAGAGTTGTGGTTCTATGGACAGGTCTCATTATGCTTGCTTTAATCCCAACTGAAAAAGAGGCTGGAGATCTCCATGGCTGGAGAGGTGGACTTGCCAGAAAAAGCTTGCATGAGGTCCTAGGTCTACTAACTTCCATGTACGATAGACATGACCTGCAAATACCTTACAGTGTGTATTTTTATACAATAGAGAGCTGGGGGGGAAAGGGGAGTGAAAGAAGACAACGTGCAGATGAGAAGAGTTTTCTTTTAGTTTTTTTTCCCCCTACCTTTTTAGCTCAGACATAGAAGTATATTTATCTGTACATTGCTCTCTAAAGAAATTTCTTAGTGGACAATTCTAGTTGCTTCTTATATTGTTTTAGAAGCTATTTTTTTCAGGGGCAGGCAAAATAGTTTATTTAGGGTTACATCCTAATTGTATGCAGAAATGCTGTTACTAGTAATATTAAGAGATCAGTTTGATGTTTTAGTCACTCCTGAAGTCAGGTGAAGAACGTCATCTAGCTTCACCTAGAAGTCAGAACAGCAATTTAAAAACTCTACAGGCTTTCTTGGTTGGTTAAGGATTTTTTGGCGTATAAAAAGACACGGAGAAAGATTAGTTAGATATAAAGTCTGTAGTATTCAGGCACCTCTAAACTGGATTCCTACTGCATAGGTTGAGCTTGGGAAAACTTTACCTTTATTTCTCACAGACCAGACCTTTTCTAGAAATAGAATATTAGGTTACAGGACTTGTGTAAGACTCATATCAGTGGCTTGCTCTGTTTCATCATGCTTCAGTGATTTAGTTCATCTATTTGGTGTTTTCAGCTGGAACAGGTGTAGAATCACTGAGCACCAGGACCTGAGCTGCTTATTAACATAATTTGTTCTCGTACATACTCTGTGTCATGTTGCATGGGAACTTCTTATTATGGTCACCATCCCTACTTTTTGAGTGGAACCCATTTTTCAAGAAGGCAAAATATATGAAAGAAAATAGTTATTTAATTTAGAATGGGGAATGATAAATCTGAAACTGGCTTTCCTCATCTAAAATTTGAGTTATGGTTTTACTTACTGTAGACTTATTTTAAGCAGACAAAATATAACTTTTATGAATTCCTGAACATTTGGAAAATCTTGTTCCTAAAACATATTTTTTAATTCTAATTTGGAAACCTAGAGAATTGTTTTCCAGTTTAAATAAAAAATTTAAAAAATTCCCCCACAAGTCTCTTTTTTAACTACTTATATTGACTTTTAAGATAATAACATTTCTGTTTGTATTTATTATCTCTAGAAGTAGGTCAGTCAATGCTGAGAAGCAGTTCACTGCTATCATGGAAGTAATTTGACTATAACCTGTTACAATGCTTTAAAACTAGTCTAAAATTGCTAGCTTAGTTTTCCAGTGAATCACGGGTGAAATACAAGTCCCGAATATCTTGTTAAATACTTCTTGCTCAAATGAGAGCGAGTCAAGTAAAAATGACAGCTTTTTTGTGATACTCTCACAATGCTGTGTCTTACACATGATTGTCACAAACATTTTGAGTTTAGGCAACAGTTAATCCCTGTTTTATCCTGGAGGTACACATGGAATCATTAATTTTCAAATTGCTAAGCAGGTGAAATAAGTTGTGGCAATTTTGTGCCCCATTTTAGTGGTGTATTTGCAATAAGGAGGCAATGATTTTATTTTTGCTTATAAAACAGCATGACTTTAAGAGGGCTTTGCCATGCAGCCATTTACCACATATATAATTGTTTTTAAAACTCAGAGACTATAAATAAAATACCATCAGAGGGTATAAAACTGCCTATATCTTAAACACGTCAGTAACCTTCAACTCTCATATTCTGGGAGTGGCAATGTGTCAGAAATGTTGTTACTCCCTTTTTAAAGATCTATATCCACTCAGCCTTAACATTGTTTTGTTTTGTGGTTTGTTTTTTTTCCCAGTTCAGACTGTTCAATGTGAAAGCAGAGAGACTCATTTTATAAGAACTCTAATTTATCACTGATCGTGTTTGCCAAATACATATGACTATTACAGCAAACAGGAAACACTTAGACCCCTAGTGTAATCAGTGCTCAGTATGTTAGAACAGAATACAACAGAATAGTTCAGCTGGAAGAGACCTACAATAACCATCATCTAGTCCAACTGGCTGACCACATCAGGGTTGACCAAAAGTTACAGCATGGTATTAAGGGCGTTGTCCAAACGCCTCTTAAACACTGACAGGCATGGGCCATTGTCCACTTCTCCAGGAAACCTGTTCCAGGGTTTGACCACCCTCTCGGAAAAGAAATGTTTCCCAACATCCAGTCTGAGTTCCGCATGAGAAGCTCTGACCTGGGTCTGAGGGCTCCATCCAGGAGAGCAGCTCTCTGCAGCGCAGGTGCCAGGCCCATCCAGGAGACAGGGGCAGGCACGGGCACACCTACAACATGGCTCAGGCAGGGACTGAAGGCCCCAGGCTGAGCTGAGACATGTCCCCTGGGCCCTTGGCAGGAGACGGGCAGGGTGGGGGTCCCAGGGGAGGCCGGGCCCAGCCATGGAGGCCTATGAGCACCCCCAGGACCCTGACAGAAGCAGACTTGCACGGCTCATACGCCCTCCTTTAGGCGGGGATGGTTGGCCACCTTGGAGACAGAGTTTTGGGCCAGAGGAGCCTTTTCTCTGGTGGACTACTGTTGTTCTCCGGCTCGTGTGTTTTAGCATGGTTTTGCACAGGAAACGGGCCAGACATTTCTAAAAATGAGTCCAAGGAGCAAAAATAAAACCCAGAGGTAATGAACAGATATTGCTCACCTCCAGAAGGTTTGCAACCCTTTAGTTGAGCGTGTCCTGCTTCAGACTGAGGCCTTGATGTTTGAGACTTGCTAGGGTCAGAGATGTGGGTGTGGGCTTTTGCCATCCTGTGGAAACCCAGCTAAACTGGATGAATACAGAAGATTTTCAAAACCAGCACTTCACGTCTGCTTCTTGCAAATTTGTTCAGATGGTTAAATTATGTTGAGATGATCCACAGCTCTCATTCCCATCAGAAGGCACATGCCTCCTTCCCACAACATGACAGAGCCAATGCGTAGGCTGGGGCATGGTTATGGGTATTCAATTTCTTCTGCTAGTGCAGGGCTGGGAAGAAATGTCATCAGATATTTCCTCAGCATGTACTGCTAGGGAAAGAAGGAGGTAGGAAGAAGAAAAGAGCAAAGTATTGAGGTCACCCCTCAGCTGCCTTCTCTCCAAAGTTAACAAATCCAGTGTCCTCAGCTGCTCCAGAGAGGACATGCCTTCCAGCCCTTTCACCAGCTTTCTTGCCCTCCTCTGGATGCATTCACATACCTTAACATCTTTTTTAAATGTCGGGGTCTAGAACCACACACAATACTCAAGGTGAGGCCACACCAGCACTAAATACAGTGGAATAATCACCTCTTTGGTCTCACTAGTTATGCTGTGTTTAATGCGCTGCGGGATGTGGTTTGCCTTCTTGGCTGCCAGGGGACACTGTTGACTCCTTTTGAGACTCCTGTCAACCATCACCCCAGACGCCTTTCTGGAGGGCTGGTCTCCAGCCACTTTTCTCCCAATTTATACTTGTGTCTGGCATTACTCTATCCCAGGTGCAGAATCTGACATTTATTCTTGTTCAATTCCATGCCATTGATGGTTTCCCAATACTCCAGTCTGTCCAAATCCTTCTGCAAGGCCTCTTGTCCCTTGAGAGAGTCAACAGTACCTCCCAGTTTAGTATCCTCAGCAAACTTGCTAATGGTGCATTCAACTCCTGCGTCCATATCATTGATAAAAATATTGAACAGAACTGGCCCTAGAATTGAGCCCCGAGGAACACCGCTGGTGACCAGTTGCCAGCTGGATGTAGCCCCATTCACTGTGACTCTTTGAGCCCTGCCATTCAGCCAGTTCTTCACCCAGTGCACCATCTACCTGCTTATCCCACAGTTGGACAACTTGTCCAAAAGAATGCTGGGAGGCACAGTATCAAAAACCTTACTAAAATCCAGAAAAACTACATCCACTGCCTTCCCTTCATCTACCGGGCAGGTGACCTTACCATAGAAGGATATCAAATTAGTTAGACAGGACTTTCCATTTGTGAACCCATGTTGACTCAGCCTGATGATTGCATTGTTCTTTAAATGCCTTTTGGTAGTACCCAGAATGATCTTCTCTATAATTCTTCCAGGTACTGAGGTTAGACTAACAGGTCTGTAGTTTCCTGGGTCTTCCCTCATGCCCTTCTTGTAAATTGGAGTAATGCCGGCTAGCTTCCAGTCAGCAGTGGCTTCTTCCCATTAAACATTTGCAGGTTATTTGTTAGGGCACAGCAGTCTAAACTTAAAAGTAACTATAACGTGACTTACAAAACCTGAGGAAAGCAAAGAAAGATGGTTTATAAATGGGTAATATTTTCAGAGACCAGTTAGGAATAGAACAGCCTGGGCAAAAAAGGGAGGAGTTCACAACTCCTGAAAGAATTCAGTAGTATGAGATCTACTCTACTCTGATCTGAATGGAAACCACATGCTTCACAGATTTCTTAGGAGAGGGTAATCTTCAGGGCACATCTGAGTGGCTGCTGTAAAGGCCTTTTTTGCTTATCATAGAGTACATGTGAATGCCCAAATGCATTCAAACCAGCGAGTAGGAGAGTTGTGGTCTTCTAATGCAGAGGCAGTCTGCAGTGAAAAAGGATTTTCTACCACTACAAAATGGGTAAGAACTTGCTCTCTGTCAGATCATTGTTATTTTTAAAACAGTCTATGCAGATTTTCCAGGATGGACAATTTTGCATTCCTTGATTGAAAGAAAGATTTCCATCAAAATGTTTTCCAAATTATTCTTATCCTGTGTATAAGTATAGCTGAAAGTTGCCCTGTCTTTGTATTATTGAGAGACAGATCCATCTACCTGATCCCTGTCAACAGTGTTCTAGTTTATGATAGTATTAGTGTTCTGGATTAATAAGTATTTTTTTCTTAAATGAATATTCATTTGAAGATTGTTTTTCTTTTCCAGATGAGCTATAAAGGCTCACTTAAGATACAGGTTTTGTAATAGCTGCAAATTAACTTTGTGAAATACCAGTTTCTAAAGGGGTTGCCCAGGAAGACAAGGCGTGTAAAGGTTTTCATCTCTAGTTTGTAGGTCAGGTTAGTAATAGCGAAAGATTAAAAGCTAGATTTTTCTGAA
This sequence comes from Haliaeetus leucocephalus, assembly GCF_000737465.1. Classification (NCBI taxonomy): domain Eukaryota; kingdom Metazoa; phylum Chordata; class Aves; order Accipitriformes; family Accipitridae; genus Haliaeetus; species Haliaeetus leucocephalus. The sequence goes on from NW_010973244.1 coordinate 4,789,552, forward strand.
GTATTTTATTCAGATAATTACTTTCAAAAATCTTGGCTTAAGCACCTTGCCCAGAGGCATGCAGAAATCCTGATTGGCATGGGAGTAAAATCTAAACTCTAGTTTCTCATCCCTTTTTGTTCAACATACTCTTACCATCTTTTTAGTATTAAATTGACTAAAATGGAGCTGCAAATTCTTTTTATCCTATAACAGCGACCTGTGTATTTGAAATGTCAGCTACATTTATGTCATTTATACAGTGATCTATACTTCATGCAATGCTTGAAGGATGTCTCTAAGTTTCAAGTAGCACCAAAATGAAGATTAGCACTGTTGAGTAAAACTACCTAGATGTGTTTATAGACAGCATTTTTGTAATTCTGAAGAGCTATCAATTGCTGGCAAAATGTTTGCTTCCCCATCATTATGCTAATGTCAAGATCAAGACCTTTGGTTCAACTTGAGTATAGCTTTGAGCACTGGCTTGAATGTAGTGGCAGGGCAGCTGTTAGCAACAAAAATCTGTTTACTTTATTTTTGTATTATTTGGCTAAATCCCCTTTTTTTCTACTATCTAACAAGTTAACCATGCTTGTACCCTTTCTCTGGAGCATTAACCTGTATCCCTTACTCTATTGCTTTATCTTCTGTCCTCAGCTCATTAACTCCTGGCCTTCACTGGACAGCACTGGCATGGTATTGGTAACACTAAGCATAACATCTGCATTTGTTCTTAATTGTTTTCTTTTGCTTTTTCAATTAAATGCAGACTTTTCAAAAGCAAGATTGGTCAAAGGGATTGACAGTAAACTGCAGGATTAGGAAAGAGCAATCTAGAGATCTTGGGTGAAGTCTTGGCCCCAGTGAAATAGTCCATTACTTCAATAAGAGTATATATTACTTCGGATTGATGATTGGAAAAATAAGCCCTGTGGTAGCTATAAATAATGCTTATACAAAGAAATTCCCTTAATTATGCATGACCTACATTTCAGAGGCACATTCTTACCCTAATGCCAACTAAGGTCATGAGATGGTAACAGTTGCACATCTTTTGCTATTAGGTCTTGCAATTTTAAGTCCTGACTATTTATTTAGAGGGTAATTCTGGTGTACAAATTTGAAAACTTTAATGATTTACAGAATATAAAATGCTACAGGGTTTCTCACTACCCAGCTCAGACAAGTTAGAAGCAGGTAAAAGACCCTCTGCAAGTTGCTTTTCAAATGTGTTTATCATGCTTGAGTTGCTGAAACCTATAAATGGAGAGCAGTTATTAAACTGATCCAGAAAAATTTTCATCAGGATGCTTTATCAGTCCTTAAAACATTGAGTCACTTGGAAGCCTTCAGAATTAAACATTATTTGGTTTTTGCTTTGCTCCCCCCCCCCTTTTTTTTTAAAAATCTCAGCATGAATAGAAAGGTACAGCAGAGAGTTGAGAAAACTTTAAGCACAGGACATATCTCCAATGTTAGACATGAATTTTGATTGTAAAATGAGGAGGGGGGGGGGGAAGAGACATAGTTTCCTAATGAATACCAGCTGAACAAACCTAGCAATTTGGGCAGAATTACTATGAGAAAGTACAGCATCCACTGCAGAAGAGATTATTTAAAAGGTACTTAGAAAACAAACCCAAGTATTTATTTTAAGTCAGGTGCTGATATTCACAGTAAAATGATAAATATTCAGTACAATGTTACCTCCTCATTTCCTAGGCAGCTTTAGTGATTTGCATATTTAGACTCAGTGTAAATGACAGGAAGTAAAGTGATCATACATTACATGAATGCCTTTTATAAAAGTCTGCTGGTAATAAATTACTGCCTTAGCATAAATGTATTGCTATAATGTGAGTAATGCTAACAGCATACCAGAGGCATGCTGCTGTATCAAACAAAAGTTTGGACTTAAACGCTGATAGTGTACTTCAATGATAAGTTGAAATTTTTGATGTGGGGAATACAAGTTGATAATCAATGTTATAGTTATATGGGCTGGAATCATAAATTTCAGCACTGTGCAGCGCTTGAAAAAGAGAAGCAAAAAAACCTTAGACAAACTGAACTAAAATTATTCATACGAATGCTACAAAGGTAAGAATAGAAACTGTCAGAACCATAGACAACAGAAATCAGAGAAACAAACTTGAGTTTGGGCCTTAAAAGGGCAAAGAGAAGTAGAAGACATTAAATCTCATGGTAATTACTAAGTCATTACTGATAGTCAAGAGGTCAGTTGCCAAAATTTTTTTTTCACAAAAAAATGACAGAACCACGCAAGGGTTGAGGTTGGAAGGGACCTCTGGAGGTCATCTGGTCCACACCCCTGCTCAAGCAGGGCTACATACAGCCAGTTGTCCAGAACTATGTCCAGACAGCTTTTAAATATCTTCAAGGAGAGAGACTCTACACCCTCCCTTCAGGTATTTATATACATTAATAAGATGCCCCCTGAGCCTTCTCCAGGCTGAACAGTCCCAGCTCTCTCAGCCTTGCCTGACAGGAGAGATGCTCCAGTCCCTTCATCATCTTTGTGGCCCTTTGCTGGACTCTCTCCAGTAATTCCATCTCTCTCTTGTACTGGGGAGCCCAGCACTGGACACAGGACTCCAGGTGTGGCCTCACCAGTGCTGAGCAGAGGGGAAGGATCACCTCCCTTGACCTGCTGGTAATACTTTCTGTAACAGAAAGCTACAGGATATATATTTGATAGCTTTCTAGTATTATGAAGATCATCAAGGTCAATCAAGACAGAAACTGCAATTATACTAGGATAGCATGCTATTTCCCTTATTGGTGACTATTTTTAGGAGTAGACATAAATTCAGTGAATGGTATGTCAATAGGACTGAAAGTGGTAGTTTCCATGGAGCAAAACTACAAAATATTAAGTAGGATTTGAAGTCTTCTGACAAGTCTCCACTGCTGATGGTATGGTTTGAAAGAAATGACACAGTTTTGTGTAGAATTAAAAGATTATAGGACAATTCAAGGATCTTGGAAGCAAACCAATGAGAATGAAACTTCAGCTGATTCCCTTTTGGTCTCATGAGCATAAAAATAAATAAAAAAGAAAGGTTGGAAACAAAATGTTAAATAAATGACAAATGTGAACTGAAGGTCTGTTTCATGACGTATAGGCCTTATTCCACCATAGGAATGGGGGAGTGAGGGCGGGGGGG
>NW_010973244.1:4792731-4793222 GCF_000737465.1 Haliaeetus leucocephalus
GGGGGAGAGGGAGAGAGAGAGAGCGCGCTAAAAATAGGATTGTCTGTATCTTGCAAGTGCAGATGCAGTCACTAATCATCACAGTTGAAATTAAACTAGAAGAAATTGGAGAAATTTAAACTTGCAACACAAAGGGAGGAAAGTAATGAAGGTAAACATAGTACAAACTGAAACGAAACTTTTTGGAAGGAAGCTGCAACAACTAACATAAAGAAAATAAATTTTTCAAGGACCTCTGGTAAGAAGAGAGTGAAACTGGACATTTTTGATGGGACAGAGTTTGATATTCTGGATCCCTGTTAGAAATGAATTCACATTCTGAAGTCTTAAATCTGTGTAACTTGAGAGTAACTTAAATCTGTAAACTTGAGAGTTTTGCGTGAATGAAAAATGTCCATCTGGAACTTCACATTAGACACTATGACTTGTTCTATACTTCTTGTTAATTCAGAAGTACAGCATTTTGACTATGATTAGTAACAAAGTCTATG
>NW_010973244.1:4793232-4801032 GCF_000737465.1 Haliaeetus leucocephalus
GTGTGGGGGGAGGGGGGGGGGGGGGGGGGGGGGGGGGGGGGGGGGGGGGGAGGGAGAGAGAGAGAGCGCGCTAAAAATAGGATTGTCTGTATCTTGCAAGTGCAGATGCAGTCACTAATCATCACAGTTGAAATTAAACTAGAAGAAATTGGAGAAATTTAAACTTGCAACACAAAGGGAGGAAAGTAATGAAGGTAAACATAGTACAAACTGAAACGAAACTTTTTGGAAGGAAGCTGCAACAACTAACATAAAGAAAATAAATTTTTCAAGGACCTCTGGTAAGAAGAGAGTGAAACTGGACATTTTTGATGGGACAGAGTTTGATATTCTGGATCCCTGTTAGAAATGAATTCACATTCTGAAGTCTTAAATCTGTGTAACTTGAGAGTTTTGCGTGAATGAAAAATGTCCATCTGGAACTTCACATTAGACACTATGACTTGTTCTATACTTCTTGTTAATTCAGAAGTACAGCATTTTGACTATGATTAGTAACAAAGTCTATGATAGTTGGCATCTTTTAGCATCCTGTCAGACTAAACAACAAAATTGAGTGAGTTTTTCCTTGCATATCTGCATGTAGCAATTGGAAAAAAATGCACTTTTTGTTATGGGAAACTTATTTGGGAGGGTCATATCCATCCAGCAGTAAAATTTAATTGAATTTCTCAGAAACAGCTTGTTTTCTTTAACATCAGAAGAATTGTATCTGATAGGTTCACCTGATGACATGAATAATATGTCACCTGTTACCAAGTCTTTTGATTCAGTTATATTTCTTTTGGACAAAGAGAGGACATCCACCAGCACTCATAAATTCTTAGTTCTCCAAATCTTATTTTGCCAAATATGAGAGGGTGAACAAAGGGAGGTCAGTGACTGTTGCATCCTTGACTTAACACAAGGTTCCTGAAACAGTCTGTCTCAGTATCCTTGTAGCCAAATGATTCAGGTACAGAATAGCTGTACGTAGCTAGAAATGTAAGGTGAATGCAAAATTGTTTAGACCACGGGGCTCAAAGTGTTGTGATCTTTGTGGTACAAATTCCAGCTGGTGACTGGTTACCAGTGGTATCTCTTGGGGACCAGTAAGGAGCCAATACTATTTAACATGGATGAATGGATGGTGTTCACCCAGCAACTTCAGAGGTGAATTGTAGCGGAGCATCTGATGTTCTGAAGGGCAGGGGCAGAGCTGCTGTTCAGGGGGGTTTCAACAGGCTGGAGAAATGACCTAACAGAAAACCTCATAATATTCAACAAATGCATATGAAGAGTCCTGCACCTGGGGTGGAATAACCCCATGCACTACTACAGGCTAGAGACTGACTGGATAGAAAGCAACTTTGCAGAAAAATGTCCCGGACATCAAGCTGGACAAGAGTTGGCCGTGTGCACTTGTGACAACAGTACAGCTAACTACATCCTGGGCAACACTAACAGGAATGTAGCCAGCAGGCCAGAGAAGTGATCTTTCCCCTGTGCTCAGCATTTGCAAGATCACATGTGAAGTGCTGTGTTCAGTTTTGGGATCCCTAGTACCAGAAGGACAATGGAGAGCCAACAAGATGGTCACGGGGCTGCAGCACACAGTGTATGAGGAGAGGCTGAGAGAGCTGAGTTTGTTCATTCTAAAGAAGAGAAAGCTAAAGGGTGACCTTATTGCTGTGTGTGACTACCTAAACCGAGGGTGCAGAGAAGATGGAGGCAGACTCTTGTTTCAGGTGCACTGAGATAGAACAATGAATACAAGTCCTATGTATACAAAAGGCAATGAATACATGTTGCAACACAGAAAGTTCTGATTTAAACGCACAAAAAGACTTTGACACTGTGAGGGTCATCAAAACACTGCAGCAGGTTGCCCAGAGAGGTTGCAGCTTGTCCATCTGGACACAGCCTGGATGCAGCTGTAAGCAACTTGATCTAGTTGGATCTCCTTAGAGCCGAAGTTTTGACTAGATGATTTCTGTAGGTCCCTTCCAAACAAAATTATCCTATGAATCTGTAAGATTAAAATTAAAATAATAATAATTGAAATTTTATTAATAATAATTTAAAAGGGGATAAATGTAGAAAGCAAACTTTAGATCAGAAGTGAGACCTCTAGGGAGAGCTATATGGCTGAAATTCCATACTTAAGAAACAATGTAATTGTCTTACAACTCCCCTTTGTTCAGTGGTAAAACAAAGATGGGAATGAGAAATGAAAACAGATACATAAAGTAAATGAAATGAAAGACAAACAGATGGGATGTAACAGACAATACGTGTTATGAAGTACAACACGTTCCAGGAAAAAAGAGGAAGAAAGAAAGTAATTGTAGGAATGAAGTTATCCTGCTTTAGAGCAAGAAGGTTAATTTTTCAGTGGTGCTAATACAAAATAAAAAAAAATTGTGTATTTACTTCTACTTTGTATTTGCAAAGGAATGGGATAATATGCTTTTGCCACAGTAAGATGATAAAACAGATTGTATTTGTTCACAGTCAAAGGTGAATTATACAATAATTTACCAGGGCTCAGGAGAGGTCAAAGAAGTAGCAGTGTTAGATGTGAAAAAATCAGATTTTTTTTTTTTTCTCTCATCTTTTTTCTCCCCCAGAAACTTTTCTAGCTTATGGAATGATCTAGGTCACTATAGTAATTACTTGCTTATTGAAACTAAGTCTTATTTACTTTAAGAGTGGCAAATGTTTTATGAATAATTTATTTAAACCTTGGTAGTATTTAAGAAGTACTTATGCATGCTTATTACTTCCAAATAATACCAAATATAACTAGCATGAAAGGTGGAGCTGTACTGTGCTCTAATATTTGTACGTGTGGAGGTTTTTGTATTTCTAAAACAAGTAGGGAAAAAAAATTGAAAACATACTATAGCTGGTCTGAAAGAAAAACCTTTTGCTACATTCATAGGACTTAAAAACTGTAGGTCTGTTGTTATAATGTAGCTACAAAAAACCACCATGACATTACTTTTGGAAAGTAAATTAATTGTTCCTTTCTTTAAATTACAGATTATTTCTAGATTAAATTGTATTTATTAATATATATATGCACTTGAACATGTATATGTTTGTATGAATGTATGTGAGCTGGATTTGGCTAAATTTATACTTTTCATGGTCAGACAAGAAATTAGTGTAGTTCTAAATTATATAGTGAAGATCATTTACTGTTTAGTCATAAACAGTTGTGCAAAAATAATTCAGAGGGCGGGTCAGAAGAAGAATCAGACAGCAAGATGAGAGCAGAAACTGTAAGATAAGATGGACTGAAAAAAAAGAAAACATAAAAACCAATAAAGGATATTTGGAACCACAACATGAGCTCAGGGAGTCACCAGTCAAGCAGAAAATAAGCACAAGGGAGGCAGAGAGAAAGTCTACCAGGTGTCTTAACCAGTCCTTCCTAGCAACCAACAAAATGTTAATTCTCCTTGGGTTTTTGAATAGAGTGGATAAGCTAATTAGGCAGCTGCTAGATCTTCTGGATATCTACTGATTTCAAACTTTAGAAGGACCTTGTTTTTTTTAATTCTTTGGTAGTCACTTTGATAACTTCTAAGACTGACTGATGAGTATTGGGAGGGTGCTCAGCTCAGTATTGCCCGAAGGTGAAGGGGGATTAAAGGAATGTAAAGCAATGCCAAAGAAGAGACAGTGGCAGAGTAAAAGCCAGAAATAAGAACGCAGAACATAATTATCCCTAGATTAGCCTAGTCTGAATTAAAAGAATCAAGCAGAGAACTTGACTACTGGGATGACACGCTACCAAGCCTTATGAGGAAATGAGTTTTGAATTCTGGAGTCAAAAGAACTAGAGTCTGAGTTTCTGATGTGAATAGTTAATACAAACCAGGGTGGAGGTAAATCTAAGGCATAATGAAAGGCCTTTTGCTGCATGTTAACTGCAGGTACAATATAAAACATGCACAGTGCTCATAGCAAGATACTGGGTTCATCTTTGTCTTACTAAGTCTGCAAACCTACTTACTCCTTTTTATGGTCTTGGTATTCGTTCCTCTTGTGGCAGCTACATCTTGTCAAAGGGAACTTTAACAGTTTTGAGTTTGCCACTCTCTTGGGTTTTTGTTTTGGGTTTTTTTTTGGCGGGGGGGGTATATTTTGTTTGTTTGTTTTTAAGGAGAGTGAAGAGGTGCTCCTAATCTCTCTATATTTTTCTCAGGGACTTCTCTCAAGTCCCTATTTGCTGCTCTGCTTTCCAAGGTTATCACACTCTTTGAGCCTCTTTTGTAGGGAATCTACTTCATGCCTTTCTCTGACATGTGTCCCATAGTGTAAAAGCTAAGAGACTGTGGCAATTAATACTGCCTTGTGCCCTTTGTGCTCCTTGTCACATAAGAGAAAAGCAGTCATAGTGCCTGTGCAGTCCACCATCCACAGCAAGACTGTATCTATCCTGGCAGTCTCCTGAGTTGCTTCATTAACCTTCTCTATGGGAACATCTTTGCTCTTGCTTCTTCCTGCTTCCTATTTGTTTATCTTTATAAGTAGCATCAGATACTGTTCCATCCTCCTAATTACATCCAGATGGAAAGCAACTGTTTGATATTGGGAAAAAAGGGACCTTTTTCAGGATATATTTCTAAATGGAACACAATTACAGTTTTTTCCAGTAGTTTCAATACATAATCACTTCTATTTAACCCTGGTATTTCAAGGAGCTTTAAGTTTATGCACTCAAAGAAATGTAGGAATTTAAAGCAATTTTTTGCTTTAGAAGGATCTTGCATCTTAATTAAAAGATCTTTTTTTAAAAGTGACTTAAAAATTATACTGTAAAAACCTGAAACTGTATTTTCCAATATATCTTCCTTCTTAAGTACAACATGGGGGAAAAAAAAGGTCTACTGGCATGTGACAGTACCAAGATCACCTCCTTAAGGTGCCCAAAATAACAAGCTAGCATAAGACTTAATCACTTGTACATAACATGGTCTCCCCCTCTTCATGACAGGGAAAACTTTGCACTCTAGCCCACATCTGTGCCTAATTGTACAGAGTACCTCATGTAAGATAGATGCAAATCGGAGAGCTGAAGTGGTTTATTGATGCTTCCTTTTACTTGCTTTATAGCTGTATCCAACTGCTATCATCAAGGGTAGCCACACATTTAAATGAAAGTATTAAAAGGCATTTTAAGTGATTTCTCACACAGACACGTGATATGGTTTTGCTCTGTTTGACATAGCTGCCTGGATGTAAAGATCCCAACTGAAATGAAGCCAGAAAAACTACAAATACATTGCTAGATCAGCCTCTTTTTAAGTATGAATTGAAAAGCACTTGTAGTGGGTTGACCCTGGCTGGACGCCAGGTGCCCACTAAAGCCATTCTATCACTTCCCCCTCAGCTGGGCAGGGGAGAGCAAATGTAATGAAAGGCTCATGGGTTGAGATAAGGACAGGCAGACTTCACTCACCAATTACTGTCATGGACAACACAGACTCGACTTGGGGAAAATTAATTTAATTTATTACCAATCAAATCAGAGTAGGGTAATGAGAAAGAAAACCAAATCTTAAAACACCTTTCCTCCACCCCTCCCTTCTTCCTAGGCTCAACTCCACTCCCAATTTTCTCTACCTACGCCCCCCTCAGTAGCACAGGGGGATACAGAAAGGGGGTTGGGGTCTGCTCGCCACACCTTGTCTCTGCTGCTCCTTCCTCCTCAGCAGCAAGACTCCTCACTCTTCCCCTGCTCCAGCGTGGGGTCCCTCCCATGGGCGACAGTCCTCCACAAACTTATCCAGCGTGGGCCCTTCCTACGGGCTGCAGTTCTTCATGAACTGCTCCAGTGTGGGTCCCTTCCATGGCGTGCAGTCCTTCAGGAGCACACTGCTCCAGCGTGGGTCCCCCACGGGGTCACAAGTCCTGCCAGAAAACCTGCTCTCCCTAATGCTATCAGCAGTGAGGTAGGTATCACTACCTGTGCCCATCTTGACTGAACAACATGCAGATTTAACAAAATAATTAATACCTGAGTTCAGGCTACGTTTGAATCCCTGTACTTTACTCATGAAGTGTCATTTACTAAACTTTAATTCCTACAAAGATATTCAAGTGTAACACTGAAACCTCTAGCCCTCTGCCAAATGTGGTCAGCAGTGGTGAATTTGCCCTGAGGTTGTTGGGAGACACTAAAAGGAGGGGAAAAAAACAGACAAAAAGAGGGATTGTGATATAATCCTAAAAGTCTCATTTTCTCTGGAAAGCAGAATTAAATGAGTGTATTTTTTAACCTATATGCTTGAGTATGTTTATCAGTGTGTGTTATTGTTTACAGTGTACAGTAGAAGTTAGGGTGTTGAACTTACACATGTGTAGCAAATGTCTCTGACCATTTTCTGAGCACGAGCAATTTCTTTCTTAGCGTAACTGACCAGATGAAGAATAAATTTTGTGTAAAATCCTTTATACAAGCTCTAAGACACCTTTTAATGATGTTTCAAATAGTCAATAATTGCAGTCACATGAGGTTCAAATGCTCTAGCAGAGAAGACACTAGAAAAAATTACACAAATGGAACAGAGAGGCCTTTTTCCCAGTAAGTTACCAAGTTAAATTTAGCTGCTCCTAATGCCCAAATGAGTTTTCTCATGAGCTATCTCTATGCTCTTACATTATTATAACATTTTTAAAAAGACATTTAGTGGAACTTTATGTAGCTCATTAAATTTATTAAATTATTGTTGTGTTACTTCCTAACACCAAAATGTCTTATTAGAAGGAATAGCAAATCAGGGTGGAATAGTGGTTTCTCTTGGCAAGTGACAGTATTATCTTCTCATGAATTGGAATGTCATTAGTATCATTCCAGTTATTATTTTGGCTTCCAGATCATAACTCATATGCCTAGAACTTAACTATTACACTTAATGTTTCAATAATTTCACAATGCATTTTTATTTATGTGTAAAATAAGGGATAATAATGTGAGTAGGAAAGGTGCATGAGTTTCTAAAATACAGTTCCTTTGAAATGAAACAAATATGTCTTCAAAAATTAATTTTTATTAAATGATGAAATTGAAAAAGGTAGAGCTGGAAGGTTTGGGGGGGGGGGGGGTTTTTTAATTTTTTTAAATAAGGAGTAAAAGCAAAATTAAACTATTTGCAATGACCACGATTTTTTTCTTGGTCAGTGGGTCATAGTAAGTCAAATACCTTTTTCCTTGCATTGACTACCAAGCCCTAGAGAAACCCTTTCCAGCATGTTCAGACGTGGTGAAGCATCACCAAAAAATCCACAGCTATAAGAACTTATATGCAAAGCAATTGGGATTCATACTACAGTCTCTAGGCAGTAGCTTTCCTTTAAATGGATGCAGGAAATAAATGTACAGCTGAAATACAGCTCCAGTAGAAAAGGCATGCTCCTCATTATTTTGTGGAATGAAGGAGGCTAAATTCCACAGCCATTTTATACTGTAAATGCAATGACAGGAAAACAGTTAAATCTGCTGGAGTGCAAGTATGGCTAGAGTCTATAAACTATTGTATTTCCTCTTAAAGAGACACAGACAAAACAGTTGTCTGTGGTTTACTTGTCTTCCTCTAAAGTACTGAAACCTTTACATGCCAATAGAAAAATCAATCCATCTGGCTTTTATACACATATATATGCATCTATGTTTGTGTGTAAGTATATATATATATACACACACACACACATCTTTTTCTGTATATTTTTCATGACCTAGAAATAAGCTTTCAACTACATACAAATGGCTTAGAAATGTTGGGCGGGGGGGGGGGGGGGGGGGGGGGG
>NW_010973244.1:4801042-4907400 GCF_000737465.1 Haliaeetus leucocephalus
AGTGGGGGGAGGGGGGGGGGAGGGGGAAGAGGAGGGTGGTCTGTAAGTAAAAATAGAAACAGCTACAGCATAAAAAGAGAAATATTTAAATTATGAGGGAACCAGGGGTGCATCTTCAGAAACCCAAGATACTTTGAGAAATGTACCTTCTTAATTATGGCATGGATGATGCACCATGCAGCACTCATTGTGCTTTGCTACTGTACCTAAGCTTCCATTTCCTAGATTCATAGGAAAACTTTCCTATTATGTACTGGAGGTTAATTTCATTGCCCAAGATCTACTCTTGACTGAATCAGTGTAACTAACAACTTCTTGCACTAGACATCAGTTTGCAAGCAAGTAAACCAAGAACAATCTTGTATGACACTGCAGCATTGCTGGAAACCATTAGTGCATGCTAAGTATAAATTACAGAAGAGTCAGAAGGAAAAATATATCAAATGCAGCCAAGTGGTTTCAGAGATCTTGACAAAAGGAAGTGTTCCACTGTCTAAAAGTTACAGCGTTCAGTAGTAGTTAAGAATTTGAAATATGAACTCATGAAACACTAGAAATACCAAGTCAAATTTGTGACCAAAAAAAGCTGGCAAATAAGGGGAAAGTAGTAGAAACAGAATTGTTAATATAACAAAGTAATGGACGTTCACTACCAGGAAGATAATTATTTAGAGAAAACTGTTAAGCTGGTCAAGAATGAATGTGATGTCAGGTGCTTGAAGCTATCTACTTACAAAGTGTAAATGTCAAAGAATTTTCTTTTTTCCTACTGAAAAAGCAAAACTTGAGAAAAAGCTGATAGTGTCAGGGCAAAACTTGAAATCCTTAAAAAATAATTTAATATATTTCTATGTTTGTACTTAGAAGTACAAACGAGTTAGTGATTAATGATTTGATGAGGGAACAAAAATCATGTGAAAATACTTGTATGTCAGGAGAATACTATAAAGCCCTATGTCATGGTTTAACCCCAGGCAGCAACTAAGCACCACGCAGCCCCTTGCTCACTCCTCCTGCAGTGGAATGGTGGAGAGAGTTGGGGAAAAAAAAACCAAGCTCATGGGTTGAGATAAAGACAGTTTAATAGGACAGAAAAGGAAGGTAAAATAATAATAATAATAATAATAATAATAATAATAATAATAGAATGTACAAAACAAGTGATGCACAATTCAATTGCTCACACCCCGCTGACCAATGCCCAGCCAATCCTCAAGCCGCGGTGTCCCCTGGCCAGCTCTGCCCAGTTTATATACTGGCCATGACATAATATGGTGTGGAATTCCCCTTTGGCTTGTTTGGGTCAGCTGTCCTTGGTGTGTCCCCTCCCAGCTTCTTGTGCACTCCTAGCCTCAGCTGGCAGGTCAGTATGAGAAGCTGAAAAATCCTTGACAGTATAAACACTGCTTAGCAACAACTGAAAACGTCAGTGTGTTATCAACATTATTCTCATCCTAAATCCAAAACACAGCACTATACCAGCTACTAAGAATAAAATTAACTTTATTCCAGCCTAAATCACGACAGAAACCCTACAAATACTGTTGCTATTTAACTGTTTTTATGAAGGTTAAAGCACAATCTCTAAATCTCAACCCTCCTGTAAATGCTCATTAATAATTATTATGGGTAAGGTTCTTTCATGCTGTGAGATATCCCTCAGCTGCGACAGAATGCCCCGAAGATGGCACAATGCTATATTAGCTTACTTTGTACCATTGTCAGACAATAACAGAGCATACCTGGTTCAATTGAGGCTGTCTGGATGATGGTGCGCAGCTACCTTATCTGGGGCAGATATTTGTCAGATATTCTAAGATAAGTAGCTTGAAACAAACACATATAAAGTTTTATGGTTCTTTAAGCTAAATGTTTTTCTAATTTGGGCTACTTAGGGAATCAATAGGATATTCTGTAACATCTTGCTGTTGGAGAAACAAATTTTGTTTGGTCTCTATCACCAGTCACAGTCCTGTGGGGCTGGACACTTCCATCACATATCTTAACAGTTGTCTCACCTCCAAAATACTTCTGAATTTTAGGGGATTTAGGGCTCACATGAACCAGATTGCTCATAAATGCAATGTAGAAAATCACCATCTAAAATCCGCTGGTTCTGCTCACTAGAGGAGGACAATAAATCAAAAGTTGATTAACTGATTGATATTCTTTGTGTTTCAACTTCCCTTACTTCAAGTTCTGATGTGACTGTTGTGGTTGCATTTAGCTGTTGTCCCTGTACTTGGTTCTCATTTTAGGAATGAGAAATGGTGTTTGTATATGCCAGATGGTATACAAATAGTTCATGAGGCATGCTGGGATCATGAAAGTTGAAATAGTACATGCACATATAAAATTATCTTTGTATACATTTTTAATGAGGGTATTAAACAGGCATCTGGGGGGACTAGATACAGCTCTTCTAATGACTGTTCAAAATTATCAGATGGCACAAAGAGCTAAAGATGAACTTCTTTTCCCTCAACTTGAGGACTCTGGAATAGAATGAAATCAAACACTATCTTCTAGTTAAATTGTACACTTTTCATTAGTAAGTTAACATTGGAGACATAGCCTCAATCTGTAAAACATGGCTGAGAAAATAGCAAAGAATAGAAAACAAACTGGCAGACAGTCGGAGAAAAGTCAATCAGTTTGAAATAGACAGAGCAGTAGTTTGCAATATTAGACAGCCTGTGACCTTTTATATGTTTTGCTTGTCGTGCCTTGAACAGTTAAAATGAAATGCCATCATTTGTTATGACATACAGAATAGTGTATAGAAAATGGTTAGGTTTTGGTGTTGGGTTTTTTAAATTTTTAAAATCAATGTGGAAATATCTTATTTTCTAAGTTCAGAGTGCAACTTTCATGTGTGCTTTTTTGAGTTATTAAGGACTGCTGCTAAATCAGGTGCCTATAAAAACTGGAGAAGAGCAAAAGATTATAACCTAATGAGAATTAGTTTTGATTATTTGAATTTTTGTTACAAATCCTGAAGGCAAGGATGGAGTAATGTCTTGCTCTTTTTTGTTACTCTAGTAAAAATGAATAAAAACTTAAGTTGAAAATTTAATGCCTAATAAAGTAATTCTAAATTCTGATATATGATACGTTACTCAAGAGTAAGTTTTGAGTAGTTTAATAGAATGGTTACGGTGTCCCTTTTTCATCAGTCAAAAGTAATACTGTATCAATAAAGCAGCTATCAGGTCTCATGACTGAAGAACAATTACTGGGCATATATTCATTTGATGACTTTCACAAAATGTATTTTTGTTATATAAAAGAATGGAACAGAGAAAAGCATAAATCCATCCTTCTAAAAATGTCTACAGTTGATTAGGACTATCTAGTAGATTAATAATGAGATATAGCTATTATATATGAAGCTACTTGCTTAATTCATTGATAATAAGCAAAATGTTGTGTGGTAGATCAGTTCTTCATAGTCAAGGTTTTTCTTCAAAAATCCATCCTCTGAAGTAACTATTTCAGAAGACTCAGTTAGAAACGAAAGACTAAACTAGCCAAATCAAGAGAGCATTAAATTTTTTTGAGTTAGTCTTCCTAATCAGTGAAGGCAAATTTTACAGAGCATTTCAGATGCCTTTTGCCTTTGCCCAAATTCTTCCTGATACTAAAACAGAAACGGACTGATATTACTTGAGGTTGCTGGTCCATTGCCTGTTGTGCATATATGAAGAATGAAGAAAACATAATGGAAACTATAGTCTGAACAAATTATTCATGATACAGACAGGGTGCCTCCATCTTACTAACTGTAAAAATATAATTTTGAAATATGTGTTAGACACTCTATTTCAGGAACACTAGAGAAAATGCATGGAGTGGGTGACAAAACATGCATGTTGTTTATGACGTAGAACTCCTAACCAAAGATAATTAAACAGTTTGCCTCTGTGCTTGATATGGTTGAGTAAAAATGGATAAACATAACTTCACTTTTAAAGTTATAGAAAATGCCATGAAATTTAAAGAAGTAAAAGTTAGAATCAGCTGTCAAGCACTGGAACACTATTTAACAATAAACTTCCTTTATGTCAAGCTTCTAATTCAGTATTCAGAGAACCATAAAATGTCTGTTCTTCAGAAACAAAGTAACTAGGATTTCCCCATTATTTTAATACTTCTTTTTTTTCCAAATACCAGACTTTTCTGGCATTTTTTTAATGATATTTTAGTGCATGTATATGGATGTACAACCAGTGTAACTGCACACCATACAGAGGGACATGGATGTAAGTAGGAAATATGGCTTCCTATTACAGAAATATCAAATCTTCCTTATGTCCAATGGTTTATTTTAGCAAAGAGACTTGGACAATGTTAGAGCAAAGAAGTAAGTATTATTCCTTAAACCTAATGTACTGAAACATGTTAAAATTCCTTCATATCATACTGCCTGGAGTGGTTTTGAAACTTGTACAAGTGTTAAAGCTCTCCCTGAAAAAAAGCTGAAATAGGTAAGGAAAAAAGGGTTTTCTTTTCCCATGTAAAACTGCTGACTGTCGCCCGCTCACATATTGAAGTACCTTTTAATGCATAGTGTAGTCTGGAACTAGAAACACACCTGGGAAACTGAAAAAACAAGTGCTATCTACTCTTCTAGATTTGTGTAAAAAAACCTGTCACTGTCAAGAAAATGTCAGCTGCAGGTAGAGTAGAAATTGCATTTAGGAATACCTTCACCGCTTAAAAAAGCAGATCTGTGAGAGGACGCAAAATTTTGAATAGGAAAATAATATGAAAAGTAAGAGCATAAGAATTTAAAATTCTGCTACATTCTCTTACAGTCTAAGGCATATGAAAATTTAAAATAGCGTGTGTGTATGAAAGACTTCCATATCCCAACTTCAGAATTGTGCTCCAGCTAAACAATAGAAGTGCCCTTCCTGTTGCTCTTTAACTGAAAGTGTTAATTCTTACCTGTGTCAATGCAGCTTCCATTCATATTCATTAAAGGATTTCCTTCTGCTCATACCTACTTATGCCCATTGATATCACAGCAGTTTTCTCATCTGCTCTATTTGTCCTTGCTTGACAGCTTTCCTGCCCACCATTGGTGGATTTTTCTTCCTCCTTACTGGCAGATATCACCCCAGTGACCACAACCTCGCTGTTGATAATTCTCTAAGGCAGCTCCTTTTTACCTTCCTTTGCCTTCAGCCATATGCTTTACCTTCAGCAGCAACCTCTCTTCGCTTCCAGATAGTTGCACCTTCCTTTCCTCTTTTCTGAAGAACCGTTTTATTAATCTCTTTACCTGTAGATGTCCCTTCTCAGCTTCATGTTCTGGTGTCAGGGGTGTGAAAAGAAGGGAATGATCCTCTGGGAACAGAGTACATCTAGGCTGATCCTGGACCCTAGTGGTTAATATACAAGTACATAAACATAAACATATACATATACGTGTACATATGATTTTCCATTTTGACTACAGAAATCTGGTTCACTCATCTGACCTCTGAAACACAGAGTGTTCACTCTAATTCATCTGTGATATGACTACTAAGATCACCTTCCACACTTGCTGATGAAGAAACCCTAGATTCCACTTTGAATCCTCTTCCTGGTTTCCCCTATTAAACTTCTTGTTCTTTGCAAAGTTTTGCCTTTTCTTATTTATCCACCTTTCTGCTTTATTTCATGCTGCTCTCTGTGCAGCCTAGGATTTTTTTAAAGCAAGGGAAATCCACCTAGTGTGGTCCTCTTGTCTCTGGGCATCTTAAAATAAATAATAGTGAAAACATTCCTCCAGATTATTATTTCTCTTAGATTTCCTTGTCTCTGCTTAGGGAAACAGTGGTGTTCATCCTTGGTCCAAACTAGCAAGTGGATTTTTTGTGAACAAACCCCTGTCCATAGGCAAATCTCAGTGAGGAAAAAGGACTAATTCTACTAGTACTAATACTACTAATCTGTCATTGACACATACATGGATATTTTGAATATGGGGAATTCTTAGGAAGGAGAGTGGGAAATCTACTCTGTTTTGTTGTGCTTGGACTTGCTCAGGGACCATAGGTGAAGTGCTCCTCACTTAAGAGAACAGTGTTGTAGTTAAAAGTATTTTTAAGGGAATACATTTTTCTTGGATTTAGACAAGAAATATTGTAAATATTTGTTTAAATTACTTCATATTAATCACAAGAAAAATATATAGTTTTGGCTTCTAGCCTGTCAGACGTTTTTATCCTTGGAAAACAAACTCATTTTCAGGCATCAAGTTCACACTGTTTTTCTCACTTTGTGAATAGAGACCACTTCTGGGAAACAGTTTCTAGTGCATCAAATGTTAAAAACTACTGGAGTAGGTGTTTGCACATGAATTAAACATCAAGCGACCTGATATTTGACAAGTGTTCTGTTTAATTTTCTGTAACTGTGATTGAAGCTACAGCTAGCAGTCTGACAGAAATACATTTCCTAGTTTGTTGAAGCATTCTGTCACAATCCAATCATAAAACTTATTGAATCTCTCCAAAGTGAGATTATAGAATATTTTAAAATTTATTTTTCTGTTTTAAAAAAAAATAATCATATGAGCATAGGAAAGGGATCTGCTAGAGACCTCTTAGGTGACAATATCCAGTTGTGTGCTGTTGTTAGCAACTGCATTGTACAAGTCCCTACACCAATGAAGGATCTGCCTCTCTGAGTTAGATTTCTTAGCCTTGCTAACTCTATTTGAAGTTTATGTCAGAATTCCACCCCTGCTGCTGCTCAGAAACCTTTTCCCAACTCTATCCTAATTTTAGTAATGAATATTTGATAACCATTGCAACTTTTATCATATTTTTTCCTTTTGTTTCACTAGCATTTACTCTATTCGATGTTTTTATGAAGAGTAGTCATAAGGTTTTTTTCTTTTTTCTTTGTGTTATTTATACCAAGCACATCTGTGCTTCTCTGGCAATACAGACTTTCTGTTTCTGTACTTCATCTGAGCATTTTTTCTATATACCGTTTTCATGTTTTAAGGCTATAAGGATGAACTGTCTATACGATGAAGAGGGAAGTTTTCCAGTGCCTCATACACTGGCATTAATATTTACTTATTTCTGCTGGAGGAAAAGAAAGTTTGAAACACATCAAGTTGAAATATATCAAGATCAAGTTTGCCTTTCCTATTGCAATATAGCAGGGACTCAATAACGTGTGCCTGTACTGCATAGAAGAGAATAAGAACAATTCAAGCATGGCCATAATGAATCAGATGAAAGATCCATCTCTTTTGTCTCCCACATTGTTCATAAGGAAATGCCTGGGGAAAAATAAAAATGGAGGAAATATGTATGGTGCTTCCATGTAAAATGCTTCTACCTTCTAATTAGTTTCAGCTCAAAGATTTCTTGAGTCACATGTGGTATTACCTATTTAGTAACCCTCAGTGGATTCTTTCCTATGTTCTTTTGCAGCTTCCATTCTTAATCCCACCCAGGCATTTAGTACCCACAACTTTTGTCGTAATAAGTTTTATATGTTGCTGCCCATTTGCTGAGTTTCCTCTCTTTTTGATTGTTTTGAACCTACTTTCATTTGATGCTCAATATGTCTTTACCCAAAATGATCATGTGAAAAGTTGATCTCTCTTACACTCTCTCCACATCCCTTGTGATTTTGTAGACCTTCTTCATATTCCAGGGAAGTAATTTATTTTCCAGATTGAAGAGTCATAGATTATTCAGTTGTTTCTCATACAGAGGTTTCATTCCTTACCTCTTTTATATCCTTCTTGAGATGAGGGGACTAGAACTTCACATTATGTTCAAACTGTAGATGAACCATGGTTTACAGTGGCATAACTGTATTTTCTGTACTCCTGTACCAGCATTTAATTTACTTTTTAACTGCTACTGAGCATTGAGCTGGCTGTTTCATGGAACTACCTTTTATAATCTTAAGGTCTCTCTTCTGAATAGTAATCGTTAGCTCAGAGCTCATCATTTTTATGTGAAATTAGGATAGTCTTTTCCCCATGTGGCACTTTACATTTATCTACACTTAATTTCAGTAATTCAGGCTCATAAGACATATTCTGCTTCAGTTCTTCACAGTGCTCTCTCACCCTTACTACTCAGTCTAAATAACTTAGTACCATCAGCAAACTTTCTTATCTCTCTTCTTACCTCCTTTCCTATATAGTTTATGAGTATGCTGAACGCTACAGGTAACAGCACAACTCCACTGGAGATTTCCACTGTTATAACTCAACATTCTCTAATGCTTCTCTTTTAACCAGTTATTTTACCATTAAGGACCTTCCTTCTTATACTATAACTGCTTAGTCATCTTAAAAGCCTTTGGTGAGGGTTATTTTCAACAGTCTCTGGAAAGCGTAACTGATTACATTAACCAGATCACCTTTATCCATATGCATATTTGCTCTTTCAATGAACTTCATTGGGTTTATAATGAAGGATTTTTTTGTAAAAGCCAAGCTGATTCTTCTCAAGCAGATCATAATTACTCAGGTGTCTGCACTAATTCTATTCTTTATTCTAGTTTATAAGACTTTGCCTGACATAGATGACAAGCTTACTGGTCTGTAATTCCCTGGGTCTCTAGAAGAGGATTTTTAAAAATTGCCACCCTCCTATGGTTAGGCACCAAAGCAGTTTTATGTGAGAAGTTATTCACCATTGTTAATAATTGAGCTGTTTCATCCTTGAGTTGCTTTAGAACCTATGGGTGAATACTGTCTGACCTTTGTGTTTTGTTACTTTTCATTTTGTTTATTTGTTCCAAAACTGCTTCAAACTGAATCCTCGACAAAATCCCTTAGAAAGAAAAGATGCATGAGGGAGATCACCCCAGTTTCATCCACAGAATGCAAAGAACACATTTAACTTCTCTGCCATGGCTTTCCTTTTGTATTCTGTTTATATCTATTCATCTGCTGGTCTTACAAAGTGTCTTGGCATGCTGTGTTCTTTTGACATGTTTGAAGACAGATTTATTACTCATTTTGTTTTGGTATCTGATAAGACAGTCCCTGCAGCTCACTTACTACCCACTTTTGCCCCTGATAATAGAAGAAATTGTCATTTGGTTTCTAGGTGAGGTCCTTTGACTTTACATTCGTTAGCTCTCTCTTGAGTTTTACCACATCGTTGCTCAAGTCTGTTAATTTTTCCTTGATCTTGGTAGAAAGTTCAAACTTTGTCATCTACGTGTTCATTAGCACATGCCTTACTTCCTTTGTCCAGTTCATTAATGAAATAATACAAAACCCAAGAATGATTCTTGAGAAACTCAGCCAATAAACTCTATTCTCCTAGTTCCCTTGTCACGTTCCCTTGGCTCCTTTCCAAATCTTACACTATTTGCCATCTTCTCCATCTCAATTACTTATCTCCCATGAGTGAATAGCAAACAGTACATTGAAATCTACCTATATTCCGTCTCTGTTATTAAAAAAAACAACCTAAACCAAAAAAAGTCTTGCAGAAGAGATATCGGATGGGTTAGCTTAACTCTGCCTTTGATGGATTTTATTGTTTCCCAGAGATTTAGACATCTTTCTTTGCTCTTTGCTTCAAAATACATTTAGCGTTGAGTAAGTTTATGCTAAAAGTCTGTGGGTTTCTGGACAGTTATTTTGCCTTTCTTAAACTTGGTAAATATGGAGGTTGTTCACGAATCCTTATCTTTTCACATCCCTTTGTTCTCCACTCCCTGTTGTGCAAATTTGATAGATACATAACTTCTGGAAAAAGGACTTAACATTTCATGCATAATTTTCTTCAGTCTGTTTTGGGTAAATATTACCTGGTTTTCTTAGGTATGCCTAACACTGTGTCTTCATGATTTGTTTCTGATGTGGTCATTTCCATTCTGAACCATTCCTTCCTATTATCTATTTTGGTTTTGCACTCTATGTCCAATTTTGTTTACCTTAGGGAAGAACAAAACTTGAGTATTCACTTTGCTAAATACCTTTACTTCTACTCCTCATTTTATGTTGTCTCTTAATTTCTGTGGTTTAGCAAAAGGATCTTTCTGTTTAATGGTTTTTTTTGCCTAATCCACAGGTAATATTCACTCTGTTTCTACCTGAACCTTTAAATGCTGATCACTTCCTTGGTTCAGACTGTAAGTTAATAAGAGGCTGTACTTAGGGAGGCTTTCTGCAAAAATAGAGAACATCACATCATGCATGTAGACCATGACACTTCCCCTGTACCTAAACTTTTCTGTGTTTCAGTAAAGTACAATCAGCCCTACTCCTTAAGGAGAGGATAACTTGGCGTTTATTGAGCCATAAGCAAGGCGTATAGGATTGTTCAGATTTTCACTAACAGAAGAACTTTTCATAAAGGTTAGGGCAATTTCTATTTAGGAAAATAGTTGTGAATTCCTTTTAAAAAAATCACATAAAAATGCAGTAATTTATTTTTTCTTTTTAAAAACTCAAGCCTGCCTACTAATTATAGTAAAGAAATTTGTGAAAATATACTATTTCTTCACTACACAAACTTAATAAATTTCTGGATAGTACATGCAAGGCTTGACTGATAAGAAGCACTACTGAGCATTCCAAGAGTGTCTTATCCTATTGAGCAGGCAGTACTGAAATTTTCTGCTGTTTCTGAAACATGTAATCAACTTGTAATAAACTAGAGACTTAATCAGACCCAGCAACTACCCAATGCATCCACTGATTTCCTGATTTCTGCTGTTTCCAGGCTTTTGTCAGCAGAAGTTGGCAGAAATGTGGATGTATTTGCTGGCTCTGTAGTTTTAAATGACAATTTTTTTTTGCTGTTCTTTCCTCTTCCCTTCCCCATGTTGTTGTTTTCCCTGTTTTTTAGCACTTAAGAGCTCAATACTATCATTAGAGTACTTTGTGTTTGACTCTTTCTACAAAACTTCGTTCATTTATGATTTTTATGATCTTTCAAAATGCATCAGTACACTTACAGTCTGAGAAGACATGTCTATTTTAAATTCAAAATTTAGGTAGAAATATAGTGTATAACTTGTAGATGTCTGAATTGATGAACTTTCCCCTGAACAGAAATAGAGCATCTCACTTGGGCCTAGAATGGGTCAGGTCACTCACTCAGATATTTCAAACATCATGTCAAGATGTAGCTGTCAAAGGCAAGTGCGTAGTTACAGCTCCACACAGCAGTTTTCCAGCATAGCCCTAAGGGTTTAATGCTACTTTCAGGAATACAGCATTGCATACCTGTGATTAGAGCCAACTTCTTACATATTCTCATCATTTACTCCTAGAGTTCTTTTTCCCTTAACACAACAACTATGTGAGAAGTCAGCCCTCAGCATTCTCATGTACAGATGATCTACAAAGAAAGCAGAGCTGACTTACTGATTGACCTGTTGGAGCAAAAGATAAGGTACTCAGTATTCGTGTTGAGAAAATTTCTAAAATCCTTCCTCTTAGGAGCACCTCTCACAAGTGAGCAAACCACCTTCCTAAACACAGGCAGTGACTTAGATGTCTAGGCATTTTGCTGAGATATACTGGGGTTATTTGGAAGTACAGCCAAAGAACCAGAGCTGATGTTGTAAAATATAAATGAGCATTCAGAAACTTTTCACTTATATTTTTTAATACTGGCCATTTATACACTGTCTTACACTGACACCTAACTTAGGTAGGTATATTTTGATTTACTAACCATCTTTTATTCTGTATGAAAAGGTAATATAAAGATGCATGGTGTCCTAAAAATATGTTTTGTTAACTGGATTAAATGAGAGACAATAAGAGCATGGTATGTAGTGGTTCTGTATTTTGTAAATATAGTACTTGAGTAATAGTCTTTTTTTTTTACAAAATCATGCCATCCCATTCTTTATTATTTGTATTCATTTCTGACATGTAATTTTTCCACTTTTCTGTTTACGGTACCACTCCATAGATCCAGGTTAACACTTTAAAATGGTGGTCTTCATGCTAGATTTTGGGATCGTGGATGGAGTGCAAAGTGTTTTGAGCCACAGTATTTGACTCAGTTATTAAGTCTAAACATGGTGATTAATTTGTCAATGCAGACAAACTGGACCCCAGCATAAATGTAATCTGATAGGATTTGGGGATTTTTGTTCCCAGGCATTAGTTTTCTGCTATCACTTAACCCAAAGGCAAAAATATTAATCAGTATAACCAAAGAAATATATGTGAATTTGTATATGAACCTTCTACTCTATATATTCCTATGGTGTAGAATACCTAGTTCTAATGTGCAAGTAACTGTTACCAGAACACGTGGGTAGACCTTTAGATAAAGTTCTTCTCTGAACTAAGTTTATAGTGCTAGAAGATAAGTAGGTAGCCCTAGGGCAAGATTAATCTCATACACAGACAGATATACTCTAGGCACCCAGAGTGCAGTTCTATTTCCTGAACTGAAGTACCCAGCACCAGCTGAGAGACCTCAGGCGGGTTGCCTGGCCACAAGCTTTTGGCTCATCTCAGACCTCCTGCATGTTGTGTCACATCTGCTGGGTTGATGGGGATGTCTTGGTTATTCTAGCATGTCTGTCACTCGGCACTTCCATTTAGCACCTAAATTAAGCTCTTGAAGTTGAACCCTTTTACCCCAACTCAGAGGGCATCTCATTTCAAGATGGCACTTACATTTTAGCTATTTAAACTAATTCTACTTAAGTGTGTGCATGATGTTAAGTATGTGATTAAGATGCGCTTGATGTTCTGTAATGAATTTGTGCTTCTGTGTCTTGTTTCTTCTATCTTTATCTTCTAAGATTAAACCCCTAATGGTAGATGTAGGGGGAGTGCCCCCTCCCTTGCAAAGACACGATGGGGTGAGGCGTACTTGCCGGAATGCCGCTTTATCGTTGCAAGCTGCAGCATCCCACCCTCAGGGGGCGATTTCTGCTGCCTCCTGTTACTCAGACCAGACCTGTGAGGGAAGGATATACCACTCTTTCTGCATTGCAGACCCAAGCATAATGGATTAGCCTGGTCACTGTAGATAGCAAAACAGGATGGGCTGACTGTCCAGCTGCAGCCCAGGGGGAGATTTTAGCTCTTCTGTGAGATGCTGTCTACTCCTCCTTCTCAACACTTAGCACTATTTGCCTTTCCAGTGTAGCACAAAACATAAATCATGCCAGCGCTATGGCAAGCTATTGGAAGAAAGAGGCTATTGGGGTACTTACCTGCCTTCAGCCCTCTTTCTGGCTTTTATAGTAGCAGTTGTTTTCCTATGTGTTGTTAGGACAGCGAGCAAAAGTAAGGTTTCCTCAAGTGCTGTAATTCTAGTGAGAACATCAGTACTTGAGATATACAATGTAAAGCTGTTGCAAAGCCCAGCATAGTCATCTGCTGCTTGAGATAGCTTGCAAAAAATAGATTCAATAGTGTCTATAAACATGTCCGTTAATTTTTCACTCTCTATATCTCTTAGGGATGGAGGATGTTCATCATTCTGCATACATCAATGCAAGTGCAATTCAACTTAGTACTGACATATAGTCTAATTGGCTTTAAAATGGAATTTTGTTTTTTGAGTGCTAATCTTCAGGTAATGACTTTCTAATTGATTTTCTTTTTATGAAGGACCATTGATTCATTCCCTTTAATGAAACTCAGTTGGCTTCCCAAGAGAATTTATGGAAAGCTGATGAAAACAAGGATCTATCACTGCTTCTTTCTTTCCACCTTGCTTTGCTCTCTGTTCTGTCTAAAGTATATTCTTTTTATTCTTCCTTAAGCAAGCTTAGAGTAACAGGGCTAAACAATTGTATTGTGCATATATATGAATGTGAATTGGGATTTTGGAAAAAAAAATGCACAAAGCTAGATTGAACTTTTGTGACATTCTTCCTAAAAACTGGATATTCACCATGGCCTCTGATATATTAATATGACAGCTATTTAACATTTGTAGCGGAGTTATTCTAAACAATCAATCTGAATTGCACAGAGATTATCTGAACTGATCTTATTTTACAAAAAGAGGAATGGCAATTTTTAAATGGAAGTATGAGCTATTGTGCTATCATATTGCTTGTATCATTGAGTTAAGTCACAGCTGAGTTTATATGAAGCACAGTGGAGACTGCCTGAAAGTTTTCTGTTACAGTACAATATAGCAATCCTAGCTAGATAATAATGCATAACATGAGTGATAATTTGCAACCTTTTGGTGATCCCATTTAAGAAGGGCTTGAACCCTAATGTTTAAGACAGTGACACAGCAAGAGAATGAATTCAACAAAAAATGAATGGAAAGCCATGCTGTTATTTTAGTCTGATTTTACACATTCGCTGGGGGGGGGGGGGGGAGAGCTAGTGTCTTTTAAAGAAAGCCTGTACACATTTTGCAAGACAGATCATGTTGTCATTTTGCAAGCTGTTCCAGACAAATTACCAGTTTTGCTTAATTACCTGATTATTTTGATGTTATGGAAGTATAGCCAGTGTTTTCTCATCCTAGCTTGTCAGGTCCTTGCAAAGGAGAAGTTATCCGTGATAGTGAACCATTCTTTGATATAGAACAAAAGATGTAATCAGATCCAGTAACTGGATAAACAAACCAGACAAGCCCAAGTAGAAATAATGCATATTTTTAACACTGAATATAAGTAACTATTGGAATAGCTTCTGTAGGGTTGTGATAGATTTGATTTTCCATCACTTTCAGTTTTGAAATCAAGACTGAATAACCTTATGAATGTTGTACTATAGCCCAGACTGAGAACTTATTGTTTGAATTAGTGCCTGGGAGTCAGTATTCTGTGTCTACTGAACTCCAGACTAGATTATCGTAATGCTCCCTTCTGGCCACGAAAGTCAATGAGTCTCTCTCATTTGATTTATTTCTTTTTTTTTTTAAGCAAGCAGGGATGTAAAAACAGTGCATGGATTGTTTTTGTTTTTAAAGGATCAGTGCATAAATAATAGCTAATTAATTCTCAGCAAACACTTCTGAGAGTATTATCTCCATTTTACAGACAGAATGAGTTTCAGAGACATAGGACTGTTAGTCTAAGTTCACACAGTAAGTAAGCAACAAAGCACAACTGCCAACAGTCATTCTTGTCTGCCATGTTTGTACTATTACAAGTATTTACAGAGCTTTATCAAATGGCTGTAAAGACATGTCCTGCAGGTGCCTTCTGCAATCCTATAGAGAAACAGAGTAACATCATGATAGCCTCTTCCTTCTGAAGAACTCCAAATTTGTTTGAGCACTTGCAAGCATGTTTTCGAAATACTCTCAAGCGGTAACTAAATTAGTCTAGAAGGCAGGGAAAGTGAAAGATAGGGAGATCCTTGTTCCTTTGTCTTTCCAGTCCTCTTTCCTAAAAATAACCACAAAGAGTATTTTTGGGTTTTCTCATATTAGTTGTAGATGAAAGGGATACTGGACTAATAAATAGCAACAAGATCATGGTGTCTTCACTACGAAAGTCGGTGATACTAAGAACTCTTGCCATTACTAGGAAACAGCAATGTCGGTGTGACGTAGCTTTGGAAAAAAGAATATGCAAGAAGATTCCCTGTGTATCTACTAGCCCTTTCCTGATCAATTTGGGCCTTTGCATAGGAACAGAACCACACTCCACCTTTTCTGTGCTGCTGCAAATCCTTGTCACAGGCAAGTAAATCATGTAGGACAAATATTGGGCCTCAGTAATAAAGTTCCATGTATGTCAGAATTTCCACCTTCTGCTTCTACATGAATAGTAAAACACATGAGACTATTAATGGCACAGGTGTTGCTCTGTTGAACTCCCAACTCTTCCTTTCATACAGTGGCCGTAGAAGCCCTCAGCCCCACTCGGTGATAGACTCAAGAGACTGCAATGAAGTCACACTAAACTCAAAACGTCACTGCCTCCTTGGCCAGGGTAGCATGCCTCCTGGCTGCCAAAAATACACAAACTGGAAATACCCAAGTGAGATAAAATTACCCATGCTGCATGAGAAATAAAAATGGCTTGCACACAACTAGTGATCAATTGACTCTAAATGTTCAATCCCCCAAGATTTATAACACAGCTTAAAATTAAACTTAGGAAGTTTCTGTTGCAAGCAAGTTAGGCCATTAAATCACTTTACTATTCATTTTATGAATTGTAAAGAAAAGAAGTGGACAGGTGATCAAAATTTTAAAATCCTTCCCTCTTCCAGTTATTGTATTCAAAGTAGATTCACCTTTGCTGATGATTAAACAAGGAGTTTGATACATGGAAGTCCTCCTATTTCAGCTATTTGAGGGCATTTGACCTAAAAGATGGCTATACAGTCACTTTCAGAATAGTACTTGATGTGAAACTGAACAAAACAGCTTTATAGGGAAATTACAGAGGCATATTATCTCTGTCAAAGGGAAAACTAAAACTCCTGAAAGAATACAGTTGGAAAAGAGGTAATGGGATTAAATCAGATTTTTATTTTGGAGCAAAAATAGCACCTTCCGTATGTCTTATTCTATTGTTGTCTGTTTTGTTAAGACAGTTAACAGTTTACTAAATTCCTAGGGTTTCCAATCAGAATTACTTGTTACTCTAAATTTCTGATATGGATATCAGGCACTTTTGGCATGAAGGCTGAATTGCCATTTCACATTGTCAGAATTGACTTAAGCAGAGACATAAGTATTCCTAAGTCCTTCCAAAATCTTTCTGTCAATTTCATCTTGGCAGAAAGAAAAAAAAAAAGAGTAAGAAGATACCTCTTTCTTTAGGGGTTTCTTTCCGTTAACTTGTAATAATTCAGGTATTTCTTTGCACATTCCTTTATAAAATATTCTTGTGGCTTTTTGATATCCTTTCAAAAGTCCAAGTGGTTAAAACTGTCCTTATTTCCCTAGAAAGGCAATCATCTTTTAGATGCAAGTTGGACAGGCAGGCATGTTTGAAGACTCTCACATATTGCAATTCTGCCTTTGGGGATTTCTTAGTAATATTCCTTTGATCAGTTTGAAAGAATTATTCTAAAGAGTCCTACTGCAGGTGTTCTTCCTGAGACAGGAATTTCGTGTTTGCTTGTGATTTTTCTTATGACTCTAAGCATTTGGAGCCCTTTTAGCGTGTAGAAAGGATCCACATGCTTTTCATTGATGTTTCCCATATTTATATTTGGTTTAGATTTTGTTGCTCATATCATGGGCCACAGAGCAAAAGGTTCTAAACCCGGGATCCTTCAGGAAGAAGATCGTGACTTAAGGTAGTGATTTGCAGAGTATGGACTCTGCCTGGGGCGAATAGGAGAAAAGGAAAGGAAAATGGCTAGAGATTTCCTGTACCCTAGTTATCATTGGTAACTGCATCAGCCTTTGGAGTTCTTGATTTTAGTGCATACAAAGTATTTTAGATAAGAGTCCTGGTTTCAGCTGGGTTGTCTTCCTAGTAGCTGGTACAGTGCTATGTTTTGAGTTCAGTATGTGAAGACTGTTGATAACACAGTGATGTTTTCAGTTGTTGCTCAGTAGTGTTTAGACTAAAGTCAAGGATTTTTCAGCTTCTCATGCCCAGCCAGTGAGAAAGCTGGAGGGGCACAAGAAGTTGGCACAGGACACAGCCAGGGCAGCTGACCCAAAGTGGCCAATGGGGTATTCCATACCATGTGACATCACATCCAGTATAAACTGGGGGGAGTGGGGCGGGAGGATCGCCACCCTGGGACTAGCTGGGTGTCGATTGGCGGGTGGTGAGCAATTGCCCTGCGCATCATTTGTACATTCCAATTCTTTTATTACTGCTGTTGTCATTTTATTAGTGTTATCATTATCATTATTAGTTTCTTCTTTTCTGTTCTATTAAACCATTCTTATCTCAACCCACGAATTTTACTTCTTCTCCCCATTTTCTCCCCCATCCCACTGGATGGGGGGGGAGTGAGTGAGCGGCTGCGTGGTGCTTAGTTGCTGGCTGGGATTAAACCACAACAATAAGTTATTTTTATTTTCTTTCCTCTTGACATGTTCAGAGAGTACTGCGGCTACAGCCAGAAACTGAGACATGTATTAATGTTAGATGACAATAGTACTAATTTTCCTTTTTTCTTCATTTTTTTTCCTCTAGGCATTGTTTGCTGAATCTTGACTTAACATTATACATGTATTTTGTTCCTTTCATAAACATTACGACTTGGAAGCATATAAAAACAAATCCAAAAGATACAAAATTATATTAAATGCATACTTTTCAAGTTTCTATAATTTTTAATGCATTTTGTGATGTTTTAACATGTTTTAAGGACAGCTGAAGACAGATTTAAAGAAACCTTAGTATTTTGTTGTTATCCAGTCTTATTTCTCATTATTGGGAAGTGCATTTGAGTTATGGAGAACTATAAATGCTATTTGCAATTAACTATAACCCCAGCATTAAACAGATACTGAAAGTATACTGGAGAAACACCTGATTATTTAACTTTTGTCTTCAAAATTTGTTTCTTGTTATCTCAATATACAATATTAACTTCAAATTTGAAGCAATTAATACACAATAACCAGACTTTATTCCCTACAACTTGATTTACAATTGTGTTTCTGGAACAAACTATTTCAGATATGGCACGTGGTTTGGTTCAGGGTTGTTTCTTGCATGCTAATAGTCTAGGCAGAATGGCAATGATCTGAAAAGTAGTCTTTGGACATTTCTGTCATTTCACATAGGAATGAAAACTACTCATAACTGAGAAAAGTTTATCTTAAAATTTGACCATCCTGATTTCCTCATCACTCAGAAGGAAAGAATATGAAAACACCAAGTACGGTAATTTTGATTTATAGTTACAAATTGAAATCACAAATTCAGATTTTCTGTCATGGGCAGAGAACATTGTTTATATTAACGTATAACCAATTAAGAGCCCAAAAGCTTTCATTATTTTGTTGCTATGTCTTTACTGAATATAGAAGATTCTAAACAGTATTTAAGATAGGTTTTGCCTTTGTCCTTTTTCCTGCAAGGAGTTTCAGAGTCTTATATCCGATGCCCTAAGTCTAGGGGCATAGAATGACACTGCTGAGTTTGTATCTGCCTCTCAGAACTGCACTCACTAGTAACAGCCTCAACGTCTTGGGTTGCAAAGTTTCCTGTAAGTAACCCAGTAAGTAACCAGTGGAGTTGTGTAGAAGAGACACAAGAAGCTTTGGGACCAGACTGGTGTACAAGGAATAAATACTGTTCTGAAAATTACTTAAAAGCTATTTAAAAAAACATCAATGTGTGTGAAAATTGCCAAGTACATCAGTACTAGAGAGGAAAAGAAAACAAGGACCACACTGTTTTCCTCTGTGCTTGCCATTCTTCTCAAGGTGAGAGCTCCTGTCACTGTTGAGCTCTGTAGCCGAGCAGCCAGTGATCAGAGAGCTGTTGTTATTATTTCACTAATGATTGCAGTTATGTTTAGTTACTTTTGAAACACATTCTTCATGTCTCTCATTCTACAGAAGATGTAGCAAAAGTAATTTTTGTCTATTAATGAATAAGACCTAACAACTCCCAGGGTCAAAAGCAGTTTTTATTCTGTCTCTATAACCGTATCACACTGCGTTTTGTATTCTTTTTCTTTTAACGTGAATCAGTCACTAGGCAACTTTTGGAACTAAATTTTTGATTATATTCTCCATTTTGTAGAATACATTTATATTGTACCCAGGAAAATTTATGTTTTACTGTGTAGCCAGTGAAGAGTGGCAAGCTTTTAATTTAGTTCCTATCTCCCACTTTGCCTCACTGACCACAAAAGGCTCAGATTTCTAATTTAGGCACCCATGTGAATATTTGACTAAGTGCTTAATAAGTATTATTTTATTTTTACAACCCCATAAAACAAATGAATTTTTACTGCCTATTTTATATGTGGAACTGAGACACTGAAAGATTAAGTCAAAACTACCTAATCATTTTGTGTGCCCAGGAAACTATAATAAGTGCCACTGAAAAGTTTTTGCAACTTACTTGTCTAGCATCACATGGGTGCTGTCACAAAGAGAATCTAGCTCCTGTGCTGTAAGGCACACCCTATATGTTACCTTCATGGAAGACAGTCCTTTCCCATCTGCCAGTCCACAGGTTTGGATGCCATGCATGTTTTAGTTTCTCATGCAAGTAAAGGAACTGTCTTCAAGATATCAGTCTTATTCATTATGGATACCCCAAGTTATCCCTGGAGTGGGTCTACCGTGTGACCTGAAATGTCTAAGCATTAAAATCTGTTTAGTTTATTTAAGACTAAGAGCAAGTTAATGATTACTCCCCAATGTGTTAAGAAATTTTTACGAATGATGCAATTACTTGACCTTGACAGCAAAGATGTAACTTTATTCAATGGCTTGAAGGTTGTATTTTCACAAAGTATATCTAAGCGTAAATACTGGATCTTAACTCTTTGGAACAAATTGCCAAAGACAAGGATAGACTTTCATCAGCAAAAGTTTCCAGATCAAGCTTATCTGGTTTTGGTTTTGAATGTAGATATGGTTAAAAATGGAAAAAACACACCAAAACCTCAAGGTACTGCAACCTCAGTTGTTTAGGGTATTAGAATGGATAATCACAATTTTCTCTTTGGATATTGTATGAATCTCTGGGGAATAAATAACATGTAATCATGGAAATAAATGAATACCATAATGTTATTCAGGAATTCATTAAGACTCTGCAGGAAACATTACTTCTACTAACAGTGATGACAGCTCTAATGTTGTTTTAATATTTTGGTGTATATTTTAGATTTAAAAAAAATTTAAAATTTTCTCCATTTTGTGTCATCCTGACGAGAACCTACATGGTTTAACATAGGGATTGAAATCTCTTATTTATTATGCAGACCTGAAAATTATCTTCTAATTTTGTGAATATTGGTAGTAGAAGTTTTTCATACTATGTTTGGTGTCCACACCAGACATTTGCTGGTCAGCTATTTATCACATCTCTGGAATATTATGTTCAATTTCAGGATGTGGAGAAGTATGACTTTGTTGGTGCCTTTGCTGTGATACCATCTGTGATGTCCCATAGATAAAACTTAACAGTATCCGTATGTTTGTATCCTCCTGTTCTTGAGTCTAAAGGTTAGGAGAATAGGGGGATTAAGTGGATTTGTGGGGAAAACAAACAAAAAACCCCAATCTATACACATGTGCACTCTCTGATGTCCTACCTCAAATATTCATGTAATATAAAGTTAACAAAGGATTGCTGTTCTTCTGGAAAGCAGTCATTTCCTAGCAAAATGCACAGGTAACTCAGTAAGGTTTCTACACTTAAAGAGGTAGGAACAATTAGTATGCAGAAGTATGAGAAAAACAATTTATTCTTGGGTTTAGGGTGTATAAGCAGGGTGAAGAGGTAGTTCTTTTTTTGTTTGGGATTTTGGCTTTAGGCTTCATTACTCAAAGTAAATTAAACAAAGATAATATACTGCAATAGTGCTGGGAGAGAATAGAGTGTTTCACTTGCATCCAGTTAATATTAATCATGTTCTGGAAACAGTGGCCATGCTGGTATGTGGTTTTTTGGTCCTGGTTTGTTTGTGTATGGGGTTTTTGTTTGTTGGGTTTTTTTAAAAGAAGAACTACAAATATCAATACACCAAGTTAAAACTCAGTGACAGATCTGAATATGAAACTAATTTGTAAATTTTATTTTAAGTATCTGAAATTATATCCAGGTGTCCTGGTTTCAGCTGGGATAGAGTTAATTTTCGTTCTAGTAGCTGGTATACTGTTATGTTTTGGGTTCAGTATGAGAAGAATGTTGATAACACACTGATGTTTTCAGTTGTTGCTAAGTAGTGTTTAGACTAAGTCAAGGATTTCTCAGCTTCTCGTGCCCAGCCAGCAAGAAGGCTGGAGGGGCACCAGAAGTTGGGAGGAAACACAGCCAGGGCAGCTGACCCAAAGTGGCCAATGGGGTATTCCATACCATATGACATCATGTCCAGTATATAAACTGGGGGGAGTGGGGCTGGGAGGGGATCACTGCTCAGGAACTAACTGGGCATTCATCAGCGAATGGTGAGCAATTGCATTGTGCATAATTTGTTTTGTATATTCCAATCCTTTTATTATTATTGTCCTTTTATTATCGTTGTTATTATCATTATTATTTTCTTCCTTTCTGTTCTATTCAACTGTTCCTATCTCAACGCACTAGTTTTACCTTTTTCCTTCTGATTGTCTCCCCCATCCCACTGGGGGGGTGGGTGGGGAGTGAGTGAGCAGGTGCATGGTGCTTAGTTGCTGGCTGGAGTTAAACCATGACACCAGGGTATCATATCTTCCTCTATGATTCCTCCAATTCTCTGTCTTCAAGATTTAAAAACTTTTTCTAGGAATCAATGTACAAAACTGAAATCTGTAGGAGTCATCTGTGAACAGAAGATGGAATTATCCCTTAAAGATTTCTTGAGGCTCCTGTTAAAATAATAAAAAATAAATGTGCTTGTATATGAGATCAAGTTCTTTTTAAGTATAGCAACAGTTAAGCAAGCTATAAAATGTTAGCATATTTTGTTATAAAAATCAATAGTGTTATGTTGCTGAATCATTTAGTTTTGCTTGGAGATGTGGAAGGGTAAAAAGCAACAAATACAGCTTTTGGCATTATTCTTTGAATGTAGTGATAATTACATGATATTATACCTCTAATTATGATGCATACATGGTTAGACTATGTTTTTAGCATATAGAGACAGATTTTGAACCTGAAGGTAAACCCCCTAGGAATCAGTAGAGAATTTAAGGGAGTAATGTGATCAAAATTATGGGTCTGTTTAAAAAATGCTAGGAAATATTTTGAGCATAGAAAAGATGTGTATTCAGTTATATTAAAAGCCTGTTACTAAATGTTCCTTAGTTTGAGTATGTGGGTAGTTTTTCAGAAATTGGTGGTGCTACACTCATAACATAGGTAACTTGCTTAACAGAGATGTGTGGCTGAGGGAAGGGTATGGATAACTATTGAAATTGGGAACTTACTGATATCACTGGGAGCAGAATCGAGTTTATATGAGCACAGAGTACCATCAGCAGCATTATAATGTTTAGTTTATCCACATGTTGCTAATCCTGAGCTCCTAGGAGCTCTGGTCATTTTATAACCATAAGTCTCAAAGATGAGATTCAGCACCTGTTGAGGGTATGATTTGAGGGTTTCATCATTTGGGATAAGGGAAATACCTGCTATAGCTTTTCATTGCTTTCAGATACTGTTTTTCTGTTTAGATGCATTACTGTGTGAGATGATTGTGAATGATGCTATAGAAATGTTGGTTTGCTTTGAAGATGTTTGTTTTGGTTTGGTTTGTTTTCAAGGAGAGACGACAGTATGCAAGCTGTAGTGTTACTGATTGTGCTGTTCAATAGAGAGAATGAAGAAATGGTTCTTCAAGCAAAAGGCTACTGCTTCCCATCTCCTGTTCTTACTCAACACAGCACTAGCAATGTGTCAAACCTGAGCTAAAATAGACCAAACACAGATTTGTTTCTTTCTGAAACATTCCTGTTTATTTGCTATTTTTCTTTCCTTCTGCAATCAGTTTTCTTACCAGCTGTTGTTTTCTCCTCTTTTTTTTCCCCCTTCCTCTTTGAAGTTAATCTCATAATATTTTCTTTTACCCAGTCCTTTTATTCTTGCTGTTTCAGTTTACATCATACATTTGGGCTGGATTTTCATAGGTATGGAGCTGAGAAATGTTTCAGCAGCAGTGAGGTACTTAGAGCTTGACTCGATTTTCTGATGAAGTTAAGGTTTTCTTTGGAAAATGTTCATGTTGTGAAACATCTTGGTTTCTCTGAAATCTACTATGGATTTCAGTCAGCTTGTGCAGAACCAGTACATGTGTGAACTTTTCCAGGGTCCATGGATTTGGGCTGCCCTGCTCTGCCCAACACCCTTCCACAGCACTGCTGGCCGGGAGCTCCCAGCACCCAGCCTGCCCTGCTCCTCTTCTTGGTGGTGCAGGGTCTTAAGAACTCAAGTGAAGAACAAAGTTTTCCAGATTTTCTTTGCTGTGCAGGCAGAGGGCTGGCAGCCATAACCAAAGCTGTCAACTTCTCAAGTTTGTAATCCTTCTAGTTTTTGGAAAAGTATTTGTTTTGGAATTTTGGGGGATTTTCTATAAAACAAAAATTTTAAGGTTTAGCTAGCTCCATACTTAACTCATCTTGGAGTCCTCAAAGAAAACCCAGTTATGTTTCCCACAGACATCTTCTATCTGTCAGTGGATGTTTCCATGTTTTATAATACCACACTTTTATTAATGTGGCTTTACATGAAAATCCTGTTTCTGATTATGAGAACCATTTATAGAGCTCTAGTACCATGGAACATAGACTCTGTAGTGTTTTCACTACTGCTGTGTCAAAATAAAGCTAGAAGCCTAGATTTTTTCATAAATTCAGACCCATAAATTATTCCCTCTTTTGCTTAAAATGCCAATGGCAAAATGTAACTGTCAAGAAGTACTATAGTAAGTATATAATTAAAGAAATGAAAAAAATTACTAGTAATTAAAGTTATGGAAAAAAAATTAGTCCTTCCTCTTTTAACTAGAAAAGAAATGTCATCCTACTATTCCATGCATTGTCCTATTTTTACATCACCCTAGAAAGAGCATACATTGAAGTAATTTTAATAATTGTCTCTGAATAGATCATTAATTTGGATGGAGAATTCTTCACCTGAATTAAGTCAGGTGAAGAATTAATTTTCCCCTTAAGCAAGTTAGGTTCTCTGGTATATATGTGATGATTTTTGGGGGGGTGAAGTGCAGTTTTTTTCTCTGCTTCACTAAGAGTTGAAAGATTGCAAACATCTTTTTGTTCATTTGTTTGAGTATCTGAACAACATTCTTTCATTCTTTTCCTCTTTGGTTAAAGTATGAAAACTTCCACTTTTGTTCACTTAATAACATTTCTTTTCATTCAGTCTTGAGCCTCCTTACTTCAGAGGTGATTTTTTTAATGCTGAGACTTTTTTTTAAACCTTTATTGTAAAAGGTAATCAAAGTATTTTTCCAAAATGAGATTTTGTAATGAACTTGCTGTGTCCATAAAGTTGAGTACTGAATGTTATTGCAAAACTGTCCTTTTACATGAAACTAAACCCATTTTTCTCAGTTTTACTTAAATAATAGTATTAAGCTTTATGTTACTTCACTACTATACTTTACAACAATACTACTATAAATTTATAATTTAGCTTTAACATTTATTATTATTTATTAGAATATCATTGTTCTGTAAATACAGGAAACAAAATTGAGTCCGAATCTGAACTTTCCCTAACTTTTCTTCCAAATTTCACAAAAACTTACCTTCGCTTTGCTCAGGTTCTTTGTTTATGCAAAGTAAATTATACTGAATGTCTCTACTGTGTCTCTATGTACAGTAGTGTGACTGAAGCATATTGATAAAATGATAGTGAATTTCAAAGTTCATACAGTTATTTTTGCTGCTGCTTCTGCTGAAGAAAGCTCCTGTGCCAAAAGCTTTTTTATTTTAAACTTAATTAAAATATATTACCTGTCCTATAAACTTTTTGAAAAATACTTGGAGCTGAACAAATTTTACTCTTAAGGCAGACAGTTGCAAAACTCTTAGTGAGTACTCTTGAAAACTCCATTCAACATATGTTCAAAAGCAGTGTTTAGAAAGGATTTGGGGGAATATTTTCTTACCTTTCCTTATTCTTATTTCTTTGCTGTCCTGTGGAACATTGCCTTTGAGAAAAATGACTGTTACTCACAACACTCCCGATCTTTTCATTGAAATGTGAAACATAAAGCGGGTTACAGAAGTAGGTATCCAAAACAAGAGAAATTACTTGTAGAACAGAGGATTTTGGAGTTGGACTGGTGAGACAGTGCTACCTGTTTTACAGACAACTGAGCCATTTTGGTCATTTTCCCAGTTTGGGTTAAAGAAAAACCATGTTACCCATGAAAAGCAGACATTTGGCAATAATACTTAAGTGAGTTTGTGAGATTAATAATCTGTAAAACTTGTTTAATTTATACACGTATTTCCCCCTTTTTCTGAAAAATAGTTTTGTAAGGGGGTTTCTTATTGTACATTTCTATACTTTTTTTTAACCAGATTCACTCCCTCTTTAAAAATAATCTCCTATTAGAGATGTGGGTCTAAATTATACTTTTAAATCTTATTAAACTGTGTGTTAACCTTAGCAAACATGTGGCTTTGAAAATTCTATAAACTCAATTTTAAATGAAAACCTGCCTTTCTGAGTCCACGTACAAATCTCAGTCAGAAAAGGAGATTTTACAGCAATAGTACATAATTCACAAGCTCCTGTAAATTGATTTTTCAGCCTTGCAATGATGGATTTTGGCTTGATGTTTGCATTATCCACAAAGTGTATATTACTGTACCACATTTATCTAAATGAAGGCTGTATTTAAAAGATATTGTTCTGCTGGAGACTAAATGGAATGTGTTTTAATAATCTGGGAAACTGATGACAGACTGCCCTATTCTCTATTTACTGTGTCTATGCATTCAGCACAGGTTATGGGATCATATACCAACAGACACCCTCAAAATATCAAACACCTGATGGTTTCAGCTCTAAGTCTTTCTGACAAAGGACTGTTAAAGCATAAGTCAGGGCACAAAGTTTGGAGAGCTACAGAAAATAATTTTGATTTTGAGAATCATTTTTCATCAACCATTTAATCAAATTATATAGAAAATATCATGCCCTCCTATATTCAGCTTCCTTTGCCCCTAATACTTCTAACAAATTAAACAAACAAACAAACCCCAAAACAAAACAACCAGCAAAACCCTACATTAAGAGAGTTTTGATAAGATTTTGCTAAGCATCACAAAACTAAGATATGCCCAAACAGAAATTACTTTTGAAATATGGAGCATTACCTTGTATGCTCACTAAAATATATATTTTTCAAGGATCAAATTCTTTATTCCCTCCATGAAGTTCTGTGATTCCTAGAACAAGACTAAGAGGCAGCTGTTCAATAGGATTTTTTGTCCTCATTCAGTGTATGCTTTCCTTTGTTGTTTGTTGTCTTCTGTTCAGCTCAGAAGACAGAACTGCTAATTTCCTTATAAATACTTACCACTTGAATATGTATGTGCTTCATAGACATTAATTAATGTATCTTACAAGCTCAGCTATGAAGTGAGGAGTGCCATCATAATCATTAGCACATCAATAGCTGCAGTACAGAAAAATTAAGGTGCATGTAACTGTTATTATATGTCATATTTGTTGGATTCCACCAAGGAAGGGATCCTGTGGATCTTCCTTACATTTACCACCACCTAGATCTACAGTGCACTGTACAAAATAATTATTCGTCTAAGATATCCTTTTGGAATAAGTAGTATCTAGGCATGTAATTAGAATTAGGTATTGCTATATCTGTATGTAAGGGCCAACTTAAATTTTGTGTCTTTCAAATTTTTGTTGACTATATTTTGCAGTAGTATTGCTTACAGTCCAGTTGTTTCTTTCTTTTTTTTTCATTCCACTATCAGTATTTATTATAGGACTTTATATGGATTTATTCAGATGGCAGCTGTGTAGATACTACTACTACTGAATATTTTTTCCTCTGTAGCAAAAATATCTTTTTTTAATGAGGATGCACACAAATTTCTTATTTTCATAGGCTCTCTAATAATGGGTCACCTTTTCTCTGTTCATTTATGACTCTCTGTTCACTGTTACAAGACACTTATTTCTGTTGAAAATTACCTATGAAGAGGTGTGAAAGTTCCTCTGAAAATACTGAGAATAGCTGAATGGTAGTCTTCAACATCTGCCATCAGTGAATGGATTGTCC
Source organism: Haliaeetus leucocephalus (assembly GCF_000737465.1). Lineage (NCBI taxonomy): Eukaryota > Metazoa > Chordata > Aves > Accipitriformes > Accipitridae > Haliaeetus > Haliaeetus leucocephalus. The sequence goes on from NW_010973244.1 coordinate 4,828,860, forward strand.
ATAAACTGACAAGACAAAAAAGATGGTCTATTATGTTAGCTAATAGGTATTGTTTACTTTTAAGCTTGATGCTATGAAATATTTTACCAGTAGGTACAAAACTACAAACCAAGTGTTAAATATCTACTTCACTGACTTTCAAAACTCCCTTGAGAGCTCTTGTGTCCTTTCCTGACTTCCAAAGTTTTATTAACCAAAAATAAGCTGTGCTGTGGGTGACAGCTATGGTTAGGAAAGAAACTGGACACTCACTTTGCAGCAGGTAATATACATCAGAAGTAAAGGAAGATTTTTAAATTCTTAGAAAATTGAGAAATTGAAAGGGTCCCTGTCTATCGTAGGAAGCGAGTTGTTTCAGTGTTCATATTTACAGGAAAATTACTGGTGTGTGTAATCTTACTGATAGAGGATGGGTATTGTCTTCTCCAGAACAACCACTCTGGGTTGGACACTTTTATTAACATGTTAATAACTGAGTAACAGATTAGTGATGCAAAATGGATTACTCTCTTAGCTAGCAGGAGCTGTTCCATGATTTCAACATATCTGTTGTGGACAAAGAGGTCTCAATGCTACTGTTTTGGTATTCTTGTGAGACTTTGTAAATCAACTGTTCATTTAGTCACTATCAAAGAAACATTTAAATGAAACTTCAGTGTAACCTAGACACTCAGAGGACTTCACTACCTAATGTTTTCCTTCAGAACCGAAGCTTTATAGCATGTGAAGTAGAGGTAATACAATAATTTTCTTTTTCTGCTTCTTCTTTCCCTTAGGCATTTCCTGGAAACACAAACTCTGATGGTGTGGTCCGACATGATTTACAACATCCAGTTATTGCTCGCTATGTACGGATAGTTCCTTTGGACTGGAATGGAGAGGGCCAAATTGGGTTAAGAATTGAAGTCTACGGCTGCTCCTATTGTAAGTTTTTCCATGATCATCCTTTTTTTTTCTTTTTCCCCCTAAATAAAAACTGGGTTTGGATCTCAGATTAAATCTGAATCTCAAGTACTTTTTGCTTAGATAGATTAAGATGTTCCAGGATCGCTAGTTATATTGCCCAGGGCTTCATGAAATATTTATTGTAACCTTAACTCTGAGTTTCTAGTTTGTTCTTCTCTGGAAGATGCAACATTGGAATTCGCAAAAGTGCTTTGAAGTTGCTCCTTTTTATCTTCATGGTTTCTTTTGCAGAAGACTTTGGCTATTATATAAGCTTGAATGGGCCAGTTGAGGAAAAGGTAGTATTCAGACAACTGTCATGTTGGGTCTTGAGGGGAACAACTGGGAAACAGGACATAATTTATTGCTTGGTGCTAGAGTTAAAATTAAAGCAAATAAATAAGAATTCTATCACAGGAACTCAGATTGTCTAGATACGTGACATGTTTTTCAGAGGTTTTTTCTTTAGTATTTGAATATGACTTTAGAATTTCATTTGAAATCTGGATGAGCAATGGTACAAATGCCTCTGAATTTAGGAGCAGAACTGATTATGGTTTAAGAAAAGCAAGGGTAATTTCTAAATGCCCTTCTGTGAATTCAATCCAGCCAATGCTTAAAGAAAATCTACAAACCTGCAGAAAATTAAGTATCTGATGTCCTATTTCTAAGTATGTATTTTTTATGCAGTATCCTGTCTTTGTTGGTGTTTTAGCTGGAAGGAGCTATTTGAGATTTGTCTTTTAATAACCAGGTGTTAGAATAAGGTGAGTAAGGCATATGGGAGCCCTTTGCCACCCTAACTAGCAAAAAAGAACACTTTGTGATTTCAGTTCTTGTTTTGATTTGGATAGATAGTCAAAAGACTATGTATTTTCATTTAGCACCAGTAAGAACCACAAAGAATAGAGTTTTGGTATTATTTTTCCTATTTCCACACAATGAATTAAAGCCCTATTTTAAAAATTTATATTAAACCACAGAGAATTTCCCAGTAGCTGCAGTAACTTAGTTGAGAAATCAAATCATACAGTCTGTGGTGTTGATGCTGCTGTGCTGAGGGCATGCGTTGGTGTTAGATACATTCGTAAAAAGACAACAGTGTATCTGAGGAACTGTGGGTTATTCTAAAGTTGATTCTTAAAGAGAAACTGAGCTTCTGAAGTTTTAGGTACCACTGTGATTGCTTAGTACATGGCTCTTAATAGACAAGTATTTACCATCATACTGCTAAAATGTTTTATGTGCAGTTTTAAGTATACCAACCACTACAGCACGGTTAATTTTGCACCATGAAAAATACTTACTTTTAAGTATACCTCCTTACTTGTTCATCAGATGCAAATTCAGGTGTTTGATACAAGAAACCAACATCTAGTTTACTGTGAAATATGACTCTCTTTAACAGAAAAAAATGTAGCAGAATCAAACAATAAAACCCATGATCTTTGCTGCAATATTTACAGGTAAAAGTAGTATTTTTTTTGTGATGAAATAGATAGACAAAATACTGTAGGTACACAACAGCATGCTTTTAGAGGCTTAAAGTAAATGTGAGAAAAAGTAAAACACAGCTTGTTGACAAAATGATTCCGGTTGTTTGATGAAAAATTGCTTGCTTGACAGACTTTTGGAGGAGAATAAAAAGCATCTCCCGAGGAAACAATGTATGGAACTATGAATATACTGATAAATGTGTCTTCACAGAAGAACTGAGGTGGCCAAACACAACTTTGTAATTTTACTGAGAGAGTATTGCTGGTCTGTTTGTATGAGAAGTGATTTCAATAATTGTTGGGAGGGGTTATATAAGATTAATAAAAATATTTTGCATTTTTATGTGTATAGGGTCTTTTCTTTCAAAAACCCTCCTAAAACACAGTGTGTTTTTTACATGCAGGAATTGGGGTGTCCCCAAAATGCTATCAGTAGATAGCAGCAGAGCAGTTGAGAAGAAGGACTAAAAATTCACTGTGTTAAGAGAGAGGAAGGCAGCCCTGTGGTATGACTAGTGGAACTAGGGAGTAATGTGTACAAATTCCCAGCTTGTCTTCAAATGCATCATTTGGAGCCAGGTGTATAATGCTGCATTGTTCCATGTAGACGTGTCCTTTGGGAGAGGCAAAGTTTTTAACCTTATGATTAGAAGTGCATATATTTGCATATAAATATAAGCACTGGCATTAACCAGTATGATTTGCAGATTAATCCTAATGTCACTGAAGGAACTGGCCATTTAGGTAACCAGTAATATTCAAAGCCTGATTAAAAGATAGGCTTCTAGTCAAATCTGCCCCAAATTTTGGAAACATTACCTAAATAAAAAGGCTGCCCAATATGTCGCAATCATAATTTTTCTTTAAGTTTATAGATTCATATTGAATATATTCTTTTATTTAGATATTTTAGAGAGCACGTTTTGCAGATACAAAAATCAGGTATTTTCTCACAGTGCAAGCAAGGTTTAATTGGGAAGCCATACACTTAGTGATTACAAAAACTTTCCTTGCACACTACTGCAACCAGGTCACTAGTCTCAGAGTATTAAGAAAAATACTTCATCATATTGAACTGCTTATTCAAAAGTCAGGTCATTAATTGCCATATTTTCTGGTTCCTATTTTGTCTGGGTATGCATATAAGATACACATTTAATTTTTTTGTACCAGAGGTGAAATTCATGTTCTTCCTTGCCCAGCACATTAAAGTTAAAAAAGAGGTGTGATTTCCAGCGACTGATTAGAGCTCACATCTGTGCAGAGAAGTTCATAGCATTACCAAATCTTCTTTCACTTTTGTTTTGTTTTGCTTTAAGTTTGAAATCTGGGCTGTCTTTGAAACTGCACCGTTGGGTTTTGTGTAGATGAGATCTGTGGGGCTGTCTTCTAAGAGAAGAGCTCACAGACGTCGCCAAAAAAGAATTAGGGCCTCACTCTACAACGAGATTCAGAATGAACATTGTATTTTTATCTGTGAATAAATGGTGACATCGCATTTAGAAAAGATTTTCATTCTCCACAGGGCAAAGCTAATTATGTCTTATTTTAAAAAAAAAAAAAAAAAGGATAAATAACTTGCTTAATGGCTATGTTAATGGAGGAGTTTCATGAGAACAACAAGCTTGGAAAACAACAAATACACTATTATGTAATATAAACAACATTTTTTAGTCAGTGGGAATTTTAGCTTTTATTTTAAAATTGTCTATTTCATACACTGTAAAGGAGAAAAGGGTCTTTACACTTGCAGTGACATCATTTATCAAAAAGCAAGTCACAGAGAAGAAAGTAATATAACCAAAGGCAAAACATCCACTGAATCAGTTAGGTCAAAACTGATGGCAGATTTTTATTTGTGCTCTTTTGGAGACAGAGAGCAAGACACGTGATATATATCTTCTATCACATCCACATTTATGAATTTTTGAGACAGGCAGCAAAGACATGGCTTCTGGAGGCTATGACAACTACAATATAGTACATTTTACTACTGATTCGTGAAGATCATAATAAGCTCCTGCAGGATCATTGCCATATGAATAGTTCCCTTAATCTCCATCCTGTGGCAGATGAATGCCTACAAAAATGGCAATAGTGATATTATTGCATAGTCTTTGGCTACGCTTTTCAAGATAACTGTATGAGGCCTTCTGGGTGCTGAAGTCCTATGAGTGGAAAGCGCTTACTGATACGTCTGTTCACAGAGTTTTTTGATACGGCTGTGTTGATTTTCTGTACGTCTGAATCTTTTTGATGCAGTTGTACATCTGATGGTAAGAATTTTCAAATTCCAGATGATTCACTTCTGAAGTATAGGATATACTTGAAAAAAATCACTTGAAGATGGCAGAAAGTCATGCAAATACTCAATATACTCAAGGCAAATAGGTGGCAGGAACAATGATAAAGCTCCATGAATGGCTGCAAACTGAGCTGTTTCCATTCATTGACCAGCTCTGTTTGCTAATACTCAGGAAGCAGTGGGACTGAACAAATGTCACCTGAGCTGTGTTTGCAGATCTGTTCATTTCAATTATTAGCTGTACCATTGATTTTGTGCTATGTCAAGTGTTAACTGTTTCAGTTTCCTGATGGGTGACTGATTTTTTTAAGGAGGGTGGGAAAAGAAGGGAATATAGTAACTACAGTCCTTAGGGTTTTATGAAATAATGTTTGTATGGAGAACATTTACTCTCCAGATAGTAAAGTGAACAAAAACTTGGTCATGAAAACATGTTACAGGAAAAAAATAAGGTTTGGAGATGCTCTTAGGGGATGAGCCAAGTGAATGTTTGCAAGAACTTACTAGGAACTATTGAAGTGCTAAAAACTATGAGCTGAACAGATCTTTTGGGTAATCGTTGGTGTAGTTAATCCTATCTGCCTCCGGTGACTTTGACTTAAGCCATGGTTTCCTTTGATGGTTAATTCCACATTCAGCTATACTCATTGTTAGGAAATTTTCTGTGATACTTATTTGAAATGTCCTTTGCTTGGTTTTGTGCTATTGGCAAAAGTGAACTATCTATCTCTCATTCGCTGTCTCACATGGTTGCCATACATAGTTAATGAAAGACCTCCATCCTGTCCAGAATCATCTATTGCATCCAAACATCAAAGGGACTATTTAAGGTAGATGAGAAAGCCAATATTACTTCCCTTGTGTGGAGTCTGATCAAGTTTCACTTGGCCAGATTCAGTAGTATACCCTGGACATTTTGTTTCACCAGCATATAGCATTTTAAAAAAAAAAAAAAAAAAAATATGAGCCAAAGTCCCTTGACGTGTCATGATTGCTATTGGAACACTCTGTGCTGAATAAAATACAACTCTATATGTATATAAATGTATGCATACATATTTCTGTTACTACACTTTTGGTACCTACGTGAATATTCACCTAAATGGTCAAGATACTAATGAAGTCCCGTAATGTGCGTAAAGGATTCCCTGCCTCTTCTTATGATAATTTATTACTTATAATAAATGTGCCACTAAGTTGTCTGGTCAGACTTTTCTGACTATCTAAGTGGTGGAACTGCATAAAAATATTAACTGGCAGAAAGTAAAAAACATTTTGAAGTGTATATTTTGTGAAATCATGTTACCATATTTCTAGCAATTTTATGAAATCGCTGTAAGTAACAGTAACTGAATATACAGGGATTTCAGTGTGTGTGGGGGGGGAACCACAGAACTGAAACAATCATTTAGCAGAGGTCCCTGTAAGCCAGGTAGCTTTGCTTGTGACAGTGGATGGGACAGTTAAGATTTCTGCTAAACATCCAACCTCTTTTACCCTTTTCTCTTAAATTTCAGTGTTTTTGTACTGGGTAGTTCTATACCTATTTAGGTCTATGCGTTTGATTTTTAGCCATCATCTTCACAGCTCATCAACGTCAAACATAGCTTGATATTCTCTTTCTGACACTAAAGGTGCATGGCTGAATACTCACATCTAAACTGTGGAAAGCGAGTGAAATGAACTGTTGAACTTTTTCTTTGCAGACTTTTAAAGATCTGTTTGAATATGTGTTCTATTTGTAAGATTGCTTCTTTGTTAGCATACTGTCTAGCTTTTTGCCATGCAGGAGATATTTTTTTTTCCCCTTAACAGTCATGAAAATGGATACCTTTTATCCTCCTTGTATTCTCAGGTCATGGTAGTCTTTAAACAGTAGAGTTTGCAATTTAAGACCAAAAATGCTGTCTTTATAAGCATTCTCAGTACGGATTGTTTTCTTCCATCCCCTCTCCAGAAAGAGATGGTTGTGATTGTTCCTACGTGCATGTTCATATATTTTGTCATGAAAATAAGTAAGAACAGGCTTCAGTCCATTTATTACCTTTGGTTGTTACCATTAACAAATATGGGTCTCTTTTGGTAGTAGATACCACTTAAAATTTAAAACATCTATTTTCTGCATTTTAAAAATATAAAAAAAAGTTCTAGTATTTGTGTAGTGCATTAAAAAAATTTACTTGTAAAATCAGAAGATTCAGGCTAAAACAGAAAAAAAAATTTCCAAATACCTATTTAATTTTAACTGTTTTTTTCTAAATGGAATATTTCAGAAAAATTTGACATGAGTTTGTAGTAAAAAAAAATCTTGACAACATATCTTCATGTTTTATTCTTTACCTTTTTGTTAATCTGATGCAATATGAATTTTTTTTCTCTCAATTTATTGAAACTGGCAGCAAACTGAAAAGCCTGTTATTTTTCCATTTCTAGTTGTAATGAGGTTACTGGTAGATATTCTCAAGCACCACAGCTTTGAGAACTGCAACAACCGTGTGTATTCTTTACAGGTTCATTTGTTAGCTGCCAATGAATGTATAATCAGTCAGAGAAAAAAAAGTGTATTTTGTATGAATACATACCCCACCAGCTTGTTCAATTGTATTCGCAGGCAGTTTTCAATTACACTTGAACATTTTTTCAATCATTCAGCATTTCCTTTATAAGGATGTATGTAGCTGGTTGTTTGGAAAAGCTCTTCTAATTTTTTTCCTGTGGAATGGAGAAAAACTTGTCCCTGCTAACTAAACAAAATGTATGGCCAAATGTGATAAAATCTTGCAGATTTTGATTAAGGTTTATTAAAGTTGGGTCTGGCTGTTCTCTTGTGGAAAAGAGCAGACTAACATTTTTTAATAGGTTTTCCAGTAATTGCCCACACACCCCGCCATAAGGGTCTTCCATACAGTGGTCTGTAATCAGTAAATAAGATGATGAATATTTAAAAAGTATCCTTAGGATCCATAAACATCTTAAAAAATAGAAAACGGAAGTAAAGTTACAATATACTTTTTCACAAAGTAAGGATGGTAGCATTCAGGTAAATACAGTCAAAACCTTCAGTCTAATCACAATAGTTTCACCTTTAATCTTTTGTGCCTGAATGAACACTCATGATGGTTTTGCCCAGCATTATTTTCTTGCATTTCTGTAAGTGGTGATTGATCCATTTGTCTGTGATGACTTATTCACTAAAGAAATCAGGTGGATTTTTTTCTCTTGAAACAAAAAACTTCGGCAGTTTTCAGACTACAGGCCTTGGTTCTGTGCCATTGATTTGGAGCCCGAAGGGCCTCACTGGTATTTGTTTTCCTGCATGTCTGGAATAAAACATATATTAAGGATGCAGTTGCTTCCAGGCTCGGTTCAATTTATTCTGCTCTTTCCCTAAAGTTTAGGTGAAGATGATGCATTTTGTATTTTATTTTAAGCAAAATGGCAAATGGAGTCTTGCTATGACTAAACTCTCATTTCCTATCTGCCAAAGGTAACATTAGTGTTCTTTGATAGGAAACCGCATATCTTAAAGGGTCAAGATTGCTGATGGGAAATAACCAAATTTAACTCTTCATAATAATACTTTTAGAAGGTAAAAATGAGCCTTGGAAGTTATATGCAGTATATCCCTATACTGAGTTGAGTTTCTACACAAAGACCTATTTTAAAGTCCCATCTTTATGAGAACAGCTTTGGAGAATTAGGTCACTGTGATGCTAACTTCTCCCCAAATCCTCTAAAACAGGGAAAATGTTTAGGTTTTTCCATCTCATAAGGGTGACATGGTATGCTCACTCTCTAGTGGCCAGTAAGGGTTACCTCTCCCTTCACTCCCTGCTGACATTGAGTGCCTTTCAAGAGAAGGGAATAGTTCAGCTGGAAGGTACCTGCAACAACCATCCATTCCAACTGCCTGACCACTTCAGGGCTGACCAAAAGTTAAAGCATGATTATTAAGGGCATTGTCCAAGTGCCTCTTAAACACTGACAGGAATGGGCAATGGCAGTCGATTGGTACCTTCCATCCCAACCTATGGCTCTGGTTACACTTTGGCTTTCCTCCAGGCTGCAGCTGTTGAAATCGTCCCTCCTCACACTCCCCGTGTTTGTGTCCAGCCAGATCAAGTCCCTGGTCCTCCTTGCTGCAGAGCCTCACGGCTGTTAGCTCTGGCGCAGAGAGGGGACAGCTAATAGGGGTGGTCTCTGGGCTGCAGGGTTGGTTTCTGCCATGGCCTGAGAGAAGAGTAACAGCACCAGGTTTGTCCTTGGGAGCCGGGTGGCAGAGGAGGTGTCAGGGACACCCAGCAGCTGGCCCAGTGCATGGCCACCAAGGGCAGGGACAGCCCCCTGGGCCTCCTGGGCACAGGGACAGCCCCCGGGGCCAGCACCCCAAAGGCCTTCCTCCGAAGGATGCTGGGCGGAGGGGCTGCGCGTGGGGGGCCCCATCACCCCGGTGTCACAGTGCCACCACCCGGCAGTGGGGCAGTCACAATGCCCCGGGGCAGTATAAAAGGGGCAGCCTCCCGTGCCCCGCTGCCAGAGATGGCCCGGGGACAGCCCGAGATACCTGAGAGGACGTCCTTGAGGAGCTGGTGGAATTACTTGCCGGGCGCTGAGGGAGGAAGACCGGAGGCTGCACCAGGCTGCTGGAGGTTCTCTGCTGCAAGGCTACCTTCCAGCAGGGTCATGTTCAAAGCTCATCTGAAAGATGGAAATCCTTTTCAGCTGGATAGCCATGGCCAGACAAAGGCAATGCCTTCTTGAGGAGCACTGCAGAACTCACCATCTTCATCACCTGCGGAGCCAGGGGCAGCAGCTGTAAGAAATGGGATGCAGAGATGTTGCCAGGGGTCCCGGTGCTTTGGAGCACCCACTGGTGGCCCGAAGGCGTGGGAAGGATTCTTGCCCCCAAGGTTGATCAGGCATGGGGCATTTGGCCACTCTTGAAAGCCCCCGAGATGGCTCCAGGTTGAGGGAGAACAGGGCTTTGGCATCTATCTCCTGGGAGGCATGACCAGCTTGTGGGACGTGAGGAGGCAGGTCTTGCTCACTTGCTCAGGGAATAGCCGATCGCCAGCAATGGGGTCAGGAAGGAATTTTCCCCCAGGGCAGATTGGCCCTGGTCCCCGGGGGTTTTTTGCCTTCCTCTGCAGCACTGATCATGACCACTTGTCAGGGCTCTTCCGGTCCGTTTTGGCTAGGTTACTGCCTGCTGCTCGTGCACCACAAAGATGGCCTCTTGTGCCCTGCAGCTGAGGGGAGGAAGGCTTTTTTTCCCCCACAGTGGGATAGCAAGTGTCCCCAGGGTTTTTTGCCTTCCTCTGCAGCACTGAGCACGGCCCCTTGCCAGGGCTGCTTTGGGCCGTTGTGGCTAGGTGCCCGCTGCTCATGCTCCACGAAGGTGGCCCTCCTGCCTCGCGCATCCAGGGGGAGGAAGATTTCTGAGTCCCAGGGCAAGCTCCAAGGGATGCTCCTGGGGGTTGCTTCTTGTCCTCTCTAGCACTGAGCACAGCCCCTTGTCAGGTCTCCTCTGGGCCCTTTCGGTAGGTCCTTGCCTGCTGCTCTTGCACCTCCAAGGCAGCACTTGTGCCTTGCTTCTCTCGGGCTCTCTTGCCTCTTGCAAGTTTGTAGTGGGAGTGAGCTGCACTTTCCAGCTCTCCCTGCGTGCAATACAATTGCTGGGCAAGCACAAGAGCACTTCTCATGCATCGTTGGCCAAGAAGCACAGCGGAGCAATTTTTGGAAGACAAAAATGTGCTTGTCATCGCTATGTGTCATACTTTGATAAATGCACCATGGTACCACACCTCTTCTTTCTCTTCTTCTTCTTCTCCTTCTTCTTCTTTCTTCCTTCTCCTTCCTTCTTCTTTATTCCTCCTTTTTCTTTCTTCTTTTTCTGTGTGTAGCTGGTTGTGTTCCTCATTCTTCAAGTTCTCACTCTTCAGGAAACAGGGACCACTTGGCCTGTATTCCTGCTGCTACTTTCTGTGGCTGTCCTTTGCCAGACTGCAAGGGATTTTTTCAAGCTAAACTGAAGAATGCATCAGCCTGCTCCTGGCTACACATGCACATTGTGTTGATACTTGTGAGCATCGGTTCTAAAACAGATTCAGAAAAATAAAATCTTGTTTCGACTTATAAACTTTGTGATCTCTGTCCTTGAAAGTGTTTTTGGAGCTGAAAAACCCTGGCATTCCAGGCAAATAACAGTCTCATCTTTATTCAACTCATGGAGAGTGCAGGGAATGGAATGGAATGGAATGGAATAGAATAGAATAGAATAGTTCAGCTACAATGATCATGTAGTCGAACTGCCTGACCACTTCAGGGCTGACCAAAAGTTAATGCATAGCATTAAGGGCATTGTCCAAATGCCTCTTAAACACTGACAGGCATGGGGAGTTGTCCACCTCTCCAGGAAGCCTGTTCCAGGATTTGACCACCCTCTAGGTAAGGAAATGTTTCCTCATGTCAAGTCTGAACCTCCCCTTACAGACGCAACTTTGAGCCATTCCCACGTGCCATGGCACTGGGTACCAGGGAGAAGACATCAGCACCTCCCTTTCCACCTCCCCTCCTCAGGAAGCTGTCAAGAGCAGTGAGGTCACCCCTCAGCCTCCTCTCCAAACTAGAGAAAGCCAGTGTCCTCAACCACTCCTGAGAGGACATGCCTTCCAGCCCCTTCACCAGTTTTATTGCTCTCCTCTGGATGCATTCAAGGACCTTCACATCCTTCTTAAATAGTGGGGCCCAGAATGGCACACAGTGTTCAAGGTGAGGCAGCACCAGTGCTGAATACAGCAGGATAGTCACCTGTAACCTGACCAGGGCTTTTGGACCCCTGAGCCCTTAGAAGCAGATTCCCAGGGGACACTGTTAACTAGCTCCCAGTTGATGTCTGGGAAGTTGAAATCTCCCATAACGACAAGGGCTACCAATCCAGAGATTTTTCCTAATTGTCTGCAGAGTAACTCATCAGTGCTATCGCCCTGTCTAGGCGATCGGTAGTAGACACCCACTATGGCATCTGCTTTGTTTTCCATGCCCTAATTCTCACCCAGAGGCTCTCAATCACATGATCTCTAACCATAAGGGCTGTATAGTCAAACCTCTCCCTTACATACACTGCAGCTTGTCCACCTCACCTGCCCTGCCTGTCCCTCCTGAACAGCCTGTAGCCCTTCATCCCAGCACTCCAGTCATGGGACTCATTCCACCTAGTCTCACTAATATCATCGTGACTCTGGGACCAGACCAGCGCTTTCAGTTCATCCTGTTGTTTTCTCATACCGCATACGTTGGTGTACAAGCATTTCAGATGTGCTCTTAAACCCTTAGTGCTCCCTGGAGCAGCGTAAGTGTTCCCATTAGCATTGCCACCCTCAGACAACACCGTGCCAATCCTTGGCTTACCTTCAACTCTCCTGATGGTATCCCCATCCCAAGAGGGCACAGTTAGCTTTCTCTCCAGCCTCTCCTGAAGGTGTAACTAACTGAAGAATGAGGTACCTGCAATATCCTGCTGGTGTTTATCCAGTCCAACGATCTTCTGGGACTATTTAATATATCAGTGAATTATACTAGAAGACAACGAATTTTCAGATTGACCAAGAAGCCACGTAGATTCAATGGTTTCGGTTATAATGGAGTCAGATGTCACGTAAGCTTTCTGAGATTGGATACTTTGCTGCTGTTCTTTTAGATTAAGCATTTTTAAGGCTGTCACAAGAAGTTATTAATTCATAAATGGCAGGAAAAGTGTCCCGTGCAATGCATATGGTAAAATGTTAGCTCTATTCAGATGCAGCCCTCTATCAGAAGATTTGACAAAATGTTTTAGGTTCCATGATTCTCATATGGTTCTGAGCTGCACAGCAAAACAATGGTGTCCTGGTTTCAGCTGGGATGGAGTTAACTGTCTTCCTAGTAGCTGGTACGGTGCTATGTTTTGAGTTCAGTATGCGAAGAATGTTGATAACACACTGATGTTTTTAGTTGTTGCTAAGTAGTGTTTAGACTAAGTCAAGGATTTTTCAGCTTCTGATGCCCAGCCAGCGAGAAAGCTGGAGGGGCACAAGAAGTTGGCACAGGACACAGCCAGGGCAGCTGACCCAAAGTGGCCAACAGGGTATTCCATACCATGGGACATCACATCTAGTGTATAAACTGGGGGGAGTGGGGGCAGGGAATTGCCGCTCGGGGACTAGCTGGGTGTTGGTCGGCGGGTGGTGAGCAATTGCCCTGCGCATCATTTGTACATTCCAATCCTTTTATTACTACTGTTGTCATTTTATTAGTGTTATCATTATCATTATTAGTTTCTTCTTTTCTGTTCTATTAAACTGTTCTTATCTTAACCCACGAGTTTTGCTTCTTTTTCCCGATTTTCTCCCCCATCCCACTGGGTGGGGGGGAGTGAGTGAGCAGCTGCATGGTGCTTAGTTGCTGGCTGGGGTAAAACCAAGACAAATGGAATACTGAATATTTTTCTCTTGAATATAGTTCAATTTGTTATTTTACTATAATTACTTTTGAGTATGGCTTCATCTGGATCTTAGGATGGCTTCATAGATTGCTCATTGAATAGAGAAGATGTACAGAAATCACTTAATAAGTGCCTGTTTGTACTTGGTGCAGACTGAGGTGAAGGAAAATCCTTTAAACAACAATAGTTTTTATTTTTTAGGAATTCCATTATACATCAGAGATGCTTAAAGCCTGTATACTATCCTATCTTTTTTATAGTGCCTGTGATATTAGTAAAATGGATATAGAAATGTGAAAAATAAATTTAACTGCATTTTAAAGAATTTATGGGACATTTAGAATGTATATATCATTCAGAAATTCACAGCGAAACTGGGTAAATACTGTATGAAAACTTTTCCTTAAATACGTTCATATGTTTACACAAATCAATTACATTTGAAACTCTAACATTTGGCAAATGTTCAGTGAAATAACTTTACTGACAAGGTATGCGCTGAAATGACAATCATAAGCAAAGACAGAAAATTCATATTCAAATTTTGAGGTAATCTTTGAGGGTATTTTCACCACAAATTGAATTTTGAGATCTACGTTCATTAAGAAAAACATAAAGTTATGGCATATGGCCCATAAATATATATGTATACCTATTTCATGCACTTAGTCTGAGCTGGTTTTAAATAAACAGCTAAGTTATTCCCATACTGTCAGGAAATTTAGAAACCCAACCTCTTCACAAGAGTGCTTAGCAATTTTATAATTTAAAATTATATCTTTAAATAATGAAGAAATCTGAAAAAAATTTAAAAGCAGTAAGTAATTTGAAAATAGAGAAAAAGAAGTAAATTTTTGTTCCTTCTTAATTCTCTATATTCATCAGATTTTATAAGCCAAAATTTTATAGTTTCATATCGATTATTGTTAAAAAATAATGAATAGCTTTATATGGTATGGGATCCCAGAAATCTTCAATAGAAATTTTCCTGCGTGGTAATGTTTCTATCTTTTCATTTCCAGATCAGCAAGGTAATTGGAGTTTAATTCTTTCAATATGGACATGTTCTTTATCACTTTTTTTCTCATAGACCATATGTATTTAATTGTCCTCTTGGCTTTAAATAAATTGAAGAACTTGCGAAGCTGGCTTTCTAAAACCACAGCTATAAAAAAACATCCTTAGAGGGACAATAATTTCCTTACCTAAAAAAAAATAATGAATTGGTTAGCAACAGCTGGAATTTGTGTACTAAGCCTATATGCAAGCTTGGTGATGCCACTTGTGTAGTGATTCGCTTTGTTTAGCAGCAAATGAGTTCCTCTGGTTAAGCTTACTAACATCAGTAGGAAATATCTTTTGGTTTCTATCAAGTTTGGATTAGACCTTTCACTTAAAATTAAAAAAAAAAAAAAAATTAGACCCAGGGTATTTTGTTAAGTGGTAATGAAACATTAGAGAGAAGCAAACTTTCAGTAAACATGTACTGGTCAGAGAAGGTAGTTGCCCATTTTCTTCAAGGTGGGAGAATGCTTCTGTAGTTGTTTGTGGTAGAGGATGTTGGCAGTAGTGTGATCTGAGAAAAGCCTGTTGAGCTGTAGCGCATACTAAAAGAAACAGGTAGTGGGGTTTTGCAGTCATAAATTCAGCTGATTTCTCTTGTGTTACTGGTGGGTCGTGGCTTACATTCATTCAGCTTATTGATGTCTTACAGTAAATGGTTGTTAAACTGAAGCAACAGTTTTAATAAATATCTTCAGTACCACCCTTTTATTGACTGCTGTGCTAGGCAAGTCAAAAGGAACCTAGTAAACTGTGTTGCAGCTGTTTATCATTGCTGACCTTTCTCTTGCTGACCTAATTTTTCTCTACCCTCCATTGTGAGTTCTTTTCTCCAAAAGTCTCTGCTATGACTGGTCTCTCATTGCTTTAAATGTGTGTAGTTTCCTGATTCCAGTCCTTCCTTGTCTGATTTTTTGTAAGTACAGTGTGAAAAACGAAGGGAACATTCTGAATTTTGAATGACAGCAGAAATGCACAGTCCCTTTTAGGCACTTAGATAATGAATGTGTGTCCACTTGGGGGTAAGAAGGAATTGTCTGATAGTTCTCACCTGTGGAAAAATGTTAGAGTGGTTTCAGTTGAGTTATTCACATAGTCAGCTGTTTTGCTGGGAGCTGGAAATACCCAGCACCCCTCAGTATCTGTATCATTCTTTCTAAAATATGGATATGTGATGGTAGAGGCATCTAAATTTGAGATTATTTTTGGAAATGTCAGGTTCAAGATATATGATAAATTTCAGACTCAGCCTTGCAGGCACATCTTTCACCGCAGTCAAAACCCAGCAAAGGGCTTATGTAAATTTAGGACTAAGATTACTTGCAGCAGCTTCAGAGGGGGATGTTTGTGATCATTAGTTGTAATGTAATTCATCACAAGTATTAATTGTATACAGCATTGGTTTTAGAAGCAAACCAGCAGGATAATTGCCCAGGCACTGAGTATACCTCTGTAAACCTAAGCTAGGTGGTAGTAAAAGTCACCCAATATGTAAACTGGAAGAAGACAGTACCATGCCTTACACTCTGCTGAAGGTTCCTGCTAATTTGGTGCAAATTTTGGAGGTCGCAGAAGTGAAAGAAGCAGCCTGTTGGAAGCTTTTCCTTTGCAAACTTGTAATAAGACCTGGTGGCTTCACACCACAGGCTTTCTGTTAGCTGATTATTAAATGCTTACACCATTTTCATGCAATACATCTTTGTATTTTCTCCCATGGAAGGGGCTTTCAGATGAAATCAAGCAGGCTACTTTTTCTACAAGCAAAAATATACTAGGGGGCTGGTTTATTCACAACAGATTAATAGAATACAGTGCTGCAGGTGATGAGATGTGAGACTTCAAATTGAACACATCTCTGAGTTATTTTGCAGTTCCACTGAAAACTTTTAATGTTGCATTATTCTGCCTAAATTCTGACCCTAAGTTTGACAGCTATGTCTTAGGACAGCTGCAGACACAGTGAATGAAATATCTCTTTATAGCACTGTATTTTCCACAGATAAAGTAGGGCGATTTGAACGATTGATCTTCTGTCATAATGCAGACATTAAATACTCATTGTGAATAAATGTAACTCTTCCTTTTATTACATCCTGCTGTAGAGAGAAACTTTATCAAGCTAGGAAAGCACATACCCCTAGGTTATTTCACACAGGAGAGATCTTAACTATCCTTTCCATGTACTTTAAGTTTTATTTATGTTAGTAGATGGATAAATTGAGTATTATTTTCGTATTTGGGTGTACAAGTTCCTATGTTTCCAATAGAATCCCTGATCTGAGCTGAAGGGAAAATATTTTGACCAATTCAAATCCCATTGAACCTTGGAAAAGCATCTCTCTGAAATAATATTAGGATAGGCTGAAAGAAAGACTTTTTTTTTCCTTTCCTAATAATTTCTGATAATTTTAAAAGTTTCCTGCCCAGCTTTCTGAGAAAAGCCAATTAGACATTTCATACCCATTTTTTAGCTTCTTTGCTGTTTTACCTTTCTTATTTCTTAGAAGTTGAAAACATTTAGCATGACTGTGTTTAGATTTTAAAAGAACAGAAACAGAATATCTCAACAATTAATAATTTCTTTCTGTAAAATAACAAATCTGTTATCTAGTTGTCACACATTTTACAAACCAATTTTAATGCAATTTATCTCTGTATTTTCTCCATTTTTCTATTGACAGTTTTAAGTCAAAGAATCAGCAGGTTCTGATGAAGAACATGGTGCTGCAAAATTGTCATCCATCAGTACTTAAACCCATAGTAACGGAATATTTATAAATTTGTGCCACAGTTTCTTTCAAAGAATTTTTCCTTGTTCTTATTGAGGTGTAATTTCCCTTGATTTTAGGGGAACAATAGCAAAGCTGTAGTTCACATCTTGGAGAAAACACAGTATTTAAAATCACAAAAAAAGAACTTGCAACATTTAAAGAAAATGGCAATAGTTAATTATTTTTAACTTTATACATGTTTTCTGGTAAGTTGCATAGCTCAAGATTAGACCTTATATAATTCAGCTGTTTAAGAATGTTGACATAGAATATATTTTTATTCACTTTTTTGTATCTTTGCTGTTCCAAAGTGTATCAGTCTGTTACTGTCAGCTTTCCAGAATTACTTTTTTCTCAACTCCCTTTTCTGAAATCAAACATTACTTGACTGTGCAGTCAGTATTTAGCTGGCTGTAAACTGCTTTGACTCTCAGGAAGTAAGCACTGGAATTTCTGTTCAGATACTATCTGAAGAGACTGCTGGTAAGCCTGCTTTATCTGAAGAATATGACCATTTTAAATGAACTTTTGTAATACATTATATAAACAAAGAAGAATAATATCAGTTTAATGCAAACCTACACCAGCACTGTGTTGCTGAAGACACTTTACAGATACCCTTCTTAGTCCTTGCAAATTACATGGTCACTTCCAGACAGAAGTTGGGGTTTTGTTTTTTGTTTCTTGTTTTTTTTTTTTTTTAACAAAGAGTAAAAGAGGAAAAGAAAAGAAAAAAGAAGGAAAAAAAGAAAAAGAAAGGGCAAATAAGCTGGAGAAGGAACAAGATGAACAGAGACAAAGCTGTAATGGGGGCAACAGGATCCTTTCTCCGACTCTCTGTGGCCATATACATTATACCCATTCAGAGTCAGGATTATTCAGCCAGTGGTGATAAAGCAGGTTCTGGGGATAATGCAGAAGTTAGAGCCGGGGGACATGAATGCATAGTTTTACAATAAAGGTTGCTCTTTATTTCTTCCTTTTCCCTCTGGCATCTGTATTAAATCTTGGGTTCTAAAAGTAATGGTGATGCGAGTTCTTCATGGTCTTGTCCATCACATAGGCCCAATTTCTGATATCTCTCTTCTGATCCATTAATTTTCAGTCTCCAACTCCTTCTCTTTGTCAGACATGACATTCATTCAGCTTACTGGTTTTCTGCTTAGATTTATTTCAGCCTTTTGTCTTTCAAGATTTTTCATACTTTTGTGAACAACCTTATAGAACAAAATGACCTGGACTTCTGTTGTCTTCAAAGATTTAAAGTGTAGGCCTTTCTCAACCTGTCTGGTTTTTAACAGTAAATCAGCTTTGTTCAGATGTTGCTTCATGTATTACGTATCTCTAACAAACACCTTAGTCTACATTAAATTGAATTTTATAAGAAAAAAAATTATTTAAGTTTCTGAATCTTATATCTCAAAATGTGGATTTATATATTTTATTTGATCAAAACTTACAAACAGTAATTAGACTTTTTACAGATAAACAAAGCTATAAAACTGACATTTATTTTCATTATGCATTTTTAAATGTTAATAAACATTGCAAATCTTAAACTTTTTTTGCTGATGATGGGTAAGAGATAGGGTGGAGAAAGAATTTTGCCTTTTTTGAGGAAAAAACTACATTGTGATTTTAAGCTTCACAGTGAAACAAGCTATGACACTCACAAATTTGGAAAAAAAATGTTTATGCTGTTTTGAACATTTACAACAGTGTATTTTCTCCTTTAAAAAAGTAGTAACTAATTTTTATAACTACTTGTGTATTTGGAATACATTTAGCAACACACAAACCCCCCCAAAGTTCTGCGGGCTTTTATTTAATCCAAAAGAAACCTTTCCCAAGAGTTTCAGAGCAGAATATGGCGTGACATTTTATTCTACCACTTGGAGATTACAACTTCATTCTTGTGAAAGAAAAAAAAAAAAAAGTCATGACCCCAGAATAAACACAATATCAGAAATAAAGCAAAGGAATTACTACTTTGTTCACAGTTATTGCCGTAAGACCCTTGAATCAAGCCAGTATTTTGTTAATAAGATGTAATCTAGAATGACACATTAGAAGAAAACTTTTTTATCTGTTTAGTGCTCAAGAGCTTAAAATATGTAAATATTGTCATAATGAAAACATATTAACAACTACTGCATGTCGTAAGCAATCCATACAAACCTGGAGAGCTGTAAGTTTAAAATAAACAGAAGAAAAATGAGTTGGTAGTTTGTTGTTTAGTCTTAGAAGTAAATTCAAGATTCACAACAGTTTCAGAACACACTCTTGTGTTGCAAACGACATGAGATCAAATGCTTCCCAGAAGTACATTAGCACTGGTAGTAGGGGGATGCATGGATGAAGTCTTGTACTGGGAGAGGGTTGGGTTGGCAGGCTAATGTCCAGTCCTCAGTTCTGTAAAGTTTCTGGGGCTGGAAGTAGTCAAGCTGTGATGCATTCTTTGCTAGTCTGTGAGAGAGAGACAGGTGGACCTCTAGATTCTTGGTTACCTTTATTTATCTGCTTCATGTTTTTCACAGTGATAGAGTCATGTGAGTATTTCACTGAAATTTGCATAGCATGGTTATTAGAATTCCAATCAGAAACTCCATAATATGAAAGAAGGGTATTTTTTGGCCAATGATATCTAGGCCTTCTCTTCTGGAATGAAGACTAGGATACTAGGATCTATTCTTGTTGCCTTGTTATATGATGAAAACAATGAATGCCGCTATCAAAGTTTGCATGCCTAAACCTAAATTGCTCAGTCTGTGTTTGAAGACTTAAAAGGGGGAAAAAAAAAAAAAAATTTTTTTTCAAAGTTCTCTGTGCCTATAAATCTCACTGTAAGTATTGCACACTGCTTATTTGAAACACTTTGAATAATTCATGTGTGTCATTTTACACAATTGCATAAAGACTTGTCAGCATTTAGGAATCAATTTTGGGGACTTTGCATTGAAAAATTCTTCCTGAATGTTTTCAAGTTAACAGCATATATACAAGAGTAGGATTACTCTGACTCTCTTGATACTTAACTAGAACTAGTTTCTCCAGAATGTAGCCATAATTGGACAACATTTGCTTTTCAGTGTCAGATGGGCAGCAGCTTAAAGAATTACCTGGGTTATATCCTGTATACCTACCCATAATGGGATACCCAGATTACTAGAAAAAACCTTTCCCATATGAGGCTTGACTGTAGTGACCTACATTTGTGAACTATAGCAATAGTTATTTGCTTTGCAAAAGAAATCCTCAAAGTAGAAACGATACTAGTGCTGGTGCCACTTAAAGTCAAGCGGATTGTTCTAAAACTAGCTGCATATTAGCTGTATAAAATTTTGACGTGTATAATGCTGCATTACAGGGGCACTGTAGTTTTTCCCCCATCTTACTGAAGGTGCTACATTCTGTGTTTCCTCTGTAACGTAATGTTCCCTTGTTTCTCCTCTCCCTCTCCTCTTTTTTTGCAACAAACTTTCCTTTAAGCTGTTACTTCAAGCTGAAGCCAGCATGGCTTTTCATGTTACTGTGCAAGCTATTGTCATACACTTTGACCATGAAGCCATAAGTGGGAGTCACATAGCTATTAGAATAGGATCCATTAATTACATTGTTGTCTGACTGTCTTTGTGTCAGCGAAAAAAAAGTGACTATGCATTAACGGTACCTACCAGGTGTCTGTTTTTCAGAGTGATCAGCTCTTTCTAATGAGGACCAAATGACCAGCTTGGCCCCTGCAAGGTTAGGATTCCAACATGAGTAAAGCACAAAATACTGAAAATACTTCACACGTTATAGGTGTAAATAGAACTTAAATATTGGAACTCCTGCCAAAAAAAAAAAAAAAAAATTATAAAAAAACCCCTACCACTAAGGGATAAAAGTTTAATTCTTAGGTTTCCAAATGCTTTTTTTACAAAAACTTAAATAATATGAACTAAATCAGATTTAAGTACTGTGCCAGTTAAGAATGTGCTGTTAAAAGAGCATCACAGTCCTCCTAAAAAGAAATATTTAAAAGTTCAATTTTTTAAGAGTTTTGAGCTTTTGTTTCTTTGTCTCTGAATGTCTCATACAGTTCATTAGGTACTCATATCAGTTGGTTTTCATTTTGGATGATCTGCAATTTCATGACACAGTAGGTTAAATTTGGAGCAACTTGTATTCTCTTCTCTGTTTTCTTGCATCTGTGTATCTAATCACATTCCTCATGTTCTTTTATATTTCTATTCAGGAGCTATGAATTAGATGTTAATGAAGAGACTTGTTCAGCATTTCTTAGTAAGACAAAATTCCCATTAATTTCCCTTACATAAAGACAGAGACTAGAATTCATAACGAAGTATTTTCTTCACAGGAGGCATTCTTGGCAGAAATTCAGTTGCGTATTGGATAAGCTAAAGAGTCTTTGGTCCCTTTACATCTATCTGCTGCAGCTTGCTTGTAATGAGAATTAAATATTTACCACCTGACCACATCCTTCAGCACTTTCTCTGGATGATAGAACTGTTTCACAGAAGTAAAACTGTTCCATGTGTTTATTGCACTTCCTTGTTACCTTTTCTACTTTTCTAGTGCAATTTTTCAGTGCAATCAGATTTTAAAAAATGTACGTGAATTACTAGTGGTGTAGCTAGAAGCATAAAAATACCTAATAATGATCAGAACAGCAACATTTAGGTATTAACCACTAGATTCTCTGAAGAATCCTCAGTAGTATCTAGCATTACTAGCAAAATGTTATTAAATCAGATCCAGAATTCCCATCTAGTACTTTTTTATTGTCCCCACGCTGTACAAAGTTAGTAATTCATCTCTGTCATGGAATAATTATGCACAAAAGCATTCTCATTCCTCTAGAGGAGTTTTCCGAGACTTTGTATTTATTTTACAGAAATAATTCTGTTCTTCAGAATATATTTTTATTTAATATGACTTTAAGGAAATATCCTTTTTGTTTCATGGTTATCCTAGAACACTTACGCTCCACCTTCAGATTTTTCAAAATACTTGAATTTTGTAAAATTATTAGTAATTTTCTAATTAGTCAGCAAGATGCGGATTCCAACAGACTCAAATGCAATGCTATGCTCAGCTGAAACAGATAAATCAGCAGCACAGTCTCTAAATGTTGTTTAAAACATGTATGACATTAATTAGAAAAAATGATCATTTAAGGATTGTATCTTATACCTTTGTTCTGAACAGATGCATGAGGTTGGTTAGCAGAATTTATGAGCTTCTCATGATTTCTGATTTTTACCTATATATGGCAAAATAAATAGCATTCTTATTTGCAACGCAAGTGTATATTTGATAACATTTGGTAAAAAGAGCATAGTTGCCCATAAATTTCTATTACATGCAAAAAGAATATTTTTCACACAATGCTGTTCCACTAGAGTACATACTTCCATTAGATTTGCATCATGTCCATGTCTACTACCTAGAAGATTCTGACAGAGTCAAAGTGTCTTGAAAGAGCCATAGCTCCCAGCCTCCATGTGCTTTTGGTCTTTAGCAAGGGGACTGTAAAGAGAAAAGCAAAGCACAGCCATGTTTCTGCTCTCCTTATTATCACAGAACCCAGGCAAGTAGCAGCTGTTTTCAAAACACTATGAAGTTCACCAGTTGCACCAAAAAAGTGAATGAAACATTTCTGAACCCTTGAAATTTTTCACAGAGTAAAAAGTAAAATTCAAGTATGTTATATTTCTATGGATTGCATAGTGAAAAGGAAGTGTTTTAAAATATTCCTTTTTATTGCCATGAATGAAATGTCAAAGCACAAAGAAATCTAACAATATGCAGGGATTTGTTTTACTGACATCTGTACTAATTTAATACTATCACATTACCTAATAAAAATCATTGACTTGCCATTTGTTATGGTTTACCAGAAGAACACATAAATATATAAAAAAAATTCCAAAAAATAACATATGTTGCAGTTCAACAGGCATGAGCTATTTGGTGTTTACCTTCATTGTAAGAATAATGTTATCCTTCAACTGTGTGCACTATGTAATCAGAAATAAAAAAACCCTTATTTATACAAAGGCTTACTTCTTTTCTAGCAGCTCAGCACCAGTCATATCAGGTTCTTATTTGAGGTTTATTACTGTATGTCCATTGATAATAGCAGGATCCATACTCTTAAGATATTTTCTTACTGAAACAACATTGTAGTCATTTGGAAGCTGTCCCAAAGTAATGTGGATTTTACAAAGAAAAAGAAACAGTATACATCTAATGCAGGAAAGCATATAAGGAGAACTGAGATACCCAGAAGAAAAATTGTGCTATTAGCTTGGGTAAGAAGACACTGGTCAGTTTAGTCTGTTTGTGGCTGAACTGAAACAGAGAGGCAGAGGGAGAACAGCTGAAAAGGATGGGCTTCAACCCTCTAGTAAAATGGGGAGGAATTTAGGCACATGGTGAAACTATCTTCTGAGAAAAGGCCACAAGCGGTGCATTTAAAAAGCAAAATTTTTCAGAACGCACATGTGTCTTCACATCTATATAGCAATCACAGCCAGACAAACCTTCTTGCTCTGGTACCTGCGTGTTCCCTGGTGCTGAAAGCTTGCTGCCCAGGTACAGTACATCTGCAGTCTCTCAATAGTCAGTAAGAGCTTCATTCTGCCTCCTGTATTTCAGCAGTCCAGTGTTTGATGTATTTACTGTATTGTATTTTGCTTTCATTTCTATTTTCATGAACATTTATATTGTTGACTGTCAAATGGTTTGTGGTCATAAAAGCCTGAGAAAGAGACAAGCAGGAAAAACTGTTCTGATGTTCAATTTGTAAACATAGTTGAATGCTTCTGATACAAAATATTAGGGTTAGATACTGACTTTGCCAAAGAAAGTCACATATATAATAAAACAACAAGCTATAAAAAAGATTCATATTCTCAGGCCCCAGGTTTTATCAATTGGAGTCTGAATGACTATCAGCATGTTCTCTAGTGGCTCAAGAGCAAGAAGATAATAACGTTTTGAACAATAAGGCTAAAGACATAATTTATAAACTGTAGATTCAGACAGCAAGTGTTGTACTGGCATCAATATATTCAAAGAAGAATACATAAATTATACGATTTAATCTTGTCTAATAGCTTAACAGTGGTGGTAGTTATTTTCCTGGGCATAAGGATTTTGTTTGAGTGTGGCCTAAACTACACAAAGGAGGAGCTTGAAATTAGAAACAGAGCAACGGCAAGAATGATGTAAGGTGATTTTCTTTTCAGCATGTTGCAGGGTACATTTCTTTTCATATTTAAATTCTAAACTTGACATCTATTTGTAGTAAGAATTCTCTGTTGGTCATTAGAAAAGCAGGAACTGTTGCTGCAGCCTGATAAAAAAGGCATTTAAGACACACTGAAGACCTCCCCTTCTCTTCCATCTGCTTTCTTGAGTATCAGCCTAGGTCCAGTTGCATATATACATCCCTAATGCAGACAGTAGAACAAAGTGCACATTTTTTCAGTTCTTTATAGTTATCTGAAATACTGTTTCCTAGTTGTTCCAAGGTGAATAGATACATTTTTTAAAAGTTACTGTTGCAAGGTGAATAGACACATTTTTTAAAAATTTATTTCAGCAGAGGACTTTGAGAACAGATACTACCCCATTCATGCATCTTTGCCAGCATATATTAGGTGTTCCTCTCCTCTAGTTCATCTTGTTAAAGTTGCAAATTATCTCCCTAGGGTATAAGTTTGACAGACAAGTATATGGAGTCACTAGTTGAGATTATTTGGTATGAACCACTTTAAATTTGCACTATGGGCCATAATGGAGTATGAGCCCATCATAGGTCAGAGCCTTAGACAGTCAGGGATAGCTCTGGAAAGCAACAAAGAAAAGTAGATAGTATTAGAAATGGTGAAAGCTGTTTACAAGACAGCATGGTCCCTCCCTGGGAAGAAGAATTCTTCTCTTTTGTAGGGCCAAACTTTTGGATGAGCCTTAAAGTAGGGTGGTTTTTTTGTTGTTTTGTGTTGTTTTGTTTTGTTTTGTTTTGTTCTGACTACTGTGGCAATTAGTTTCTAATCAAGTCTAATTCTAAGACAGGTCATTTCCATCTGACTGTCTGTTTTTTCTTTTTAATTTTGTCTTCAATCCTCCAAAAAGATAACTATCAGATTGCTAATAACTGATGGCTTAGAAGGTTTTCCCAGAAGAAGTAGGTGCAGTATAAAACTGAAGTTTTTTTGGCTACTGTGGTGGGTACACCCACCCTGCCTTTTGCTGACTTCCCTCTCCTAGGGGATGGGGAGAAAAATGTAAGTATGTCAAAAAGATACATGGACTGAGATCATGACAGTTTAATAAGAAAAGCAAAAGCTATGCATGCAAGCAAAGCAAAAAGAGGAATTCATTCACTACATCCCTTTAGCAGGCAGATGTTCAGCCACTTCCTGGGAAACAGGGCCTCAGCATGCCTAATGGTTCCTTGGGAAGATAAATGACATAACCACAGTGTCCCCGCTTCCTTGTCCTTTCCCTGAGCTTTCATTGCTGAGCATGACATCATTTGATATGGAATATCCCTTGGGTCAGTTTGGGTCATCTGTCTTGGCTATATCCCCTCCCAACCTTTTGCCCACCCCCAGCCCACTGACACTGGGGGGGTGGGGGGTATGTGGAGAGCAAGCCTTGATGCTGTGCAAACCCTGTTCAATAGCCAGAACACTGGTGTGTTAACACTGTTTTAGCCACAGTTGTGGAGCACAGCACCATATGGGCTGCTATGAACAAGGTTAAATTTGTAACTTCATCCCAGCCAGACCCTGTATAGAGATAAAAAAAGAAAACTTTCACTTCAGCCATCCTAATGGTTATAAATCACTTATCTACCTCTTTCAAGAAGTGGAGAGGGAGGTGGAAGCTGCTACTGAAAAAGGCCAGCTTCAGCCTTACTGGCTGGAATATGAAATATGCTGCACATATTGTGATAGCTTTGGAAGATTTCAAAGTTGTAGGAGCTTCTTTTTGTCTGATTTTTCTACGAACTCAATTTCTGATATGAACCCTGAACTAATAAATCAAAGTAAGGGTCTGCTAATGCTACTATGATGGATAAATGTAAGCTACATAAGTCAGAATGAATTTATTATGCATCTATTACTTTCCAATCAAATAGTATACCCTATTCTAATAATGAATATCTTGTCAGTCATCTATTTTGAATGGCATTATAGGTTAGAATTATTTTCAAAAAGTGTTGTGAGTACATATTTATAAAACACTGTGGAGCACATGCTGGCTTGTGAATCTATCAGCAGAATACTCTATGAACCAAATGCAAGTATTCCATTAAGATAGATTTTGTTTTGTTTTGTTTTTGTTTTTTAAGGAGGAATGATCAAATTTAATAGAGATAGTTCAATAATGTTATAAAATAAAACATTTCAGCAAAATGTCATTTCCATTGCATGTTACAAGTGTTCTGAAAAATTATTATAGGGCCTCCAGTCTTGGTACGTTCATTTCTGGAAAGTACTCACAGATAATAATTTGTACTTTTGTGATAGAAATGTTTAAATGCATAAATAGATGCAAGTTATTTACCTTTGTAAGGACATAGCATCTTTCTACTGAATTGCAGGATTTTCAGGGGGACTCAAACCATCCTCTCACTGTGTATTACATAGTGGGTTTTGCAACAAATACAGATATGTTCAACAATTTGAGACAGCCAACTTTGTCTCTGATTTAGTGGGCATTGTGGATTGACTCAGGGGCCCATATTTCTATCTCTTAAGGTATGTTCCTAAGGTACGTAGAATAGAATGAGTTTGCACGACTCCATGTACCTAAGAGAAACAAGAAAAGGGGTGGTGGGTTTGTGTTAGAGTAAGTGGGAAAGGAGAAATATGCCCTAGGGTCCTGCAAAATAGGTGAAGGCTAGGCAAAATGCTGGAACACAAAATAATTTTCTGTCATCCTTTGGAGCTTTGCTGGCTGCCTGCTTCCCACCATACATCATTTGGGCTATGCCAACATCCCGTACATTAGCCTTATTCAGCTCCTGGCCACTAAGGTGGATCAATACCCCAACCTTTTATTGTCAGATACTGAGGTTGAGATGGAAATTAGCAACCAGGGAATGTGTGAAGACTTGAAAAAGGCATCTGTGTAATGCTAAAATTGCAATTGTGATTGGAATGCCCCAGGAAAACTCCACTGCTCTGAGAAATTTTGTAGGTTTTGACAAACCTACAGCCATGTCTGAATGGAAGTAAATTTGCTAAAATCTGGGAGTTTTAGCATGGTTCCCAGCTTGAATAAATCTTCTGCACTACAAACGCTTTCTTCCTGGGACAACAAGGTAACTTCCATATAATAGCTCTGAGGAATTATCTCAGGCCAATATTTATAGGATAGCTATAAATCTTTAACTGCCTTAGTGACAGGAAGAGATGTACAGAATAATGTCTGTAATTTTTCTGTTTCTAAATGTGCTACACCCGTGGTGAGCCTGTATATGTTAATAATCATATCAGATTGCAAAGTGCATTGTTTTCTTCTAGAATTTGAGGCAGGTTGTACTTGATCTGAGGGTTGGAGACATTTTGTTGTTTATTGGAGGAGTTGTTGAGATCATTGTCTTTTCTAGCAATATTTATTTTAGACTAAGATAAAATGTTCTTTACAATTCTTGGAATTGCTTTAAATCAGAGTACTTAGGGCGATATCTACAAAGCATATGAATGTCTAAAGATTCGTATTTTCTCAAGCTTATAGATGGGAGTATGTCTTTATAATTTTGAAAATCCTTCTAGCTGTCATTCTGGATCTTCAGGATTTGCAGTATTATTAAACATCTGGACTTCAGATGATGAATAAAAAGATATGTCTCTCCCCAGACCATTGCTAATTAGAACAAGCTAGATTAGAATAAATTTTCTTCCAGGCTTCAGAAATCTTATATTTCAGTTATTTTGAGGTGTCATTTTTCTCTCTTACTTGTATTCATGTTATGTTTTAAGTATTCTTCCGTAATAAGCTACATGCCACCTGTGAAGACAGAAAATATGTTCAGTGAAGCACATAATTTTCAGTTATGCAAGAAGAACTTTTGTTTCTATAATCAGAACATGAGACACAAGATGAGTTAGATATCTTTTTACAAGCCTACATATTATCAGAGTAAAAATTCAAAATAAAGACTTCCATATGTAATTACAAAATAAAATATTTTAATGACCTTTTCTCTTTGTATTTATGGCACCAAGTAGCTAGCGTATTTGGTGTAATATTTCAGATTTTACAGAGGGATGTAGATTACTTCTGTTTTTATATAAATTTTACTTATTTTGCCTTAAACTTTTTAAGGTTTTTATCAGAAATTGTACTGCAAAACTAAGCCTGTCATTAACAAATTCTCAGCTTTATAAAATAACAGCTCTCTTAGTGGGTAGGAATGAGCAAAAATAACTTCTAGAAAAATAAAGCAGAACTTAGCATATTTCATCAGCATAAGCTACCCAAAATCGAAGAAGACTGTGATGCTAGTTGCTTGCCATCTTATTTTCTTCCATCAAACTATTAGATGTTTGATCTAATTCATTAGTCGACTGTATAAAAATGATTAAAATAATATATAATCACTCTTAACAAGGATTTGTACTTTCCATGCTACTGGTAACAAAGGCTCATTGCAATCACAGAATTATATTTTAGGCCATGTTCTAGGTTCTTTGTTATTATTATGGCCTAAAAATCCAAGGTGCCAGTGCAGAGAGAAAAACTTTTTTGTGCATGAAATGCAACCTGTTTAAGGTAGAAGAAAAGCCACCTCTGAGTGATGGAGAATAAGGAAGCATCATTAAACATTGTAAATTAATTTAATGTCCAGTAAGTCAAGATGTACTGATGCACCATTTCCCACCTCATCATGATCTGTGCAATATGTAATTTGACATACAAAATGCTTTAGTGAATCCAAAGACTTACTCTAAATGGTTTAAGCTGCTCTTGCAAGTGTACTGCATTTTGTTGATCCCCTTTATTTTTTGTGTTTGTCATATTTAAAGTATTTATGAATTTTTTGATGACAAAAGTAAGATTCCCCTTAGTTTCAGACTTTTCACAGCTTTTGATGTCAGAAGGAACCCCTGGATATTATTCTGTTTCCTACATAGGAATATCAACAAAGGTCCAAGATTGCTATTTGTGATATATACAACAGCTTACAAGAAGAATCAAAGGCTAATTAAGTGATTGTTTTCACTCTTCAAAAAATAGCACAAATAGGTTTATTTCAGTTTAAAAAAAAGAATTTTATTTTTAATGTTTAAAAATACTATGAAAATATCCGATCAGATATATCCTTTGAATCGTCTAATAGGTACAGCACAAATTCTGCTATCTTGTATCACTGAGTAGTAATTTAATTTTCAGTAATTTCCAGGGTAATATTACTTGTTCCAGAGAAACTTCCTGCCAAGTGAGTCCTGAAAGGTGTGAGCAGTACTGATCAGTGGGATTTTAACTTCATTTCCATCACCACCAGCCTCTCAGCTGGCCTGGCCTGTGAGGCAACTGGGAAAAAGTCACCCATAATGAATGCTAAATTCCGAAGAAGAGGAGCTTGGTTTGGCCAGCATCTTTCATGTTTCTTTTTCATATTTGTAGTGTTGTAAGTGAAATACAAGACTATGACTTCATCTTTAGTTCTTGTGAGTATGTGCACTCTGGCCCTTTTGAAGTGTATCTGTGAAGTGTCAACTTTGTATGACTTCACAAAAGTTGTAAATGAACTTTAAGGCACTTAATTGTGAACACATAAAAAGAGATAGCCTTGGTATTAAAATTGAGGAAGAAGCAGGAAAAGAAAAAGATGGGGCATGGCAGAGGTGGCGATAGAGAAGAGAATCAGCTCACTGATGGGTATAAGAATTATTTATGGGAAATGAACTGCATCCTTCTTGAAAAAAGCCTGATAAGGTTGTGGGCATAGGTGAAAGAAGAGGAGGAGGCAGTAACAAATCTGTGTACATCACACATAACAAAGTCTAACAATAAATATTTCTGGGCGTCCCACCAACCACCTCCTTTTGTATTTCTTTGTAATTATTTCACTGACTTATCTTTGCAGTAAAAAAATCTAATTAGATTGGAAAGAGTAGCACATTAATTAACAGATAAACTAACAGTATTAAACAGCAATACTCTAGAAGCTCACTCTGGTCTTCCTAATTAGG
The DNA here is from genome assembly GCF_000737465.1 of Haliaeetus leucocephalus. Lineage (NCBI taxonomy): Eukaryota > Metazoa > Chordata > Aves > Accipitriformes > Accipitridae > Haliaeetus > Haliaeetus leucocephalus. The sequence goes on from NW_010973244.1 coordinate 4,859,144, forward strand.
CAGCTCTCTCTGCATGAGGTAGAAAATGCAAATAACACAACAATATAACATAAAGGGCAAAAGGGCCCATTATGCTGGTAGACAGTGAAGAAGAAAAGAGAGAGAAGAAAAAAAAAGAAAACCTGAAACATCATTTAGGCTCACTGATCTGTAACTGCTCCTTGAGTTGCACTAAGATTATAACAGATTTATAGTCAGTATATTTGACCACTTCTAATGTAATCTCATCCACTTTTCTTAGGAAAAGCATCTCAGAGTAATAGGGGTCCAATAGCAGGGATGAAAATGTCTTTGTGTTGTCTTAATTAGGATGAGAGCTGTGTAATTATTTATTTAGGCAAAATGTTTCTTCCAGTCCTCTTCACTGAACTGAGACGGGCTTGGTAGACCAGTAGGTTTCTTTTTATTTCAAGGTTCATAGCAGTTTCTCTTTCAAGTTGTGTATTTATTTTATATTGCTTTACTGTTTCATTTTCATGTTTTACTGCTTAAAGTTCAAGGAAAAAGGCCTGTGCCTGAAAGCCCTTATGTACATGAAGGACTTGCAGTAGTTGAGAAATGCCCATTGAGTTCAGTGACATTTTTGCCGTTAGTACTTTAGGCAATGAGAAATCAGTATTGCAAATATTAACTCAAAAGCTAGATACCACACTTCCACACATCCCTTGAGCAGAAAACAGACTACAAAACTGACCTGTACATCGTGCTCTGAAAATGTGTGGCACATCTAGAAGAAGCAAAAAGAGATCTGTTTTCCTTTGTTGAGGTTAAAAAGAATCTGGTAAATCCTGACTTTAATTTAAAATATTATTTATCTTACAGCTCCTAAAGTATGAACCAAGTCTAAATGTATTGCTGAGTCAGATGTATACAGAGCCTGTAAAAGAAGAGATACATAATTTGGACAACACTCCCCTTTGTCAATGAGGCAGTATATTTGTTGTCTCTCTGTAAAGGTCAATTTAAATATCAGTATTGTTAAACAGTTTATTTCACCTGTTTAGAAGAAATTCAGAGCTGTTCCTTAAAAGCATGGAAGACTGAATAAAGGTTGACCATAGGATTTGGAGAGACTATTGTTGTTTATGCTAAAGGATATTCTGCAATAAAAAAAATAAAAACTACCATAACAAACATAGATGCTAACAGAGGATATGAGCACATATGCTTGAAAGTACTGCTATTACAGAGCAATCTGCTCTAAAATTCAAAGCAATACTGATACTACCAAAGCTGAAGTAGCTTTGGTAGTGATGGGATTTTCTTGTAATAATTCTTCAGTGTACACAAGGCCATCTGAAGCAGTTTAAGCACCTCTGAATGAAAAGAGCGTAGAGTCCATTTGATCTCCCTTTGGCTTTAATTACTCATCTGCCTGCACAGCAGTGCCCCAAGGGGATGAAGGATCTTTGGAAGAGAACAGTTCTAAGGACTCAAAAAGTTACTTCCACAAGGACCCACACTGATTAAAAGAAATGAGTGGAAGGTTTTGGGGACTTTTGTTATTGTTTAACTTTTATTACATCTTCTCTTTAAAAATAAAATGTTGAAAATAAATTTGGTTAAGTAGCTTAATTAGAAAATTCAGTGAGGAAAAAAGGTAGAAAAGATTTTGGTATAAAAGATTAAGAATTGAAAGTCAATAGGAACTGGGGGTTTTAGATCTTGTAAGTTTATAATTTTCAGTATAGCTAAAGATGGTTTTTTTTTTTCCGAAGGTTTCAGCCCATAAGTTAATGGAGAGGTACTCTACTGTTGTAACATAAAGTTCACAGACCACTGAAGAGCCGTTACAGACCCATGTATTTCAATAGTGTGTTGTCTTCCTACTTTTTGCAGTCAATAAAAGATTGTTTCTAACTATGCATTGTGAGCATACCTCTTTGAAGCAGTTTTCCTCCTCAGAACTATCCCAACAGTACTTTGGCATCTGTCAATCTAAGCAGAAAGAAATTTTGGTTCAGTTCCCCATCATACGATATCTCAGATTGAGCAGAGCTTCAGCAGCAGCAGCAGCAGTCATTTGTAAACTCCTTAATTACCTGGAGCTGGTAATGTGTGTCATTTGAACACCATGGGCTTTTATCTGTGCAAAATTCTTCTGTCCTCACTATCATAAGCATCTTGCAAAATTCTTACAGCATCCTGAAAAAAACCCATGCATACCTTTTACCTTTTGTTCTCCTTGTGTTTATTCTTCGTTGCAAGTAAGCTTGATTGAAAGCTTTACACTGAAGCCATATTCTGTGGGGGAAAAATGTTTTCATGCAATGGTAAGAGTAGTGTCTGATTTCTCTGGGAGTTTACAACACTTCATCAAAAAACAAACTAAAAGATCCATAATCCATTCCAAAACAAAAGCTACCAATATAAACATTTTTTTAATATAATTATTTGCTTCTCCTCCTCCCCTCCAAAAAAATCAGAATTGCTTCCTAAGCAGTTTTAGGAGATGTAGATTGGGTGTCCTCTCTCCTTGGGCTTTGATTTCTAACCAGATACATCTCCTATAAAGTACTGTGGACAATCTTTCTATTATGTAATTCAGTGGCTCAGATAAGCAGAAGACCAGAGAAGGAAACATGAGCCAAAGAACCCCACAGGCTGAAAAAAGAACAGAGCAGTGGTATACGGACTATACCTGCTAGAAGGCACCGAATTGGCACTTTTCAATCAAATTTAGCAATTGTAAGAGAGGGTTATTTTTCTGCTCAAAAATTCATTCTCCTTGCAGCTTGGTGACATGCACCAGTCTCCTCATTTTCAAGATGCCAGTGATACAGACCTATTTACCTAAAGCAATAATGATGGATCAGAATAATGACAGATTTACCTAGATGTAAACACAGCCCTGCATAGGTACACCAGGACAACATTGCATATAGAATTTTCATTGTTCATGAACAAAATTTGTTGCTATTGTTTGTGTGTATTTGCTTGTTTGACTTGAAAATCAAAGTTAAATGAAAGATGCAGGTAGTGTAAAAATACCTCTAAATGTTACTCATTGGAGCAAGTAGCCTTTTGTTTTTGTTAAGGAAAACTGAGGGTTTTGTTACCTGAAGTAGAGCAGATTTTTTACTCAGTAAAGGTTTTTTTCACCTTACTTCTAATTAAGTACAAGTGGCAACTCATCTTCACTTGCTACACATTAAATATTTTCTGCATTTCTCGCCTGTACAATACTTCTGTTTTGGTCTTAAATTTTCAGTTATCAATTATTACTTTCTGATGAAATTCCTTAGAAATTAATGGGTCATAAACCATAAGTAAAAAATCAAAGATAAAAATAATTTCGGTACTTCTGTAAAAGAGTATGCTTTTTTGGGCAAAGTCTTATACTTAGCGGCTTGTACAGAGAATTTGCAAAATTTGTTATTAAATTATCTTATTGCAGTCAAACAATGATCAATGATGTTATTCAAGATGAGGATTTTGTAAGCAGAAAAAAAGCAATAGAGATGATCTTGGGGGGGCAGTTATTCTTATTTTGAAATATGCATGAGGCTTCCATTGACTCAGAAGGTGTCTCTTTGTTAGGAATTGTAATGTATTTGCTATGAAGAAGTCTGCTTGGATAACAGTAATTAGTCAGCAGTTTTCAAATTGATGTATATGCATAGGAACCTGATTATAATTTTAAATATTTACATAAAATGGCTTATTTTTCTGCCATTGATTTCTGACAGAGTAGATTGTGTTTAATGCTTCTGAACGTCAGACACATTTGTGTAAGTACCTAAACATTGACCCCTCTGGCTACTACTTCAGAATTTATTATGCCTCATCAGAGGAAAAAGATCAAATATATGTTTAGATTTTTATTTTTTTTCCTTAGAAAAGTATCGAAGCATGGAGTAAGAGTTAGTCAGTTGTCTTTATTAAAAGATGGAAGCCTAATCCTTCACTGGTATAAGTCTGGTGATTAAAAAACTAGATTCTCATAGTACATCTTAAGTAAGTCAGGAGTCCAGAAACTGACTTGAGATGTTTTCCTGCTGCTTCAGCGATGCTTTCAATAGAGAAAAATTGATGGGCAAGAGGAACAATGGCACCAACTATAAAAAGAGCTGTTGCATGCACAAACTAAACATGAGTTGTCAGGTTTGTAACCTCTACGCAGTTTTCATCTACTGAAGACTTGTATTTTAAAATATCCTGACAATACTCTCTGAATGGCATTTATTGCTATTTTGTTTTAGGATGCTGGCACACAGACAGAAAGAGCTCACAAAAACTTGTGTGTCCATTACTTCCTACCTTAGTTAGAATTTTCCCATATAGATAAAGACTTTTCTCCCATTTTTTATATACACATTTAACAATAATTTGTTAAACACAAAAGGAAGTCATTTTCCTTTACAAACCAAATCCAATATATGTGTGTATGCTATACATGGCTGTCATATTGCATATTAGATAAGGTTGTGTTTCTGTGTAGTAAATCAAGAGAGACTTGTCTGCTATGTGCTTTATTATTTGATTTGTTCTAAACAATATTGCCTGGACAAAGGGTGAAAAAAAATCTTCAAACACCAGATCCATCACAACCTGTAAGAAAAATTTCTCTGAGCACCTTGTTCCAGTACAAAGGAAGAACAGTTTTAAAGAAAGGAACATGGCAATTCTTTGCAGTAGAATTTAGTTGTCCACGTCTGAGTTTAAAAAAAGCCTTTTCCTCTTTTATTCATGTGTAGCATTCATTGCTTTGTGATGGAATAGCAGCATCATAAGAACTTGGAGCGAGTTGTCTATACACATTTAAATGCATTTCTTACCCACCTGGAACAATTTTGACTGTTATTCTCCCTTTGCTTATTAAACATAATAGATTATACCCTAAGTAGCAGCTATGAAATTTCATCCATGAACATGGATGTTTGCATGAACATGAGTGTTTGCTGTAGTGAGAATCACTAACCTACAGAGCTGGCTAAATTATTTTTAAGCAGCGAGTACACACTTTAGCAGGTTTTTGGAAATAACTATTGACAAATATATTTCAGTATTTCCATAACCTGAAAAAATCTTGCATAATTTCAAGACTGAGAGAAAGAATTGTTTCAAATAATTTGCAAACATTGTTTGGCTGCCTTTAATAACAGATTAATACAAGAAAAATGCTCCCATCTAAAAGAAAACCTGCATGTATGCTGTTATGAAGCCTCCTCTTTTGGGGAAAAAAAAACATCTAATGGATTTTGGAGACCTTTCTTTTCTTGGACATATATTCTTGCTATATTTTCAGCCTTCCAGACATTTCAAACTGCTTAACCAAAACTGCCGTTTCCTTCCTGTCCTGGTTTCGGCTGGGATGTAGTTAACTGTCTTCCTAGTAGCTGGTACGGTGCTATGTTTTGAGTTCAGTATGTGAAGAATGTTGATAACACACTGATGTTTTTAGTTCTTGCTCAGTAGTGTTTAGACTATAGTCAAGGATTTTTCAGCTTCTCATGCCCAGCCAGGGCACAAGAAGTTGGCACAGGACACAGCCAGGGCACCTGACCCAAACTGGCCAATGGTGTATTCCATGCCATGGGACGTCCCATCTAGTATAGGAACTGGGGGGAGTGGGGGCGGGGAATTGCGGCTGGGGGACTGGCTGGGTGTCGTTCGGCGGGTGGTGAGCAATTGCCCTGCGCATCATTTGTACATTCCAATCCTTTTATTACTACTGTTGTCATTTTATTAGTGTTATCACTATCATTATTAGTTTCTTCTTTTCTGTTCTATTAAACCGTTCTTATCTCAACCCACGAGTTTTACTTCTTTTTCCCGATTTTCTCCCCCATCCCACTGGATGGGGGGGGAGTGAGTGAGCGGCTGCGTGGTTCTTAGTTGCTGGCTGGGGTTAAACCAGGACACTTCCCTTTCTTACTTCCTCCTCTGTCAGGAGGCTGTAACTTTAGAGACAAACACTTCAAAAATGTTTGAGGAAACAAAGCAATAGTTTTGGATTCTAGTGTCTGTACTTACTTTAGAGTTTGAAAAGTTAAATGAAATTAAGCTATTAGGCCAGAAAAAGCAAAACAGTAGTAGTGGACGAAGAACTGAAATCACAACAATAATGTACTTCGCTATCTGTGATTGTAAGCGTTGCACCTGCTGCACCTTAATCCATGTTAACTGGATGCGAGTGAGTTCCTTATACTCTTCCTGAGAAGAAACTCTTATCCTTCTGGCTTTTTTCAGCTTTTAGTGATGGAGAATAATCCAGAGCTGAGGAGACTGAATTGATGGCACTGACTGTGCAGGGAAGCCTGAAATGCATGGTAAAATTCATAGGGGGGAAACAGCCAGTTGCACAGCTGAGATGCCATAAGCAAACTCACGCTGAAGAAAGACCCTGCAGAACTGTTTTGGCAAGTGGGGAATTTGAAGGTCTTAAACCCTGCAACACCAGCAAATCTTAAACTGTAAAGCCTGCTAGAAGTTACGATAAGTCATGTCTGGTGGTGGGGAGGGGGACACAATATATCACTGACCTTGGAATGTGTAGCCTGATAAACACAAAAAAGGAAAATCACTTGCTGGTAAAAGCAAATGTCCTATTTCCTGTTTCAGTTCAAGAAAAAAGGTGAAAAGCCCAGTTAACTGAAACTCAGTGCTTCTGGCAGAATAAAATGTGCAAATAGGCTCTGAGCCGGTGAGTTGGACTTTGTGATTTCTAGACATTCTTTCTGACCATAATGATTTTCTGATTATGTGCTCTTGCCTGCTTTTACCTGCAGTACTACCTGTCATGGAGAGCATTTCTGAAACAAAAGGTTTTTTTTTTCCCTCTCAGGGAACTATCTCACTCTATATGCTTTGTATAATGCAAGTTAGGCATTTCATATCGCTGTATATTGAATCATTTGGAGATTTTCTTTCTCTGGAGTGTAAACAGAGTTGCAAGTGATGCCAATGCAGTACCAGATCCTTAACTTTTTGCTCAGTGTTATTTAAATAAAGCACTCATTCACTTAAAATTGGCAACCGTATGCCCTATTACCATAGCATGCCCTAATCATTGGGGGCCATCTCCATATTAGAGTAAATTATTAGACTTTCACTGAACCAAAGCAGAACCAAATCAACGTAGATCATCTGAAAATAAAGCCATGACGCATAAACTTGAATATGAGTGGGGTTTTTTTAATTATACACACTGAAATACATACAAAGGAACAGAAAAATACTGTATTCAGCCACCATTAATTTCACCGCTTGATCCATGCATGATGGAGTTTGGGGCTCAAATTTTATGGCTTGCAAGTTGGAAACAAATACCTTTTCTTAGATGAAAAAGTGCAAGATGACACTGAGTAAAGACTATATTAGAGATATGCATGGTCTTAGATATGTTGGCTGTTAGGTAAGGGGAGGAAAAAATAATTGACTGAATTACTAATGTTGAATTATTTGCCCAACACCAAGTTCCAGTGGTCTGCTTTTCTGATGCTGTGCTAAACACAGGGTATTTTTCTCTGAGTAATTTGGAAATATGACAATGAAACTGAACTGTCACACAAAGTCGTTCCACTATAATTTCTGCGAAAGGATTTGCCTCTATTAACTCATCATTTTTAATTGAAATTCAGTAGCTGCAAATAGCATATGCTCCATCTTAGTGTCTCTTTTCCTAAAATAAATTGGTGCAGCAAGATGGAATTAGTAACAGCGTCAGACTAACAGTTGGAAGAAAGAAGGGAAGACTATACATCCATTAGAAGTGGCCTTTAAAGACACACATTTGTGTGCCTTAAACAATAGTAAGGCTACTCACTAGAATAAATGTGAGTGTCCCCTGGCCAAAACTCAGGCTCAGTCTTGCACTCTTTGCTCTTTAGGGTCAAGTGCAAAAGTTTGAATGATGATAGTGAGACTTTTACTGTATGAAATTTAATTGAGTACAGCAGCTTGAAACTGTCCCTGCTGCATATTCCTTAATCAGCGTGTATGCAGCTCCCTTTGAAAGTTCAATTTAAATATGAGCACCATGGTTGGAAGAAGTAAAGACTATGTGTTTGAGAGTGATTATGTGAACAAAGGATATAGAATATGAGCCAAAAAGAAGAATTTGGCCTTAAGTAATGAGTATTCCTAAAGCATCCAGACATTAAAAGATGTGCGGAAGGATTATATACCATCAGATGATTGAATTGGGTGGCATCAGCTCAAAAAGAAATTAGAAAGAGAAAGTCTAAATCAGTATTTTGTAGGTCAACTGTGCGTCTTTCCTGTTTTCATTGAGCTGTAAACATTAAAACGAGGGCTCCAGCTAGTCATCTGTTTCCTTAATGTTTTAATAGATTGTCTTGTCCATTTTGTAGCTCATCTATTCACCGAGTAAATTGAGTGTAAATGTTGTATGACGTGGTACAGCTTCTTTCTTTGCTCAGTTTTTTTAATTAAGTAAGTAATGAACGAGCTCTGCAGTTTAATAAGGATTGAGACCTGTTTTGGCTATTTACTATGTGAGAGTCAGAATTGTCCTTTTTTATTGACCTGGAGCTCTTGTGATTTACTTTTTTAATAAACAGTGAAAACATTAGTAGAGGCTAGCTATTTTCAAGTAAATTAAGTTCTTTACTGTACCTGGTTTCAGAGTTTAATTATACACTTTAATGTTCCCATTGAGATTCAATATCAAATGATGGATTTCACAATGAAGGATAGAACCAAATATATTTACGGTTGTGAGGAATGCTTCTGACTTGTAAATCAGCATGATAAAATAAGAAAAGCTGAGTTTCTTTAGAATATTTCAATTATATATATATTTTTACTAGATTTATTTGGAAGTTACCATAGCTAAAGAATAATAAATTATAGAGAATATTTTGCTGCTTCTAGTGCATAGTTGCAAGATGCCTGAATTTTAACTTTTGCAATCATAAATGACCCTTGTAATGCTATACATATGAAAAATTTCTAAAATATAAACCCTCATGTATTAAACTGCTTCTGTTTTGTCTATTTGGTGAATACTATTGTACTATGACCTGGAAAATTATCAACTAAAACATGATTGTTACAGCCAGAAACACTGGAGGAGGTTTTGGTAAGAGGGAATGATTTTATGACCTACTATCACTTTATCAGTGATGAATGCAGATGATGTTCATGCCAGTATAACTTCGAGATGATGAAGACTACTGTCCTGGTTTTGGCTGGGATAGAGTTAGTTTACTTAGTATCTGGTACAGTGTGTTTTGGATTTAGTGTGAAAATGATGTTGATAACACACACTGATGTTTTAGTTGTTGCTAAGTAGCACTTATCCTAAGTAAGTTAAGGATTTTTCAGTTTCCCATGCTCTGCCAGCAAGCAGGTGTACAAGAAACTGGGAGGGAGCATAGCCAGGACAGCTGACTCAAACCAGGCAAAGGGATATTCCATACCATAAAATGTCATGCTTGGTATATAAACTGGGAGGAGTTGGCCGGGAGGGGCAGATCGCTGCTCAGGCATTGGTCAGTGGGTGGTAAGCAATTGCATTGTGCATCACTTGTCTTTTCTTGCATATAATTTCTCTCTTTTTGTTATATTCCTTTTCATTACAATTATTATTGTTGTTATTATATTTTATTATTGTTGTTGTTATTATTATATTTTACTTTATTTTAGTTATTAAACCATTCTTTTCTCAACCCACGAGTTTTACTTTTTTTTTGCCAATTCTCCTCCCCATCCCACTCACTAACTCCTCCCCCCTCCCCCCCAGTGGGATGGCGGAAAGAATGGGGGAAAAAAAGTTAAAATCATGGGTTGAGATAAGAACAGTTTAATAGAACAGAAAAGAAGAAACTAAAAATTATAATGATAATAATAAAATTACAATAATAACAATAAAAGGATTGGAATATACAACTGATGCGCAGTGCAATTGCTCACCACCCGCTAACCGACACCCAGTTAGTCACCGAGCGGCGATCCCCCCGCCCCATCCCCCCAGTTTATATACTGGATGTGATGTCACATGGTATGGAATACCCCTTTGGCCAGTTTGGGTCGGCTGCCCTGGCTGTGTCCACTCTCAACTTCTTGTGCCTCTCCAGTCTTCTCGCTGGCTGGGCATGAGAAGCTGAAAAATCCTTGACTTTAGACTAAACACTACTTAGCAACAACTGAAAACATCAGTGTGTGATCAACATTCTTCTCACATTGAACACAAAACACAGCACTATACCAGCTGCTAGGAAGACAATTAAATCTGTCCCAGCCAAAACCAGGACACCAGGTCTTCAACCTCAGGATTCAGCAGGTCCTCAGAACAGCCTTCAATTTTTTTTCCTAATTTGAACTTTAAACATTTGAATAAAATTATTTTTAAGAGAAATCAAGTGTGCATCAACAGCAAGATCAATTACATTCTCAGGACAAAATACTTATGTTAAAAATCCTTGTTTATAAAATATCACTAAAATATATAGTAAGCTCAGAGATTTTCTGATTGAAAAAAAATAAAAAACTTGTTTAAACAATTAAATGACTGGAATTTGTCAGAGAAACACATTGCCATTGAAGTTGTATTTTTCGTGGTGCTCTATCTCCTGTCTTCCCTATAAATAGAGTTCTTTGGATAGACTGCATCTCATATCATGCATTGTAATTAACTTTCTGGAGTCACAAACCAGGGTAGATTACGGAAAGAATGGTTTTTATCTGAGCTGAAGATTATCTTGAACTGCAGTCTTATCTCAGTTCTCTCTGGTACTGTTAGTGGTCCGCTAGAGGAGCACAGAATTCAGTATGGTCTAATTTGTAAACTGTGGTTAGGATGTGTAAACTTAAAGCTGAATTGCAGAGTATACTACAAACATGTTCATTGCCTCATTTTTCCATTTTATAGTTTTAAGCATAGCATATTTTAAAATGTTCTCATTTGGTTTTTAAATGAAGTTGTCTTTTTGAAAGCGGAATAATTAATGAAAGAAAATTTACTTGAAAATCTCGTGTTACGTTAGATCTGGCAGAAAAAGATCATCAACCATAGTGTTAAGTGCTTGAAAAATCACCCTAGTTATACACACCCTTAAGACAATAATTTTATGACATATTTGGAGGCTTAGTGTGAGTTCCTAAGTCATACTTTCCTTCAAATGTTTTAGTGTTTTCTTCTGTGTATGCTGTAACTAATGCATTGCCAGACCTCCAGATTTTCCACAAGAACCTGCTTTTATCTTACATGATGCAAACCAGAGGTCAGGTTTAAGTCTGCAGAGCACTGCACTGTTGTATATGCTCATCACAAAATGATTGTCTTAAGCAACAATTAGCTTGTGTAGCAACGTAGTTTAGTAGCTACACAAATTAGAGAAAGAACCCAATTGTCCTACTGAAAAAAAAAAGCAGGGGGGAACTTTTAGCCATGGTCATTAGATTACATTTCTTTATATTGTTTTCCTTCCTTTTCCTTTTCCTTCTACTGCTTATTCATTTCACTTGTTGCATTTGTTTCTTATTAGACATTAAATTATCCCAGAAAAAGAACAACACGTTTACAGACAACTGCACAAGAGCCAGCAAAATGAGTAGTATTATACCAGCATTATGATAACAGCAGTGATAATAGTAACAGGAGAAAATGCCTATGCTTTGAAATTCAGAGGAAACTTGAAAAGTACCGAGTGCTGTTGGCCTTCAGTGGATATTGCACTCAGAACTTGGCAAAGCATTCTCACCACCTTAGGGAATACTTCCTCACAGGTTTATTTTCAGAGTTTCTGGCAGGTATATAAAATATAAGAATAAAGTTTGTGCCTGTTACCCAAGAATTGAGTTAAAAATACACCTTGACAAAACATTCTGTGCTACTTTGATACTGCATTGCCATATATATGTTATATCTAATGTAAAGAAAAGCAAGAAAAAAATTCCAACCCTCATAGCAAATTGTATTTTTTTCTTTTTCAAGCATTGACATCACTTAAGGTTGGATTCATTGACAGATAATGACAGGATTCAGATTTAGTGCAGTGGAAGCTAAGCAGGCAACAGAAACTTAAAATTTATTTTCCTTCACCTTATGCTTCTAGAATATGAAGAAGCATACATTATTGTATATGCAAGATACATCTGTATTAGGTTCTGGCTGGTTTTTGTTATTTTTTTTCGCCTTTGTAGCAGATGCATTGCCTTTTGAAAAAGGGAGTAAGGCAGTGTCAGTTTTGCTGCAGCAGATTTCAAGCCACTGAGTTGCCCATGTCCTTATGGCCCGACTGTAGTGCCTGAAGGCAATCTTCACAGTACCTTTGGCTCTCTGCCTCATTGTAAGAAAACATAAAAGAGGAGACAATCTTTTGACTGCTGTGCTGAGGCATGGCTTCCTCATTTTTCTGGTGCAATGAGATGTTGTAATGCATCTCTAACATGAGCTCAGCTACCTTAGGGCCACTGAAATTTGAGGTGCAAAGACTCTAGTGGCAAATTCAACATGCTATCATGTTGGCAGTATCTGGAACTACTGAAAAAGTAGATTAGGGTCCTCTCAAGTAATTTCTGTGTATGTAATTTATCGTGAGTAATAACAAAATGAGAGTTTGGTTTTGGTATGATTTTGAGTTTTATCCCTTGCTTTGTTAGGAGAAAACCTCGGTTTTGCTGTTAAAATATGTAAATAATACACTGTTTATGTACTTGTATTTGTCATAATATATTTTAGTACCTGTGACTAATAACTACAACAAATTAAACTACACATGTGCAATACTTGGGACTAGCCAGACATGCTTTGATGCATCTCTGATGTTTTCGGAGGACAGATGCTCAGTGCATTTATTACTATAATATTAGTACATCACATAGAGCTCGCATTATGGGGTAAAAAAAGAATGCTAAAAATGAAGATCTTTTCCCTAAAAATGTTTAATCTAAACAGAAGATTTAAGCAGATGAAATAGATATAATGGAGGAAGGATAATGGAGTGAGAAAATTTAACCTAAGGTCACTGTGGATCAGTAGTACAGAACATTTGTGGTTTTAATTCCAGTGAAATATTCTGTACAGGCTTTGTAGAGTCAATCATTCAGAAATCAGTAGCAATTTTAAAAATATGTGTACATGTTAAATTTGCAATTAATAATGTTGATTTTGTTTGCTGTATGGTAAGCATTTTTCTGGAAAGTACTTTGCTGTTCTGCTTTGTTCTGATCAGTGTTATTTACTGTGAATGATAGCAGGGATTTTTTGTAATTCCAGACAGTACCTTGATCAAGGTAGCTAAGTAGCTGTGCAGAAGTCTCAGTATTGAGTCATTGTCAATGAGCGCTTCTTCATCCTTCAGATGCTGACATTGAGGATAGTTGCATTTCTCTGACCAGAAAGGGAGGAAATGGTGAAGTTCTGGAGATTGAGTCTGATTTGAAGTTGTTTCTTTATAATTAATTAATAAATTATTTTGGAGCACCAAATAAAATATCTTTATACAGATTTGATTCTCTGACCAAATTTCACCAAATCCTGCATGTGGCCAAAAGTACAGGACAAAAGCATAGGTAGGAAGACTTGTGACTGGTGACTAATTTTCCTTTGGGTTTTGAGAATAGGGACACATTTGTCACCCAATTTCCTGTTGATATTTTTAAGGCTTTCTGACTTTGTTCTTTTTTTGAGGACAATTGAAAGCTGTGATGCCGTTAACTAATGAAATGGTTTTAATGTGACATCTCAGACACATACTGGGATAAGGCCTAACACATCTTCCTAGCCAGCTGAAAGTGGTGTTATATTTTTAAGATGTCAACAGTGTTATCCAGTCCACCCATTTCGCAGGAAATCCAACAGGGGAGAAATCAAATTGAAAGTAATTAGAGCTGTACTTCCTATTTAAATGTAATTAAAAAAAAACAAACCTGTCAGTTTCTTCTCCCCCATCTTTCTGCATTTTCTCCTCTTTTTCTCTCTTTCCCTCTTTCTCACTTCTTTTTGCACTCTTTCTTTTTTAAAAAAAATTTTCCCCCATTGCAGCAGTAGCATCTAAGAACAGTCAGACTTCACTGAATGCAGGTGAACATATGGTATGTGACGGCTTAGGTCTCTTTCCTACTAATGCCGGTAGTTGAGTGGCTAAGGATGAGAAAAATTATGTATTTATACTGCAATTATATGAATTATATGGTTTACTGTCTAAGTACCATTCCGCATCATGGTAATTATCATGATATTAAATAGCTGAGTGTCATCATAGAAGGAACACAAGTCATTACCACAGTTCTACATATGATAACTCTTAAACATAATTGCTATGTAATCTTTAGGTGATTGAATTATCATGCAGACCCATGTGCATGCTGCCAGCACAGCTATGCATAAAAAAAGCTGCTTAATCAAAGATTACTGCTGTTTCTTTTTTTTAATTGAATGATTTTCAAAACATGGCAATTCAGGGCCAGATTTTGGAAAAATGTGCTACTTTTACTCAGCTTTGTTAAAGTGTGTGATATGAGTTTGCTTCAATGAATGATATAAAGAGCACGTATGCATAACTGCAACAATGCCATAGGTACAAAAGGGATACTTGCCTTTGCCTGGGCAGCATGTTGTGAATCCACAAACCCACAGAAGTCAAGTCATTGTCCTGATCAGATGCCTCTCTCTGGATCACATGCCTGACTGTTAAGGTAACTTTTGCAGATGTTACAAAGTGGTACCAGCTGGTCTTAGGGGAAGGATCATATACCCCATATAGGGGTTCCTATAACCATCAGAAAGTAAATTTAACAAACGTTAATGGAAGAGAATCTGACATTTTATATAGATTCATATGTTTTATGATGTATATTTGTTATGAAAGTTGCTTAAGCTGTAATGTCCATCAATTTTCTTTCATTTGTAGCACTTGTTCAAGGCAGTTGTATGTAGATTCAAAGAGTAAAATCTATATAGCAAATTTGTTTTACGTTGAAGTATGTTTTTTGTGATAACAGAGTGACTTCCGTGGAGGTATTTTTTCTATAAACAGATTTCATGCTTTTCTAAAAGTTCTTGTCTAAAAGTGCATACAAAAATCTCAGAAAGCATTTCTTAGATCTCTTGACAGCTTGTAAGGAAAGCAAAACCAACAGGTTGATGTCATCTCTGTTACAATATTTTTCTAACCATTTTCTTTGTTTCTTCAAAACAAATTCCAGAAGTAATATATTTACTTGAGTCATGAACGTATACAAGGTAACTCCACCTCTGAAGTCACATACTGTTTCTTCTGAATACAGACTCAGAATATGAACCAGGATGGCCTCATTTCTGAAGAGCAACATCTGCATCTGTGCCTGAGAAAATGTGTCCTCCTTGCATGCTGATAACTTTTAAATGGATTTCTTGCACTGCAAATACAACATGCCACTCTGATATTTAATTCTGAGCTGATGAACATTCCTGGAATTTGTCATTCAGAAGAACCAGATCAGGCTGAGAGTTTTAGCTGCACTTAGAGCTTAATAAGTATTTATTATTGGAATGTGTATTGTAAGATGTGTTTTATAAAGAAAAGTGGTATTTCTAATATATATCGCTGCATTCTGATATACATGAGATCTATATTATATACTAATAAATATGGGATATTGCAGTCAATTTGTATTGCTCATGTTTTATGTACTGAATACAATTTCTTCACGATTTAGTAGGCATAAACAGTAAGGGAGTCAAAGTTTATCATTTCATCAAAAGTCTTTGCAGCTTTACGAAGATTTGGGGGTAGATTCAAGTTATATGGTTGTAATCTGTTTCATTGCAGAGTTCAACTGCTAACAACAAATCTGACACCTTTGGGTTCAAGTGTCTTAGTTCATTGTCTAATCAGAAGCAGAGATGAACAGAGACTGCATGATTATTGAGCAAATAACATCTCTGTCTACCTGTCTCTCTTCTTTCTCATGGCAAGAAGGGTCTAGAACTGGTGCTTCCACTTGTGTGATGCAAGTAATGGCAAGAATGGGAGGTATATATGGCACAGGTTATTTCCAGCCTGGTAATTAAGGATGAGAGAATGCTATGGAAGACTCAGCATATGGTTCTATGTAATTTGAAGAAGTGGTTGGAACTGAAAATTCAGAAATTTCAAATTCTTCACTTTGACCTCCTTTCCACAGATGTGGTAATGGGTCAGTGTGATCCATGAAGAAGTCTATGCATTAAAGAAAATATATAGATCTTGGCCATTGGAAAGAGCCTTCAAATCTTTCAGTTACTATTACCCATCTGTTTGATGACAGTCAGCTGCTACCAATTCTAATATGTTAAAAAACTAGTGTGAAACAGAAATGCATTGCATATGCCTATTAATCTTTTAGAAAGGAGAGGGACAACGTCTTATGGAGACATGAGGAAACTAGCATTATAGAATCTGCATCCTCAGATCTTCTAGGTCTCTGACTCCCACAGGAAGAATTTTGTGGAGTCTTTGTCTGTTGAGAGTAGAGAAAGAAAGTTTATTTTTATGATTTTTTTCTAACTTGAAAGGTAAACAGAGTGATTAGACTTACTTCCCAGGTTTAACACAGCTTTTTTTTTTTTTAACATGCTTAATGCTCCTTCAATTAATACTAGTGGCCTTTGTATCTAAGCCAATGTGTGAGTGAGTATGAGGTAGTGTGTTGTATATTTTGATCTCAGGTAGACTCTGAAATACCTACACTTGATGCAGGTTTGCAGAAAACATTAAACCTCTTAAGCTTAAAAAGCAGCAGCATTATGAAGGTAAAATCACAAGCTCTGATGATCCATGCTGCACTGAGATCCATAATTTTGTCTTCAGTATAAATTAAGTAGACCTGTAGGTCAACAGCTGTCCACTGTCATGCTTCCCCTGTATCAGTTTTAGAAACTGTAAACATAGTTTCTGCAAGGTAGCAAAATTCTTAACTTCTGTAATTTGTAGTTCTCTAATCCCTAGAGAGTTAACTGTTTGTGTCAACTGAGGATAACAACCATATTGTGATTATACATACAGATTTATTAAAGATATACAGAGGACAAATGGCTATATCAACCAGAAACAGATATCACATACTTCATCAGCACGCAGAGAATCATTGTGTCAGCAAAACAAATGACCTGAAAGTAGTATAGAACTATTTATTAGCCTAGTGATTTGTGGGGAAAATCCTGAATGATGGAAGCATAGTGTGTTGGTCTTTGTATTTGAAAACTTGCTATGCTCAATGACGTAAGGATGTATGAATAGGCATTTAATCAACATGACTGCAAGCCTCAGTCTCAACTGGGTGTGTTTTAGTTGATGAATACAAGATGGGTTGTGGATTTTTTGACTGAACAATGAAATAAAAATCATTTATGAAATATTGGTTGTGGTTTTACATACTTTTCTCTAGAAAATAAATGCTAAACATCATGAAGCTTGAATAAACGTTATTCTTAGACACTGAAAAAGCTCTTATATCACTGTGCAAAGTATTTCTGGAAATTATAGAATGTGAAAAAGCAACCTATAGAGATGCTATATATAAGCAGTTCTTTGATAGCAATTGAGGACACAACAGTAGTAAAAATTGACTCAGCAGATCATTTCGGTCGTTCCTAAATTCTCAAGGCAGGGATGGATGTACATGTTTGCTTAGGCTCTTCTCTGAATCAGGGTGTAAAATTTTATTTCAGAGAGTAGTTGAAAGTAAGCATTTTTAAATGTGTGTTTGACATATGTTGTAAGAACAAAAGCAACAGGTTTTAGCAGAATCAGTTAATGTAGGCCATATAAATTCAAACTGAAATATATGCAGTTATTTAGACATAGTGTACAAAGTGTTTTAATGGAGTTTTAACAGATTCTTCTGTGTTAATTACACAACAGGACTGGGTTTCTGTCTATGTTTTTGAGGGGGTCTGAAAGATTTAAATTGCTTTCCACCATAGTAGCAAAAATAAGTTAAGAATTTTAAAAAGTTGCAAGCAGTCACCAAAGAGCATCCCACAGAAGTAGGCAAAAATCAGATGTGCTTGAAGAATATATGATAAAATGCCATCCTTCATTTCATTCAGTGCATGAAATGGCTGGTGTGAATATGGTATACCAATAAGAAGTGTGAATGTTTTTGAAGAATATGGGTGGGAAATACTTTTTTCTTTAAAAATAAAGAACATTTTTTTATTAATTCCCTTCTAAGAATTTTGGTTAGTAACTAAATAATCACTAAATTGTCAGTTGTGAATAGTGTGGATGAAATGCTCATACAAATAGTAGCTAAGGTACTGGTGATTGACCATGGGTTAAGCAGTTTACAAAGGGGATTTCTTAAACAAATCTGTATAAATTTTTAGAGATCAGTATCTGTTTCCAATCTTTTACCAAGCTCTGCTTAAAAGACAAGATTCAATACTCAGCAGAAGTACGTCTGTTGAATGGAATCAAATTCTGCAGGTACTTTTACTGTGGATCTAGCCTCCAGAAAATTGTGGGAAATTGTGGTTCATACTTTAGAGTAGAGATTAAGCCATGAAAGTAAGACAACATGAAATTTTGTAGTGTCATTATGCAACATTTATATGAATATTAGATTGACTTTAAATGATAATGATTGCATCCCTCAGTTTTCTTCCTAGATTTTGAATAAAACCAAAACTGGAACAAAAATTAGCCCAAATGACAGAACTGTTTTTTTCTCCTCAAAATTAGTTGAGGTCACAACTTACTCAAGATTTCCATATAAAACTGAACTAGACAAGGCTTATGCCTATGGTTTAGATACAGTTTGAGGAATCTTTTAAAATTGCCAGGCAATTTCTTTGGGCTCATGTTTTACTGTTTACAGTCCTCACAGATACCTGTACTGGATTTTAAAGAGGTGTCAAAGGAATTATTAATGACCACTCAGAAGCTTGTCTTTAATTTTCAACTATAATTAGGAAATTGTGCATGACAGCAACTATATTTGAAAGAAAACAAAAGATGTTCAGTACAGTTGTAGTATTTGTCCCTGCAAATCTGCTTTTTTTTATATCCTATGGATTAAATTTATGTTCTGCCTCATTCCTCCTTTTTATAGTATTAAATTATGGTCAAGAGAAAGTGTATTTCCAATGCATATCACATTTGCACATTTTTTATTCTGTTCAGGTACAATCTACAGGTGGCATGTCTGTTTTTCCAGTGGCCACAGAAAAATATAATCGCTCATCAACAATGTTATTTGCTTTTTCCTTTAGGGGCTGATGTTATCAATTTTGATGGCCATGTAGTGTTACCATACAGATTCAGGAACAAGAAAATGAAAACACTGAAAGATGTCATCTCTCTGAAATTTAAGACCTCTGAAAGTGAAGGTGTAATCTTCCACGGAGAAGGACAGCAAGGAGACTATATCACCTTGGAACTGAAGAAAGCCAAACTTGTTCTAAATTTAAATTTAGGTATACTTAGATTGTTTAGTTCTGTGCACTTTTTACATCTCCCACAAGAATTTTAGGTCAAATATTACATCCTTTCCCCCCCAGTAATATGGTAAGCCACATCATTAAATCAGATAATTTGGTGAAAGTGTTGTTCATTCCCTTTCTATATGGATTGGTTTTTTTGGTTTTTTTTTTTTTTTTCTGTTCCATTTCTTCCTTTTTATTCTGTGTGAGATACCATGAAAATAAGATCATACAGAAAAACAGGATCAGCAATATATTGTCATTAGAAACTTGCCACAAACAAGAAAAGCCTTGCTAGAATTATATTTGGCCTCAGCTGTGGCTTTGAGAGAAGGACACTGTCATCAGTGCCGGAGGAATAAAGGTCGCTCTTAGGAACCTTGCAGCAAAAAAAGTATCAATCTGGGAAGCTACAGGCCACTTGAAGTTGAGGTTCAGCAGGCTTCCTAGAATCTGAGAAGTAGGACTAGGAAAGGAAATAAGACATATCAGTTTATCAGGCAATCTTATGATGGAATCCTGTATATGTTACTCTAGCTCCAGCCTCCTTTTTCCCTCCCAGTGAAAGACTACAGGCTCATGAGTGACCAGATTTATAAAGTACATTTATTATGAAAAAAACCCCACAGTTATCTAATTTCAGAGGGGGGGTGTGTCCCCTTCAAACAAAAAAGTTTTAGAAAAAGATTTCATGTAACTTTCCTTGCTTGTCTTACAGACATGTGAAGAGTAAATTATTCTGTTCATTATTTACATTGAATAGTAATTATTTCCACTAGCATTTTCTCCTGCTCTTTTTCTAAAGATCAACATGAGCAGATGAAGAGGAGTAAAGCACATCTTCCTATAGCAGTTATCTATTTTTAACAATTTTAATTGCAATACTAACCCATTCATTTCCACTTTCTCCATATTCTTTAGTTCAGTCTGTCTTTATAAGCTGTTATAACTTCCATATATGTGCTTGGTGGGGATGTTTCATTTATAACTAGGCTGCTAAATGGGAATACACCCTGTGACACACACTCACTTTAATAAACAGAAATAATGGTTTAAGGTGTTATTCTTCCTCTGCCTGAGAATATTGTCTTTGCACCAGAGTCAGTGGAAAATGATGTTCGTTTTGCCTGGTGAAATCCAGTGACTTAGTTTCAAACATCATGGAGGAGGGGATGGAGGGAGACAGGGGTTGATTTAGGTTTTGCTCTGCACTGGATTTGACTTTGCATTGAAGAAACTGAGGCTCATGGACATGCATGGATTTTTTTTTTTTTTAACCAGTAGCTCTTGATTATTGGGCAGTGCAGCAATTTTTTAAACTTACTGCTGAATTAGTCATTTGCTGCTTCAGTTGAGATCTGTGCTATCAACCTTTGCTGGCTTAGCTATGTCAGATTGCAATGAGATGTGATCTCTGACTAGCATAGCTGGACTGGCAAAAGCGCCTAGAAAACCCAGCAGAAAATTGCAAAACTGTACTCTTGCTGGTAGTTTGACTTCCAGAATAGGAGGTTTGCTGCAGGAGGAAAGACTGAAATAAGCTATGTTAGCAGAAAACTTTTGCTGCTGTTAGCTCAGTCTGCATTAAGCCTTTTGCTATACACTCGCTGGTATAGCTATAGTGGCAGAGCCTACAAAGTGTAGAACTTGGACTGAAAAGGCTTTTTGTTACCAAAGCCTGTTGTCAGGCACCATGTCTCCTCAACAGTAATAAATCAGTACAGTTCCAGGGAAGCTCAGGACCCAGCCCAAAGGTAACAGCTTTTCATTTCTATAGTGTAAGGATGAAAACACAGAAAACCCCTAGTTGAAAAGGACTTTACAATTATGAATAACTATTTATTCGGATCACTGATCAGACACTTGCTGTGTTTGGTCTAGGTATTTTTATTTATGGAAGCAAGTCTCCACTGGGCAGATCTTATCTTCATGGCAGACTGACTTCCTCCAGCTTATTGTGTGCCTGGTATGATTCAGGTGAAATATTGAAAGAGAAAGAGGAAAATATTTGCCTAACTGGTATGAGGTGAAAATTACTATTGTTTCTGTCTTCATCTTAGGCAGCAACCAGCTTGGCTCTATTTATGGCCACACATCCGTGATGACAGGCAGCCTCTTGGATGATCATCACTGGCACTCCATCATCATAGAGCGCCATGGGAGAAACATCAATCTCACCCTGGACAGACACATGCAGCACTTCAGAACCAATGGAGAATTTGATTACCTGGACCTGGATTATGAGGTAGACAGTGAAACTTGTTTGTTTTCATTCAAATTTGCTTTATAAAGATAAGTCCAATGAGAAGAGAAAAGAAAATTAATATAATTTAAGATGTTTTGGTACTTTTCTGTACATTTGTTTTAATTACTTTTTCCCTTACATTTCCTGAAATTTTCTTTCCAACACTGTTCTCTCTTAAGTGTAAATTAAGTTTCTCTTCATTAGTCTACCAGATCCCATCTGGT
Source organism: Haliaeetus leucocephalus (assembly GCF_000737465.1). Taxonomy (NCBI): domain Eukaryota; kingdom Metazoa; phylum Chordata; class Aves; order Accipitriformes; family Accipitridae; genus Haliaeetus; species Haliaeetus leucocephalus. Next base: position 4,880,970 of record NW_010973244.1, read on the forward strand.
GTAGGAGCCATCTCAGCCTTTTGTTTTAAAATGGGAGATCTGTGTTATTCAGCAAGCTAAGCATACACTACTTTTAAAATCTCTAAAAGCAGGTGCTGTAAGTGGGAAGTAGCTTAAAAAAAATATATGTTTTGGGTTTGTGTGGTGGGGTTTTTGTAGCAGGGGAGGGGCTACAGGGATGGCTCCTGTGAGAAGCTACTAGAAGCTTCCCCAGCTCCAAGTCAGACCCACCTCTGGCCAAGGCTGAGCCCATCAGTGATGGTGGTAGTGCCTCTGGGAGAACCTATTTAAGAAGGGAAACCTGCAGTGGAGAGGGGATTGGAATGTGAGAGGAACACCTGTGCAGACACCGAGGTCATTGAAGAAGGAGGGGAGGAGGTGCGCTGGAGGAGGTTGATACCCCTGCAGCCCATGGAGGTGAGTGGGGGAGCAGATGCCCACCTGCAGCCCATGGAGGACCCCATGCCAGAGCAAGGGGATGCCCCCCAAGATGGCTGTGACTCCATGGGAAAGCCTGCACTGGAGCAGTCTGTGCCTGAAGGACTGTAGCCTGCGGAAAGGACCCACGCTGGAGCAGTTTGTGAAGAGCTGCAGCTCATGTGGAGGACTCACATCAGAGAAGTTCATGGAGGACTGTCTCCCGTGGGAGGCACCCCACAGTGGAGCAGGGGACGAGTGAGGAGTCCTCTTCCCCCTGAGGAGGAAGGAGCAGCAGAGACAACGGGTGATGAGCTGACCCCAACCCCCATTCCCCATCCCCCTGTGCCACTGAAGGGGAGGAGGTAGAGAAAACCAGGAGTGGAGTTGAGCCTGGGAAGGGGGGAGGGGTGGGGGGAAGGAGTTTTAAGATTTGGTTTTACTTTCTAATATCCTTGTTTTGATTTGATTAGTAGTAAATTAAATTGATTTTTTTTCCCCAAGTTAAGTCTGATTTTTTGCCCATGACCATAAATGGTGAGTGATCCCTCCCTGTCCTTGTCTCGACCCACGAGCTTTTCTTTATATTTTCTCCTCCCCATCCCACCGGCAGGGAGGGGGGAGAGAGTGGCCTCATGATGGTTTGTTGCTGGCTGGGCCTAAACCGCAACAATATCATACAGTCTGTTATTCCATTCAGGTGATAATTTTGCACTTGAATCAGGAAGCCTCGTTCTGTGGTGACAATTAGTATTTGTTTTTAGCAAAGCAAGCAGATGAGAACCTTTTTACTAACACGGATCTTGATCTTTCTTGTCTCAGGTAGGTAGGTAGGTACTTGTATTTTCACAAATGTGCCATCAATAACTTCTTTTTATAAAGAAACAATAAAAAGTTAGGAAAGTTCTAATAAAACTTTTGTTTAATCAGTCGGGTTAATGCACACAAGTGTTGGTAGTAATTAAACATGGATTTGTTGTTTGATTGCACTCTGGCTTCTGCTATGATGAACTTGTTTAGTTCCTCTAAATTGTTATATGAACTTCAGTGTGTTGGTTATTACAACTTTGTATAATGATTTTCTTGCAGTCTTTACTGTTTCTAATGAGAATTAATGCTGTTGGCTGAGCCAAATACATGTATTTCCATTCTTGCAACTTTTTAAGCAGTAAGAGGGAATCAAAATGATGTAATACAGAAAAGTTTGAATTAACTTGTGTATTGATATTTTTATAATCTTTTGATTAAGAATATGATATGAATGTTTGAAAAAATTACTTATGAATTTAAATGTTACAGAATTAATATTTACTTGTATTCCAACAAATCTTTATGAAGATCTTATCTGGTAGCAGTTATAATGAGAAAATAATGAGCAAATTTGCCTGTACCTCTATTACTCATCAAGGACTGAAGATCTGAGTTGAGCTACTGAAAACTCACATAAATAGATTTTAATAAAGATTTTCAAGCAAGTGAACTACAGAAAAAGTTAGGCTGAATGCAATTAGCCAGGGTTGGGCAATTCATGTGTGTATATATATACAAAACATATATATATATATGTAGCATGTTTACACAATAAATATATTGCATACAATAAATTAAACCCTAGTAAGACTAGAATCCAGAAGATTCACTGTCCTCTCGTTGACATTAGAGACCTTACTGGCAGTTCTCAAAGATACATTTCGATCTCCATGTACATGGATCCCCTTGTGTTTAATGGAACTTATTCAAGTGTGTGGGGATACATGTTTCTGTGGTTCATATAAATGCAAGAGCCTTAACTTCTCCTTCCTTTCCTCTCAGTTATCTCACTAGTTTTGGAGTTAGTCATCACAGACTATATTTAAATATGTTGCCCTTGTGATAAATTAATCACAGTGAACAAACCTGAAAGTATCAAAACTATTTTTCATTGAAAAAATAGTGTCTAGCTTAATCTCTTTCAGAAAAGGTAAGTAAACACAAAAGAGGAATAAGCATTAGGGCTGATTGCATTTTCAAGATAAAAAAATAATCCTCTGAGTCCCTCTTAACTCACTGTCATGGTACATGTTTTTTTGCAACTTTTCTCCTTTTCTTCAAAAAGTCATATAACAATTGGAGCTACTGAAAACTCACATAAATAGATTTTAATGCTTTCCTTTGTATTTTCTCTTGCCCAAACACATGACTATAACATGCAAAAGAATGTTTGACAGCCATTAAAATATTACAGTCACATTCTTCAGTTCATGTAAAGTTCTATATCTTCTCTAAAGTCAAGTCATGTCAATTTATAATACCTGAGGATGTGTCCTACAAAACGCTTTTACATAGCTGGTATGTGCTATTTATAAATATTTGGGTTTCAGCTGTGTAGCTTTAGTTCTTCTTATATGCCAAGTTAAAGCCTTCTCTTTGGGGTAGAAAGTGATATCTTACACGCTTTTAAAATGGGAAATGTGTCCCTAGGGCTGTGTTTTCCTGCTCTCAGTAATAACAAATGGAATTAACAAAGAATGGTATTTAAAAGCTTGACTCTGCCGAATCTCAGCAGCAGACTACAAGTTCCATTTTTGTGAGCACTCGAGGGGCAGGGAAGCTAGGTGTCATTACTATTTATGCCATCATCTATTGAATATAAATACTTAACATAGATTGCAGGAACTAATCTCATGAGTCCCTTATCCTTCACATTCGGTCTGCAAAATATTAATGAAAATGTTTAGCATTTATTCACTTCCAAACATTCCAGAAAATACCCTGATGCAGTAGAGACCTGTATAGTCTCTATGGAGTGACAGGGAGAGTCTTCGTAAAAGATGAACATTTTTTGTTCATCATTTGTTTTTCTTTGTTTTTTAGCACTAGAGATTCTGGATAAGCCTGTGGTTTAGGGTAATGTAATTCAGCATTAAGAGAAAAACAATTCCTGTATGACCTTGATGGCTGAGTCTTTGTGGTGGTTGTCTTCATCTTCTCTGTGGAGCTGATTTGGCGTGCTAAGTCATGCAGTAACTCCTCATTGACTAAAACTACATGATAAAAGCATGTTCTCAGTAGTGGAAGGTGATTTTTTCTGACAGGGCATAGCATCTTTAACTATGTGATTCTGTAAAATTCTTCTGGATGAAGTAGATATACAAGCATTAAAGGAAACAAATGCATCGTATTGGAGCCCACTGCTGCTGTGTGGTAGTCTGAGCTCTAGCACACAGTTAGAGCTGAGTGAATTATTTGAATAAGATTATCCAGCTAATTTCACATCTACTTTTGTTTAGAAAAATACCAAGATGGACATTATTCCAAGTTCTTTGTTTAAAATACGTATTGTTCAGTAGCGATCAGAAGAGCAGTCTATATATGAACAACTGTGATGTGTGCTCACTATTTGGACAATTGTAATAATACTTGGGATTTAATACCATAAATATTTGCAACTATAAATTCATTACAGATTTTTTTCTGCTTTTGCAGTGCTTATTTGATACTTCCTTTTTCTGTAAGCAATGTTGCCAGCTCTTTCATTCGCCATGTTTAAGCATTCAAAGAAAGCAAATACATCTACAGCAAATTTATTTATAAGCCTTTGCCCTCCAGTAACTATCTCACATTTTCTGTTTCATTCAAAGATAACCTTTGGAGGCATGCCTTTTTCTGGAAAGCCAAGTTCTAACAGTAGGAAAAATTTCAAAGGCTGCATGGAGAGCATCAACTACAATGGCAATAATATCACTGACCTTGCCAAGAGGAAGAAATTGGAACCTTCTAATGTGGTAAGAGCATAATTTAATGGTCATCTAAACTTCTGCTTCTCCTTCTAAAGGAGACTAGAAGGTTTTTGGGTGTGCGTAGCTGATATCCGTGTGATATAATGGAATGATATAGAACACAAAACAGATTTTATCACATACCCGAAGATCTTATTGTATGTACATTTGTGACTTTTTTTTATCATTATGCCTGAGCATTTTACTTCTGAGGTCCCATTTCATCTTTCCAAAACTAACCTTCAGTATCAGTTAACTACTTTTCAAAAGAAAATTAGCTGAACCAATAAATACTTCTTTCCTTTCCTCCCAAATTATAGTAGTCCAAAACCAGCACAGACAAGATTCACTGTAAAATCAATTGCAGCTTTCTCATGGCTTTAAATCCTGGTATCTTCCATCCTTGCAGAACTAGTTGGACTGCTGGATTGCAAAAGTTGTTGGAAGGGAATGATTCTACAGGCCTTTCTGATAGCTCTGAAAAGCCTTGAGATATTAGACTTGAAAATCAGTATTTAGCTTATTAACATTACAGAGCTTATTAACATTTTATTCTATTTTTATCTCTTGCTTAAGCATTCATAGTTGCTTTCACGTTCAAACTTCCGGCTTTATGGGCAGGGTGATTAAGAAAGAAAGTACTTTAATTACTGTATTTTTAAGGCTCTAAATGTTCCTAAAATTGCTTGCTGGCATACAAAGGCAATGTGGATAAGAAATAAATGTATTATTATCATGAGTTTGAGATGGTCTGAATAAGTTGTTCAAGGCTTTCTTCTGTACCAGTTTACAGCCTTCACAAAGTCCTGCTAACAATATGTATGGTTCCACTATTGCTTTTCTCTTTATGTAACAGAGTAAACATTTACATATGAAGCGATGATGAAGTGCAAAGGATTGACTACCATTTAATTACTCCTTGCATAGTAATATTGAAGTTCCATATAATCGTATGAACGATATGGTTAAATGGTCAAGGTAATATGAAGGATAATTTTGAATATGTGATGTTTGCCTGTACAAACTCAGTAATGCAGCCTGGTATTTAGAACCTTTTCTGTACATCAGTTTCTTCAGTATTGTCAAAGGCAAAGATCATGATATATATGCCGTGGAGGAAGACTCCATTTTTAGAATTTTTTGGACCCAGTTGCAGGAACTCCTGGATCTTTGACCTTTCTTTTTTTCAAAAATTGCTTGTGATTTCCTGCCTGCAGTGCATTTTGAGCTTGTAATGTAACCATGATTTTCAAAGATTGATGCCTGATTTAGAAAAGGATCTTTGTACAGGAGCAATTTCCCCAATTTGCACAGTCAAGTCCACTGCAAGTTAGTAGGACATATTCTTAAAACCTTTTTCTGAACACAAGTGTTACTTAAAAGGTTTCTGTAGTGCAAATCCTATCCTTTCAAAAGTACAACATAGCTAGCAGGCCTGTAAAGTCTCTGTAAAATCATCTCTCTGATCTTTTGTTTGTTTGTTTCTTTCTTTCTTTCTTAAATTTTGTTACCTGTAACATGAAAGTAAAATCCACATAAGAAGCTTTGGCAGTGTTAGTGCTACATCAAAAGGCTATGGCATACTAGTTTAATTCGATGGTTCTGTTGATTTCCAATTCTGATAATGGCTATAAAAATAGAAGTGACCTTTGTTTTCAGTAGAATTACTTAAATTGCTTCAGCTCTTCAAAAGCAAAATCAATTCTACTCTAACTAAATCAACATGGAATTTTATGTTTCTTACAAAAGCTTTTTTTTCTCCTAATTTTTAGTCTGGTTTAGACTCAGTTGAGACTACTGTTGTTGTTAATCATGTTTATGATGATGGCACTTAAGCAATCCAGCAAGGATCAAAGCTCCATTGTAGGAGATCCTATACAAACCCTTAACACTAGGCACACCCCGCCCTAAACAGTGTATTATCTGAAGAGGCAAATCAGACAAAACGTAATGAAGTGGAACACAAGCAAAGTAATCAGTATGGTGATGAGAAGCATCATGGTGGGGGGGAGGGACAGAGGAAAGAAGGATATTACAGCGGTGTGAGACAGAAGAAAAAATTATTCTTAGATACACATAGTTGAATTTCAGAAGTCACAGAGTGAAAGGGAGTCGACAAGTTAATTTTACAGAATGAGGAGGCCCAGAGAACCACAGATGATAATAAGATGATAATTTGATTTGTCTCTGAACAAATTTAAAGTTAAAAAAATTTTTAGGTCTCATATACATAGATGTTATGAGCAAAAAGCACCACCAAGCATCTCTTTATTGAACAGCAAGGACAGAAAGACAGTTTAAAAGCATATTAAGTTTAAATAAAGTCCAACACTGACTTTAATAACATATTTATTTTAGATTTAGAGGGTAAGAGTAAGGGGAAAAAAAGTTTGGCATTCCTTTGTGACATATAAGATGGCAACAGCTCTTTGGGGAGAATGAGTCAGATGGATGATCTTGAGCAGTTATTGTTCTTATTAGTGGCACCTGATTTGTTTTCATAGAAGATTATGAGGCAAATGATAAAGATGGCCAAAAGGGAGAGTTGGGGAAAAAAGGACAGGTGAGACAGAGAATGTAAGTGTCTGCTTTTCTCCTGAACCAAGCTGCAAACAAGAGTTGGCAGTGACTAACTAGCACAGTACATGCTAACTCTTGTATACAGCTTGGCTCAGGACTAAGACAGAAACAGGGAACACACTTGCAAAGAATCTTCCAGTCCATCTTTTCTATGTTTTCTACTAAAATATGACAAGCTTTGTAGGACTTTCATTACCTTGCATAACTGAATAATATTGACCCTTGTACCACTAGTGAGAAGAGACTAGAATATGCAGCTAACAAGACGTAGTCCAGAGACATTTAGTTTAGGAATTTAGTCACTTTATCAAATTTTCCTACCCAGAGATATATTGAGGGTAGGCAGTGTGAATACTAATTGGATTTAGTTTCCACAGAATGTTCTCTCCAATTTTAAAACCTGTCACTGAAAAATGCTGAGGAGAATCATATTTGCTACCCTTCATCCTCACATCCTCTATGTCTGTGCTCCACCCAGTTCTGCAGCTCCTGTGCCATGTATTACTGAGTGCAATCATATACAAACTTAAGATGAGTGGTTTCTTTAAATTATTTATATTAAGTGAAAATTATGTTAAGCTTAAAGATGAGTAATAAGCTATTTTGAGAAAAATACTGCAACATGATAAACATTAGCGTACAGTACATTACCTGTACTGTATGATCCATCCTGATTTAATAGGTATTGTAGTCTTAATAAACTAATTACCTCTCTTTTGGAAGCTATGTATTCAGCCAGTAGCTCTATTAATTGGGAAAGGCTTTAAGACCTAGTACTGTTTCCACAAGGGATAACTTCTGAAAGTGGATAAGCAAAATTGATTTATAAGAAGTAAACACGAAGCTAATCTGCAACACAGATTAAAGATCATGATACAAAGCTCATGCTACCCAAATTAAGGTGTTTTTACCATTTCCCTTCCAATGTAGTATGAAAAATTCTCTGATAAAACCAGCAGTTTCAATATAAATGCATAGTATGTTTGACTTCCAGATGTCATTACCCAGAGAACTATTCAGAAAGACACTCTGAATCTACAGAAAAGGATCTCTTTCTCTTTGAAAAACGAAGATGCTATTATAGAGACAAGCTGCAGATTAGCTCAAACTTTTGACCTAGACAGCAATCTCTATCAGATGGGCTGTACTTAAAAGAGGAGTCGTCTTGTGGATTACAGTTATAGAGGGAATCGATAATCTAGCTCAGATTAATCTGAGTAGCTCAGTAGGGAAAATACCAACTAGAAAAGAAATTAGAATTATATGTTACTTCCTCAAGAAATCTTTTCTGCAGTTAGGCTGTTCATGATAAATGCATTCACTGATGTGAAAAAGGATTTGAATGCATTCAGTGCCATTAACATTAATAGGTGTTATACATGCAAGGATCCAAAGCGTCAGGATGACAGGAGAGTGTCAATTGGATATAAAAGCCTTCTTGCTTTGAGGAAATTGTTAGTTCTTCATGGTAACAAGGCAGCAAGAGAAACTCTTAGAAAGTAAGAAAAGCTTTCTGAGCTTTCTGAGCACTGCTTAATTGGCATCTGTGATGGAACCGTGAGATGTCAGCTCTTACAAAATGCTGTTGCCCTTTGTATCTACACAGGACTGCCTTAACTATGGAAGAGAAGTTATTTCTAATCCATAGGGTGACTGTTAAACTGAGAATGCTAACAAAGGGTTGCAAAGGGTATTTCAGCTCTCAAGGGTTTTTTTTCTGCATGTAAAATTTGTGGTTTAGCCAAAAGTATTCTGTAGCACACTTGGAAATGTTCAGACTAAAGCTATTCAAACAAATGAGTTAACAATTTTGATTTAATACTTAGTTGGCTGAAAACTTAAAATCTCTAGGCACCTTTTACACTAAAAAAACCTAGAGCAGCCAAACAACTTAGGAGCAAAGGAGATCCTTTGCCTTTACTCAGAAAGTAGTTGTAATTTCTCTCATTCACACTGTAATTTAAAAGCTTCGTATAGTTTTTTTTAGCTAATTATTTTCCTAAACCTTTGGATATTTTTTGTTATTCATGGAACATGGGTGTATGAAAAGAACATGGTTTCTAATGCTGAGATTTTATCATAAAGATAGGAACAAATCTTCTAGGAGATCACTATAAAGAAATTTCTTCTTTAGTTCCATATTACTGGAAACATCAGTGTTTCTTAATTAACGATGGAGGCTGCCAACCTGATAGTCTAGTTGCTACTAGTTCTACTGGCCTTTATCAGTAGACTGTGTGGCAGTATAACTTCTGACACTGTGTAGGAAAAAGAGCTGGTTATGCGGAGTAATCTAAGAATCTATCTAAGTGCTCAAGAACCTATTATTTTTATTCATTTAGTTTTGACATGGAAATACTATATAAGAAACTGAATCTGCCACACAGGTGCTATCTTGCTATGACACAGAGAAGGTATTTTCTGATGTGGTGTGCTTTTAAAAAGTGATGGGTTTGGCCATTGGTAAATGACTGCTAAATCTTGCTTCCTTATTGACATCATCTAGCCCGTCTCCAATGGAAAATAATTACTTCTAAAAAAAATTTACTTAGGACTTTCCTCCCACACATTTTCAGACACAAAATTCCTATCTTCCACATTCTCTGACTTCCCTCAAGATGAACTTTCAGATGCATTTATACACTATGAATACAAAAATATGTGACATAAAAGCTTACATCAGGAAGTCAGTAATACGGAGTTTTAAAATATTTGTGTGATAAAGACGATGACTGATTCCTATTGGGATTCTGTACTGTGCTTAAGTGAACCTCATCTCTAAACATCTAGGTACCTCCAAAAATGTTGTTCCATCCTTAATATTTTTTTAAATATACAAATAAATATCAAAGGAATTGCTGTCTTGATCATAGTAATAATTTCCATACTGCATCAGGTAAAATTCTTCCTTCCCAAATTGAACTGAAATTGCCACATGTTAGAGGAATTCTTCAGCATAGGAAGTTTTCCTGTTATATTTGCATTGATGCATTAAAAAGTCAGTTCTGGACAGAGGTTGCTACAAATTATTTATGATTTCTAAGGAAAAAAATGGTAATACATCCTACCATTGTCATCTTCCGTGAGAAATGACATGAGAACCAGAGTGAAAAATTCATGTCCATAATGCTAGTCTTGTTTACAGATATATTTAAAGCCTTGGAAATCAATAAAGGTGACTGGATTTTTGTCCATTTCCCAGAGAGTAAAATTTTACAGTGTGAAAACTGCAGTCTCTTTTACAGAGAAAATTATTGACCAACTACAAATATTAGGCATTGTTCACGATCAGCTACTCCAAATCCTTCTGCTTCATGAAATGAAGTATTAACTTATCTAGTATTATCCAGTAGAAAACATAACAGAGAGGCTAGCTCTTCACAAGGTGAAGAGCTTCTTTCACAACCTCATGTATTGTATCGAATGACACATTGATATAAGAGTATTTGGAAAGCTGTATTTCATTTTGTAAAAGGATGAATTACTGCTCTGTTATAGGCTTCTTTGGTGACCACAAACAAGCCCAAGTTTCTCTGTGATTCATTTCTTCATCTTTGAACTGGTAATATTAATGCTTTCATCTGAGCTTTATCTTTGACTATAACTCCTCAGGGCAAAGACTGCCTCCTATTGTGCGCATGTACAGTACAAAATATAATGAGGCCACTGCTAGACAAAACGGAAACATCAGCAACAACATTATAATAGTAACGATAATGATAGTAGCACATTTTTACATGCAGCTTGCATTGATCACAGTAGTCTCTAGCTTGAATTAAACCTAAAATACTTTTCTAGAGGTAGCTATAAATTTAACGGAATCTTATCATTTTGCTTATTCTTTTGCCTTTTTTTGTGTTTTACTTAGGGAAATTTAAGTTTTTCTTGTGTGGAGCCACATACAGTGCCTGTCTTTTTCAATGCCACCAGTTACCTTGAGGTTCCTGGTCGTCCAAGCCAGGATCTGTTTTCAGTCAGTTTCCTTTTCCGAACCTGGAACCCCAATGGACTTCTTGTCTTCAGCAACTTTGCAGATGACCTGGGGAATGTTGAGATTGACATAAATGAAGGCAAAGTCAGCGTCCATATCAATGTCACCCAAGTGAAGAAGAACCGAATAGACATCTCATCAGGTAAGTGGGTTTTATTTAATTGGTGTCATTTTTGTTGGTGTTGTTTAAAAGCATCGTGGACCTAAAAATTAGAACAATTGTTTTACAAAATCTAAAATTTAAATTGCAACTCCATTATTCTATGTTTCACTGAGTAAGAGGTAGAAAAATATTGAAATAGTTGTTAGATTAAAAAAGAAGACACAAATATTCTTATTCTGTCATGAAACCCAGAAAACATGTCACCCCTTATCTATGAGGCAGCATTGCTTCTTTTTTTCTTTCTTCCATCTGTCTTGGAGTCTTCTTTGCAAAAATACATGGTTTCAAAAGGGGACGGTACTGCCTTGTTGAGAGTAGCCTAATAATTAGGCTGCTCCTGTTACTTCCTAATAATTAGGAAGCTCTCATAAAAAAAAATAATAATTCCATTTGTTTTAACCACAAGCATGAAAAATATTGTGGCATTCTCTAAGTATGCTGTAGAGTCATGCTGGAGAAGTACCAGAGCTTTCAGTGCCTAACTAAGGAGGTTTTGGAAAATACTGGGTAAAAGGTACAGGATTAGGTTTGTTTCTGGAAGAAAGGGTGTGTGTTGGTGTCAGTTGATCAACCTTTTAAAATTACTTGATACTTCCATTTCAATAAATTATACTTTCAGTCTAGATTCTTTATGGGCATTTCTGGATCAGCTGTAGCCAGTACAGTGTCAGCTACATCATGTCAATTAACGCTTTTTCTTGGCAAAGTCATGACCTCATTGTGGGTTGGAAAATACAGTATGGTTTCCAAAATAAAATGCCCCCCACACCCCCCCCCCCCCCCCCCCCGTGATTATTTGAAGCATATATGGCAACCTAGTTTCTTAACCTTTTTGTCTGAAATCATCTGTGGTTACTATTTTTTCTTAATTTCATGGTCTCAGTTTTCATCAAGAGGATTGATACACTGCTATAGCTCTGAATGAATGACAGTGGGTTTTATGTCTACTCTTCTACTTGATTTCTATTTGAAAATATATTGTCTACATAGTCATATAAACAGGGACTTGAGGAAATGTAGGAAAAAGAAGAAAATGCCTTTTTTAATGAGAAAACATACATTAAGTAACATTTCATTTGGCAAGTGGACATTTTTGCTAGTTGTCTCTTTTCACCCCAGTAATGAAATAGAGCTGAGCATGGAACGAAATTAATTATTTTAAAGATAGAACTGAATAAAATATGAATAATAACAACTAAATATCAGAATTTACCTGTTTTGTAAAATGAAAATGTTTTTATTAAAAATACATCATATCTCCTTCCATCATTACAATTTTTTTAGTACAAAAAATCAATACCATAGATTACAAGTTAGCATTTTATTGCTTTTGTTATATAAACACACTCATGAAAGAATTAAGTAACGTTTTGATAATACAGTAGTGTCTTGAACAAGAATGTTTTGTTAAGTTTATAGTGCATCATAATTAGGAAAGACATGGAATTATTACCCTCATTCTTTCTTCCTCAGCTCTGCCTACTACAAATCCCAGTTTACAGGGACAAGTGGCTACCTATGATACTTCTTCATGATCTTCCCTGTGCCTTTTTTGTCCAAGGAAGATTTCAGTGCTGATTAGCCAAATATTATGAGAAATAAAAATTTCACCAATTTGCCACTAATTTTACTCACTGTATATATTGACACAAACCCATTTTCAGATTACATTACATTTACATTCTGGTAAGTATACACATGTGAAAACTTCTAATTTGCTTTTCTGCTTTCTCCAGACCTCCACCCACAACAAAAATTCCCCAATGACAGCTATGTAAAACCAAAGTATTCATATTCTGACTTTATAATGAAATATTCTCAACTGAATATTCATCAGAGTGAAATCTTTTTAGTCTGTATGATCAATTTACATAATAGCAGAGAATCACATACAGTCATTAATTTTTGTAGTCGTGATGCTGGTTTTGACCTCCATACAATCCAATAGCTACATACTACAGTTTGACTGTTTTAAAGACTTAGTAGTTTCCTTTTTTATTACAATTTGTACCATAACAAAAATACATTTATTGTTTGATTTTCATTGTATGGACTTTTTATATTTGCATAGCTATCCTGGGAAAGCTTTGATTTATTTTAATACTTTGTTGCTACTTTTGTTGCAACAGGCATTTCAGTGTCTGTGAAATTAATTGTGTGTGTGAACATAAGAAAGCAAAATATGGCATCTGTTAGGGAAGGCTGCAGAAGGAATGCTGCTGTTGCACAGCAAATATCACAGTGGCCTTCTTGTTCCCTTCTTGTGCAGGGAATTAACAGATGTCAGCATGTAAGTGTGCTGGGCTTAGGTAGAAGTCAAAGTGGTCTGCCTTTGGCACAAAGATTTCTGACTGTTGTGGTCCTATGGATATAAGAGGTATACTTTTTCACTGATTATTTTTAACAGCTGGCAAAGCAGAATTTTGTGTAGAATGTGCAGCCTTCTATGTAACTGCATGTGTAGGGTATGAACAATTAGACTTCTGTCTGCTGGGAGCTACGCACCCTGGTTATCACAAAGACTTAGGCTAACTAAAAGCACAGCCTAGATGCAGGTGTTTTGTATTTCATAGCTTTGCTGTACTTATGCCTGTCACCTGTAATAGCATATTTTCCCTGGAAGAAGCTAAAGTCTCTTAGTCCTTATTCTATACAACTCTCATAAATTACTAACTTACTTTCATTAGCAGCTTTTAATGTCAGCTTTCCATGGGTACATCAGCAGTTCATTCTGGGGCATAGTCTAACTCTGGCTGTAGAAACAGTCATTGAACTGACTGGCAGGAATTACATGAGAGAACCGTATGCTGATGTGCAGGTGGCAGAGTTTGTTCCTGTACATCTCTGCACTAAAGATATTGGTGTGGAACAGAATTCTGGTTTGTCTGTTTTTCAGTGTCATAATGTTCCTTAAACACCTTAAAGCTGCATGCACTGAATCAGGGACCTCTAACTTAGCGTGAGTGGAGTTCAGATAAACAGGAGAGTCTAGCCTTCCATCGTATCAAATATAGTTAAATTCCCACCTTTCTCACTGGTAGATGGGTGCTGCAGACACCTTAGTGAACTCAAAAAGTCCTTATTGAACTACTTTATGAACTGCTTTGTGATGCCTGGGAGGGATCAGACAGTATGTGAAAGATTTTCTTGTCAACTTGACGGAACTTTCATACCTGATTCATTCGAGCTTTTTGTTTAAGGAGAGAAAGGCAGATGCAGTTTTAAATATTTTGATGACACTTTACAAAAATAAAAATGAAATAATGCATAGCAGGTACAGTTGAAGAGCTGCACTTCTAGTCCCATATAGTACACGTACCTGTGTTTACTACTTACCTATAGAGTCAGTAAGGTGAATAGTTTACAGGACATTGTAAAAAGGTTTGTAGACAGCTGTAAGGTTTAGAGGCAACAGCATCAAATAATCAGCAAGCAGAATCAAGTGACTGTTAAGAAGAGTGAGAGCTACTACTAATCTGAGAAATCAGAAATAGGTTTATACTTTATTTTTTTATGTCAAGTGATTGTACTTTTTCTATTTTATATGGTGAATGACGGATAAAATAAGCTAGGGTGGTCGAATAGGAAGCATGAATGCAAAAAGTTTAACTTCTGTGTAAATACAGTGACTATGAGAGGTTTACATAGCATGCTGTGGGAAAACATTTGGATCAATAGCAGGCAATTCATGGGAATCATGAAGCAGAGATCGCTTTGCATTTAAAATCACAGAAATTGAGAGTTACCATCAGGCAATGTGTTCTTAGCAGTTTTCTTTGTCTCCCAGAGATCCTTCCCTGCTCTCACCAGTTGTCGGTTCTGGTTTTGTCAGGGATAATTTTATCACAGTGTTAGCAGATCACAGCGAGAGCTTTTAGTTCTTATTTAAAGTTATCCTTTGGTCTTCCAAAAGACAGTTTAACAGTTCTTGTATTTAACTGCATGTCCTGCCCACTGGAGATTTCACTATATTCAATTCTTCATTAATTTCTCTCAGTTTCTTAATCAATCTTCTTCATCTTTATTGGAGTGATAAGTCATCCCAGTACTTTATTCTTGGAATATTTAAAATAAAAAAATACTTATTTTATTATTAAAATGGTTTTGTACATCTGAAGCTTCTTCACTCATTGTTTGGAGTTCAAAATTATCTTCAGCTTAAGTATGAGACATTCCTACTGTCTACCATGCCTTAATTTCCTCTTTTATTCTATTGTTGTTACTTCTAAAAATCACAGGTAGTTGATGTTAGCATTAGCAGTTCCTAGATAACTTTCTGTAGATCACTTCTTGTCTTGCAAAAATGTATTTTATTTTCTTCTTTAATGATGTCAGATAACATTTTTCTCGCTGCTCCTTTCATGCCTTCAGTCACTTTCAAACCTCTGCCTCATCTCTATACATCTGATTAAAGCGTTTAAATGTATCTGTATTATGAAAATTTCATATTTATTTTATATGTGCTGAAAAGAATCAGGGATGATTACATATATTGTAGTCCAGTACGTATAATTTTTGTGTTACTAGTAAAAAGCAACAGACTTTTGTGCTGACCTGCCAAAGCAGAATCTCAGGTTTTACTTGACCTGGCTGTAGCTTGTTTAACAGTGGCCAAACGACTAGTCCCTGACCTGTCTTGGGCTTCAGCGTGGTGAACGGTAGAGGCAATAAAGAGCTAGTAAAAAACAGTAATAAATTTTTTACTGCATCAATAAGGTGTACACTCTTTTGCCCGTAACACAATTTTGAGTGTAACAGAATATTTTACCTTAATATGCAGTTTAGCTTTAAGTTTGTAGTACATTTGAAATGGGCGAAGATGATTAGTCTTTGTGGTTATATTTAACTGCCCGATTTTGCTTACTGAGCAGATTTTTTCCTTTTTTTCATTATTTTGCCAGTCGTTCCTTCCAAACAGGTCTCTAAACAATAAAAAATTCCTCACCTTCCCTGCCCAGCATTCTGTTAAGTGTCCAGTAAGCACTGTTTAGCTGTGAACAGACTGGCAAAACTGTTGTAAAAGTCAATGGCCTTGATTTTGCTTTTTCTTACCTTAATCTTATTTAGAAACTACCACCATTTGATTGATGAGAGTTATATTAATACGCTTTTAGTAAGAGGAAAATCAGGCCCACGGAGAGCTGAAATAAAGATTTAATTAGAAGAAATAAGCTACTGACTGTGCAGAATTACACAGGTGAAATACTTAAAGCTTGTGTATAAATCAAGAGTTAAACATCCTATTGACTTTTTCTCTGCATAGTAAACTGTGATTAATATCTTCACAATGTATATGTCCTAGCATAGGGATTAATAATAGGAGAGAATCTCAGAAAAGTCAAGAGATTTATCTTTACTGCTCCATATAGTTTTGGACTAAATTCTGCTTTTGACATCATGGGATTCAGGCAAACTTCCTGAAAATTGCTGGGTTTACCCAAGGGATTGATGGAAGCAGTGTTCTTGCTTTCTTTAAGAACTTTTTAAAAGCAGATTTCCAATGTAGTTTGGCATACCAAAGGATTCTGATATTCTACTACAGTTTTAAAAGTAATTTAATTTTAGTATATGCTACCTCTTTACCCTAAGAACCTGCTCAAAATTTGTGATCTTGCAATTACGAGAATAAATTGTTGATGAAGTTGTATTTATTTATAAGCTTTAACAAGCTAATGTCTTCTTTCTTGAGCACAGAAGAAATCAGCAACTGGAAAATGTCATACTCCCACATCTCTCTTTGCCAGAAAAACTGTTACAAAACTTTTCCCAAAGCCATGTGCAAATGCTGTTCAGTGCAGGGTTGAGCCACAGCCATGTCCCAGTTGCCTCCTTTTCTTCCACTTAGTTATATCTACCTGCTTCAGCAACTTACCCCAAATTCCTTCCTAATGAAACCAAACTTTTCTGAAGCTTTCAACACAGGGAAAGATTAGTAAACCATTAACAAACATGAAGACTGTTGCTTTGCTCAAAGAAACAATAGTAACACTCAAAATAACACTCCCGAGGAATCATCTAATGGCTGTCCAATATTTTTAACAGCAAACCCCGAATCTGTTTCAATATAAAAAAGACCTCTTGTGAAAAGGCGAAGTTTTCACAGCGGCAGATTCTAAAATAATCTCTTGATTAATCCTCTGTTTACTTTCTCACTTGTTGTCTTTTCATAGACAGCTCTGTCCTTTCGTAGCCAAACATTCTCTGTTCAACTTAAATGCTAGAGGCTCTATGAAGATCCCTTGTGTTTTACCCCACAGTACAAATGGTAAGTCACTGAAAAAGGACATCATCTCCTTTGGCCCATAGTAGCTTAACAGAGAGGTTTTCAGAGTGTCCAAAATCTTCCGCCATTAAATTGAATTCATCTGCTTGGAGCTCCTTTTTACCTCTTCCAACTCTCCTAGTTAAGATATTGTTCTGTATATCAGCTGCTGCTCAAGGCTGTCTTCAGTTCATCCTGTCAACCATAAACTTACTAAAACTTGGGATATTAATATCTTTTTGTCATATTTTCCATATTAAATCAGACGTCTCCCCATGGAATCTCTCTGGGAAGCTTTCCACTCTTCTGTCTTTCTGCTAGATCTCAAGTCATCTGAATTGCAGTTCATTTATATTTTAGATCTTGGGTTAAGATAACATCCTTCAGATAATAAAATGTCTCTGTCTGACAGATCTAAAGTGGTACTCTTCCAGTGACAATTCCCAGGGGCGTTTTACATGGGAATTGAGAAGTATTTTTGCCTCTGTTGCTAATGAAGGTTTAAATAGGGGATATGTATACACAGAGCAAAAGTTCACTTCTGGTGGGAAAATAACATTTCCCACCAGGTCTTTTCCATATTACTGATACTAGGTTATACACTGAATGTTAGTAAGTGAAGGCAGATACCCGTGAAGCCCTTGTCAGCATGATCAAGATGAGAGAGACAAATTCTGTCCACAAAAGACAGCATGATGACTTAATATCAGAAGAGTCTGACTATTAGAGAATTATTTTCTTCCCAGATAGCCAGTTTTGTCTCCCTGTTTGTCTCTGTATGTTTATTTTTGGCTGATGACTTTAACCAGTGAATGCAACTACATGAATAGGTACTTGTGGGTTTGAATTCCACGGAACTGAGAAACAGACACGCTTGTAGTAGTTATTATTCTTTCTTCTATGTGGTTTTTTTTTTGTAGTCTGGTTTTGCATCTTAGTACAGTAGATGCTCAAAGCAGTCAGAGCAAGAAATAGAGTTCTTGATTGCAGAGTTTTTCTTCTAAGAAAACTTATGAGTTTAGTTCAAGTTTTTGTGAATTCTGCTTCATCAGTCACTGATTTTCACTGGAGAGTTGCCTACCAAGCACAAGCTATGCATTCTAAAACATAGATGGTACCATTTTCAGATACTTCACTGAGAGTAATGTAACACTTTGTTGGTTGCACTGGTATCTTGCAAGCATAGAGGAACCTGAGAATCAAGAAGCAAGCTGTTGTCCTTGACAGGCTTCCTAAATTTATACAGGAGACTGAATTCAGTTTACTTGTTTTGGCTTCATTTCCTCTGGGCTGCAGAACAGAGTTAGAAGGGACCTTTGCATGTCATTCTCTATTTTAGCAATGAAGGATGAAATAAGGCTTTTTACAACTACTATTTAAGCAGTCACTGTGTTGCACTGAATTTCATTCAGGAAAAAGGTGCAATAGTTAAATAGTAATTTTAACTTTCTGCTAGAAGGAATGTAAATTATGTGAGTAGAGCTGGACAGAACTAGTTGGAAATTTATCCTTTTAATTCTTTTTTTAATTCAGTAAGTTTGACAGGTAGTGGAATTAATTTTAGTTGTTTTCCATGTTGCCTTTGCTTACTCCATCCACATCAGTTATTGCCAGTCTGGTTCTAGTCAAGTTCAGTGAAAATTTTGCTTTCGGCTTTGATGGATGAAAGATAAGCCCCTTAGCACTGAATGCTACAGAGGTGCCCAATATTTTGTGGTTACCTGACAAACATAGGTTTTTACTTAAGTGGGTCCTCTGTCTGCATATTTTTGTTGAGTACAAAATAGCATGAAGAGACATATCTCTGAAGATTGGTTTAGCAAGCTGAGGATGCTTAGTTAAAACCAGCATTACCTCTTGGATCAGTAAGATCCAAGTAGTGCTGGAAAGGACATGGCAAAATATACTTTTGTTTGTGTTTTAAATTCTTTCAGGAATTACATGTGCTGATTGAGGTGAATGTAGTTTTTTCCATTATTATTTTCCTTTTAGATTAGTAATAAAGAAATAAACAAAAGGATACAATAGGGACAGGAGCTGTAGTTGTATTTGTTGTGTTTATGCACATCCTGACAGCAGTAGCCCCAAGACACCATTGAGTATTCATATAATATAAAGGGAGATGAAGGGAATGCTTTCTAATATCTGAAAGACTGGATATCAGAAATATTCTTTCCCCCAGCTTACTAGTTTGCCATCTCTGCCTTCTCTTCCATGAAGGTGGTTCTTTGAGAAAGCCTGTTTCCAGGACACACACTCCTATGCTGAACACAGTTTGTCATAGATAGTAACGTGATGGTAACCTCACAATAATGTCACCCAACTTCTTCAGCACCGGCATGAATACCATTCAGCATCATTGGCTTAAACTTCCTAGTTTTGTAAAAGCACATTTTTCTGTTAATGACAGGATAAGATGGTTCCTGTAAACTTTTCTGTAGATATTAGTATTACTTGAAAAATGTGATTGGACTTTGTGCTATGTTAGCTGTGGATTTAATTTTTACTGGAAACCAGTGAGAAAATGCAGGAAATCTATGTGAAGTCTGTTTTTTACTTCATTTCTATTTCAGAGAGAAATAGTTGGCTAAGCACATCTCATGATAACCCAGCATATGGTTAATCAGCTATAATAACTTAAACATATACTTCTACTGCCTATTTAGTCTGGCAGTTATGATGTTTTGTAAATGGCTATGAGTAAGTGGAGTAGCAGAAGGTAAAAAGAATGCACTCACTTTTTATTCAATAGTATAATTTATAGCCACTGTACATATGTATATGTAGCATTGTGCATAGAGCCATATATCAGTCAGACAATATACTCAGCTAATTTGCCAACTATGACATGCAGGAAGTTTGCAGAACATCGACATTTGGTAAAATAATAAAAGCATTTGAATGGGTTTGGGAGACCCAGGGCAGACAGCAGGTGAATCTACACTCTCAGATCACTCCTTGTTTCATCTCAAGGTCCTGCTGCTCTGACTGTCGCCTCTGGAAACAGGCTGTATCACTCCTAGGATACCATCTTTCAGTGGGATCAATAGTTTCCACAACCATCAGTACCGAGATCCAGGAATAGTTCAGTAGTTAGTCTGGCCTAGAGTCTATTACAGTATGGACAAAACATCAGCTCTTACTCTGTCAGCCTGGCTTGTCCTCCAACACTTTTCTGCAAGGGTCTGCCTGTTACAGACTCTCATGCTCCCCCCTTCCCCACCACCTCCTTCTGTACACACAACATATTCTGGATGTCATTGCTTAAAAAGTGCAAACATCACAGGGTATGAGGTAACCTTCTTATTATTCATCACTTTATGAAGAGATACCCGTTTTTAAAATCCTAACATTACCAACATGTCTCAGACCCAAAGAAGGACACGTGGGGTCAGGAGGAGAGCCAAACTGTTATGACAAGGTTGCTGTAGCCATGGTCATGTAACAATAATCATATGTTAGGCATGAAACAGGTTAGTGTTGCACATGGTGTCCCAATCCAATGTCAGGGAAGGTTTCGATATGATCCCAAGAGCGAGATTAAGACACAAACGAGGTCAAATGCCGTATACCCAAAAGAGTTTTTATTATCAAAAGTATCAAAATTCAAAAAGTTGGTCCTCAGTCTTCAATTCTTCAGTGGTGGGTGCACACCACAGCTTGTCTCCACGGCTCAAGGTAACAATTCAGTCTCTCACATCTCTCCATGGCTCAAAGATTGCTTCGGGACCCATGGTAGTTTTGAGAAAAGATAGCTATATAGAAAAGCCAGAAGAGAGCATTTCATACAATACTGATGGCATGGTTCAGCGCACAGCGCATATTTGTTTAACACCATCAATTGAAACAGTAGTTGCAGATTGCATATTAGTTACAACACGTTGAATCAATTGTATAAAACATGGAATGATACATGGTAAGAGCAACAACATGGCAAAATCACACAACAAGTAAAATAGGATTCGCTTAACCCATGGACCACCAGGGAGCCAGGAAAACATATCAACATCCCAGCCTTTCCATGTGTGGACAGGAACATGGGCCAGCTTTCATGTTCCCGCAATAATTTGTTTAACAATTTTCCCACTGTCATCAATTTTTAAACAACAGTTAGAATCATTTAGTTTACCACAAACACCTCCTCCTTCGGCTAGCAGGTAATCGAGAACTATATGATGTTGTAATATTGCTGTTCGCATTTGGGTGGCTTGATCCACCAATAGATCAAGGGCACAGGCTGTCTCATTAGTAATGATCTCTAGGACAGCTTGTAACTGGATGATGCGATTTAGATTATAGATAGGTTCTTGAGCACCGCTAACCCACTCATTGGGGTTCCAGGTGGCAGGTCCATAATGTTGTATGATACGTTGAGGGGTCCACTCATCTTTGCCCCAGGTTTGACCACTCCCACCTGCTGTACAAGTATCAATGGACCGTTGATATCGATTGAGATCATCATATACCTTAACACCCAGTCCATCACCTTCATCCTCCAGGAGCAGAAAAAACAAGGGGTGAATTACCCCCACATAACACACTCCAGTCCAATTTGCTGATAGCAGTTTGTAGGCACATTGGCCACACACCCAATAGTGACCCTTTAAGGCTCATGCACCATTTTCAAACAAACTGGTAGGTGTCTGTGGTGATTGGAAATATGTTGAATTACCTACTCCTAGAGGATGATCTGACGGACCATTCATCAACAACCTGTCCACGGTTTTTCCCACTTCTTCTGTGGTGCCCCAACAGATAGGAAGTCCATCTGGACCTATGCTTAAATGTCCCTGACAGTGGTCTTTATTATCACTTGACCACCAAATTTGAGTCCCATCAGGGAGATGAGAATACGTTTTATCAGTGAGTCTGCATTTCCAGGCACCAGAACCACTGTGCCAAAAGCAGGTAACATTAAGATGGTTATTAGACTATTAGTGGAAGGCCAAAAATGGGAATACTGTTTCCTGTGTCCTGTTTGATTCACCCAAGCCCATCCAGGCCAGCAAGGTACAAAATTTGGAGAACTGGAACTCAAGAGGTGACAATATGCCTGGTTGTCCCCTTCTGGCAGTGACATGGCTGCCCAATGGTTCGAGCAATCAATTGGTCTACGACTGTCAGTGAGGCAATGGTTGTCATAAGTATAGGTCCAGTTGCACTTGCTATTTCCAATGGGAATACCATCTTTCTGTGTTCAGTTCAGACATATTCACCTTGGACTGGGTATCGTATTGTCCAGGGCTGTGTGTCTTCACCCCACTAAGAATAATTTTTGACCTCACTGTAATTACTCACTAACCATTTTGGGGAAATAGGGACAGCAGTCCATGGCCAGCTTTCCAAACCTAAGGGCCTACCCACCACATACCCAACAATTAGTCAGATTAAAAGTGTTGCGCACTTGCTGGCCTAGAGCCATAAATTAATTTTGTCACCCCGAGCCAAAGAGGGGAGCACAGGAGTTTCCCCAAATATTAAAGGTGGTGACAATGGTCGACCAAAACAATGTCTGCGGTAGTATGCCAAACATCCTATAAATATTAACAAAGCAATCACTGACAAAACTACACAAACAATCAACAGCTTCATGTATTCCTTCAGGCAGGCTCCAGAGTCTTCACCTGAAAGAGAAAAGAAAAACAGACTTGGTTCATTCTAAGGAACCGGAAGTAAACTGTTATTAGAAGGATGGAATAATCCACCTGGTATTGATTTTATGTTCCTTTCCATAAGCATCTTTTGCTTTCCAAGCATATTTATTCATCGGTGTTTCCAGTACCAGAGGTACGGTTCCAACCGTGGGGAGTTCAACTAAGACTGGTTGGATACTGTTCTGCGCAGAGGCTCTCTGGGCCACCCCATCAAGGGGTGGAGTTCCTGCTAAAACTGGTGTGGTTACTTTAAACGGGCCTCTAAGCACTGCTGACTGTTGTCAAACAGTGCGTTCAGCCTCTCTCAGGGCTAAACTGACTACAAACAAACCCTTTTCCCAAGCAGTATATCTTTTTTCCACATCCTTAAAACTGCAAGAATAGAACCCAATAGGTCGAGTGGGTCCTTCAGGGCCCTTTTGCCATAAATGTATTGATAGCCCGCTCTTGGCAAATCCCCATTCAATATAGACAGGGTCTGTGGGGTGAATAGGACTGAGAGCTTGATGGGCAGTCACTTCAAAAACTAGCAACTGCAGTGCCTCTTCGTGGGGCCTAGTCCATTCTCACTGAGCCCCTTTTCACAACAAGTCATACAGGGGTCTTGCAATAATTGAAAAATCAGGGATATGTTTCCTCCAAAACACAAGTAATTCTAGTACGTGCTGCAAACCCTTTTTTGACTCTGGCATTTTAATCTGATCCAACGAGGAAAGGGTGTCGGGGGGGATACATGTCATTCCTCCCTTCCACCAAATTCCTAAAAACTTTACTTTGCTTGAGGGTGTTTGTATTTTCTCTGGTGGAATTTTCATCTCCAAGCTTTCCAAGTGAGAAATTATATTATCCTGAGTTTTCTGAACCTTTTCTGTTTTATCCCCACCCACAAGACTGTCATCAATGTACTGATAAACACTGACCCCCTCCTCTGTCTGAATTACTTCTAGCTCCTGCACTAGCACGTGATGAGCTAGAGTGGGGGAATGCTTATACCCTTGTGGGAGTTGGGTAACAGTAAATTGCTGACCCTCCTAAGTAAATGCAAAGTGGTCTTGATCCTCTGTTTGCAGGGGGACCATAAAAAACATATCTTTAACATCCACTGTTGCCATAATCGGGTGGGCTCATTCCTGGATTGTAGCTATAAGCTCAGCAATATTCGGTACCACAGCTGTCAATGGACCTGTATTTGCATTAAGTCTGCGATAATCTATAGTCAGTCTCCACTTGCCATTAGGTTTTTGTACTGGCCACACTGGGGAGTTAAAAGGAGAATGGGTTGGAATCACAATACCCTGTCCCTTTAAGTCCTCTAACACAGGTGCTATTCCCTCTCTGGCCCCCAAGGGTATCGGGTAGGGCTTAACATTTGTAAGCTTTGAAGGCGGAAGCAGCAGCGCCCCTTGTAACAGCCAAATATCTATTGTGAGAGAGCCAAATGACCACCATCTCCCTTTATTATCAATCCAGGTCTTTCCCTTTAAAACATCGAGTCCTAAAAGGTTAAGTGGAAACTCCCCCACAACCATTGTCACTGTAGTGGCACTATCTTCTCCTGGCAAACGCAGGCTGACCATTGCTAATGCCTGTGGCTGAACAATGCCGAATGCATCTTCCACAAAAAGCCGCTGTTTGGAGGGTGTAATTCTGCAGTTAGCAGCATCTTTGGCTTTAATAGTTGAAATTTGAGCTCTGGTATCTACCAAAATGGTGACTGGGACTTGTCTTGGCCCCACAATGCCTGTAATTAGTAAATCACCCCAGCCATTTCAGTGAGCTGTCTGACATACATCCAACCTTTGCCCTCCCTCCTCCCCCCCCAGCTCACCACTGAAAGGCGAAGGATCTAGTTTCCCGCTGGCTTTTGGGTGGCATTTGGTTCTGATAAATCAATCAGGGAGGGTGTGCTGGGAGTAGTATTCTCAAAATCCACTTTTCTATTTGCTGATTTATCAGGCCACCCTGTTACCAATTTTTCCAATTTGTCTGTTGGCATCCTGTCCATTAAGTCACGCGGGATCCCCTTCTGGCGTCCCTGCGCCCACAGTATATTACATTTGTTTGGGATATCTCTCCCCTCCAGTGATTTAGCAAGGGGTGTTCTCTTATCATTCCCAGGGCATGGAACTATTTTTACTTCAGCCCGCCTCAAGCCCCTGGAGTCCATTTTGGTGGCTGGACGGTTAACAGGACCATACTTGCACCAGTAATTAATTAATTTCTTGGGCCACTTCTCCCCAAGTCCACATTTTCTTATCTGGGGGTTGGTGGTGCCAATCAGGTCTGAATCCTCCTAAAGCAGCCGCAACACTCTCGCCCTGGGGCATCGCCTGTATCTTTCCTTGTATTTGTATACCAATCAGTTTCAGAGAATCAGGGAGTCCCTGTATAAGGGGAGTCATTCACTCAGGATCCACTGACATCATCATCGGGGACTCCTGTCTAGGCTCCAATTTTTGATCATACATCATCTGCAGACAAGCTGCCTTTTGCACACTCTCCACTAATTGATCAACAGTCCCTGTAATCACAAGGGGATCCGCCCTCTCCAAGGAGTTCAAACCTCCCACCCAATAGGCTGCGCATTGGGTTAAAGACCAGGGGGCACGGTGATTCCCAGTAGTTAAAAACACTCCCGGTCCCCAATACCCTTCCTCCTCCTTTTTGCTTAACCGAATCTGGTCCGTCCCCCCCCGACAACAATACTCTCCACACATACTCCGTTTCTGAGTCCTTAGAGGTTTGGCCAAATTCCTTTTTTAGTTTCGCCAACTCAGTGGCAGTATAGGGGACCTCTTTAGTTGTAACTTGGGGGAACTGGTCCTGCTCATCATCATAAATATATTCAGTTTTGACTAAGGGTTGCAATGAAGGCAGCTCCAACTTCTCCACTTTCTCTTTTGCTGCCTGCAGGTCCTTAAAGGGGTAGCCAATTTCTGATCCTGGAGGAATCTCCTCACGGACAGTATGCACAAGGAGCTGCTCCTTAAAAGCAATCTGCACATGTTTCACTTGGTTCTTTTCTGCTTCAAGTTGTTCTTTTAATCCCGCCACTTGTCCCAGAAGGGACTGAACAAGGTTTTGGAGGGATTCAATAATATAAGATTCTGCAGTGAGGTAGCAATCCCTATCCTCCACTGCTGCGGCCAGACTAGCACCGAGAATGGCACAGACAATTGCTTTTCCTTTCCCTGACCACACTCTAGCGTCTTCCTGTAAAGCGACCATCCGATCAACAACGCTCTGCAGATTATGCCAATTTCCCTGAGCCCAGTCTACCCCAGACACAGAGGGTCGTGCTGTATGTTTTTCTAAAAAATCAAACAAAACTTCTTTCCCCAAAGGGGCAATTTTACTATCACTCATCTTATACAAAGCAGGGAAGCAGTCATCTCAGGAAGGCAGCACATAAAGTTTCAAACACGCACAACACAAACCTGCACCCCTTACATTCCTGAGAGGTCTCACGTATTTGGGAAACAGTATGGCACTCTCGTCTCAAGGGATCCTGTCCGTGACGCCAATTTAAATGTCCCCATCCAATGTCGGGGAAGGTTTCGATATGATCCCAAGAGCGAGATTAACACACAAATGAGGTCAAATGCC